>NC_054834.1:83919340-84229652 GCF_018345385.1 Vulpes lagopus | reverse complement strand
GAAAAAATATATATATGGAGCAAGATAGTAGGAGAGTAAATTATATTAACTAGTGATCTAAGTGGAATGTAAGAAACTCAACCTGAAAAATGCAGGGTCACATTACTGCAAGGTTAATGAAATTGTCTCTGACCCAGAGTTCCCATGGCCCAAAAGCTAATAACCTATTGTATTAAAAAACAAACTTCCATTAAAACAAGCTACGTGGAATGCCTGTTACACGGGTTTATAGTATTTGACCTTTGCTAGAATAGTTTCAGTTCCTGACAGTTTCTTGATTAGCATCAATTAGTGAAAAGTTTCTATCCAAACAAGTAAAACAGGTTTAGATTTTTTCTTTTATAATGCACCTTCTAAAAGAGAAAGGGGTCTTATCTTAGAAATGAGAACAGAAATCATCAAGGAAATTCAGAACTGGGTCTGAAAGATGACAGGATCTAGTGTAAGGGGAGTGCAGGGGAAGGCTCAGCACCTCGGGGCACAGCACCACACCGTATTTACCGTTATCATTAGTAACAACAGTGTGAGGTTTTTAAATAGATGGCTATTTTTAAATCCAATGCACGTTCACAACCATATGCCAACCAATTTTACAGGCAGGTAGAACAGTAGGTCTCTGGATACTTTTCTAACAATATGGCTTAAACAGAAACCTGTGTGCGTTAGACACTGGAAAAAACATTGTTTATTGTCTGATGTATTCTGAGTCACTGCCATTTTTAAGCAAGCATCTCTGCCCTTAGCTTTCCTTTTGAATTAAAATTGCCAAGATAATGGAAGCCAAATCACCACTGTGAGACATTAATTTGCTGCACAAATTTGGGCAATGCACAAGCCTGGCTCTGTTAGAGAAGAATCTGCTGAGTGTATTTCATTTGGACCCAAAGCATCAAATATGGAGAATATTCTCTTCAGTCCATTAAGAGGTTGAATGTTGCACCCCTACTCCCTTATATTCATAAGGCCTTGCAAAGAATTTAACAGAAATAAATGTTATTCCTATGGAGAAAAACAAACTATAGAATATTTTCTCAAAACTAAAAATATCAAATTTGGTCAGGACACAGGAGACCAGGCCTCATCATGGATTTCTGACCAGTAAGAGCCTGTGGCCTCAAGACCTTCCCAGATAGCAATACTTCCCATGCCATTCATTGCTACCTAACATCCCACGAAAACCCCACAAAATAAACCCACTGTAACTATGAGGTGATGGATGTGTTAATTAACCTTACTGTCATCATTTTGCAATTTATACATGCATATAAAAAAATCACTATGCTGTGCACCTTAAACTTACATGATGTAATACATCAAGTGTATCTCAACAGAGCTGGAAAAATCAAATTTTAAAAAATTTAAAAAAAGATTCAAGTCCCACTAAAACAAACTTCCACTAATAATAAAATTCTATCTGAAATGCATATTCCCTAGACTCTTAGGTATTCACCAGGCCTAAGGCCCAAGCAGCATCAATTCATTTGTAGCAACACAGGCTTTAGGAGGAAAAATTCTACCAAAGGTCATATCTCTGCACTTAGCCTTGCATTACCCTCAACCGCCCTTAAGAATCCAGACAGGTTCAGAATTCTATTATCTGTTTTATATAGATGAGGTATACTCAAAGAAGACATCGTGCCTAGCCGTGCCCATCAGACACAAAGGTGCACATAAATACACTGATTCAAGGAAAAAGGACAAATGACATGGCTGATAAAGGAAAAAGTAAAAATGCTATACACAATCTGTAATTAGAAGAGTAATTCTAGTGGGCTAACCATCAAGAAAGGCAGTGTGGGAACCATGATTTGAAAGAAGGGAAGAAATCCAACAAAGAGATATAGGGGTAGGGAAATGCAAAGAGAAGGAAGGACATTCCAGGAATTTCCCCAAATACTGATAAACAGGTCAAATTCCTTGGCACAGGAAATTGCTTCATACCAAAAAGGTTTCCAAGTTCCAGCTAATGACTGGATTGTAAACAATGTTGTCCAAAATAAGAAAGCTCTAGAACAATAAAAGGTTTTGGACACTCACCAATTCATAGCACCATTTCTAACATTCAAAGCCTCGAGATCTGCCGTCTTAATTTTGACACCACACGAACTGCAGATGTCCACTAAATGATTCAGAAATAATGCCTGTCATATCCCAAGTAATACAAGTACTTACAAAACCAGAAAAAGAGATACCAATTCTATAACCCCAAGGCACATTTTAGACCAATTCTGAACTCATTTCTGTATAAATGAGAAGAATCCTTACACTTACTATCAATAAAGGCCCCCAAACTCTCATGCCCTCAGTAAACAAATGCTCAGCAAACCTAAAAGAGCAAAGTCTTATGATTGCAGGTATCAGCATTTTGGAAAGGCTTTCCTCACATCTGAATCATAACTGCTCAAGTTAAGTAACATTTGTGTTTTCACTGGTAATGTTAAGTACAAAAACTTGGTAATGATGAGGGAAGCCAAACTACTTTAAACAAGTAATCCATAAGACCTGCCCCCATGCCTTTACAAGTGTGAATTTTCACAAATTTTATAGTTGTTCAAATGCTGGGTGATGTAATCAAAGAAAGTATATTGGTATATATAACACTTGGCAATAATGAATGGACTGCTGCCAGATTACCTTTGCCAAAATACAAAACTTAAACACACCACAATGAGTTTAGATTATGGCATTTCCTAATTTATGACCAAGAAAACCAGACCAATGATTAACATTAATACTGATAACAAGATCTTGTATCTTTGTAAAAGTCTAGCCTGAGCAATCAAAATAGTTTGTATACAGGTTGAGCTACAGAGAGAAGTCTATTCAAATCATAACTTTCTGTTTTAAAGATCTTCTTCCAGAAATCACTGTGACAAAGAAAAATACCTCCCAGAAAATTCCTTATAAGCAATGGTTTTGCTTACTTTCAATACATGCATTACAGATATAACCAAAATAGCTAGTTTGGGTGTTTTGTTGCTTATTTACCTGGAGATTTTTTATTTGATCTTGATTGCACCGAGTGAGACTGTCGAGGCAGCAGAGGTGATGAAGGCAAAGACATGGAGACCCCTTTGGCCAAGCTCACCCTGTAGGTGTCCTCTGCTATAGGAAGGCTACTCACAGAAAAGTCGCCACCATGGCCAGAGGGTAGGACTTGAGGGGAAGTCTCTGGACCAAAGTCACCTCCTGGAATGAAGAGAAAATCTTAACTTAGATCATCCATTACAGGTAGATTAATTCCTAAGAACTACATCCTTAGAATAGAATTCCCATATATCTTATGTGCATGTTGTTTTTTACGTTTTTTTTTTTTCTTTACCACTCATGACTTTTTACAGTGTGAGAGAAAATTCAAGTTTAACCACTCAGGTATCAGTGAACTCATACCCCTTTCTGGACCCTATCAACTGGCCCAGTTCCCTCCTACCAATGGGTCCAGAAAGCCACCAATCTGAGATTAGATTTTTTTTTTTTTTTTTTTAAGATTCATTAATTTATTTGAGAAAGAGAACAGGAGCAGAGGGGCGGGGGGTGGGGGAAGGGGCGGGTAGTGGTGAGGGAGAGAGAATCCTCAAGTGGACTCCCTGCTGAGCATGGAGCCCAATGCAGGGCTCAACCTCAGGACCCTAAGATTATGAAGTGAACTGAAATCAAGAGTCAGACGTTTAAACCAACAGAGCCACACAGGTGCCCCCTGAGATTAGATTAAAACCAAGTATGAATGATCCATAAGAAGCTATGATTTCAGCTCAAGTAAGGGAGAGGGGTCTTACATAGGGATCATAGAACTGATTCAAATGCCAAAGTTCTTTCCAGAATTCCCTGGCTGCCCACCACTTCTCTCCAGTAAGAGAACCCAAGGAAGGGTAACACTATTTCAACATTCCCCCCTAGCACCATAAATCTCTTCTCTCATCAGCTCCACTCCACATGGCAGAGGGTCCACCTTCCTACAACTCAACCAGCTCAACCCATAGTCATGGGACTGGAAACATGACTCACTGATGAAGCTGGTTCTCCTTGGTATTCAGCCCCTAAATGAACTTAAGGACAAACAAGCTTACTATCATGAAATTAGATATTCTAGGGTAAGCAGATCCAATGACAAAATACAGAGGACGCAATTACAGTATAGAGAGTACAAAAGGGCGTATGTTGGCTAAAATCAGCTCTGAAAAAGATACAGCTGGTTCTCAAGCATTCAGATAATAAACTGTCCTCTATTACTCCTTCCCCACCCATCACTTCCTCCCCTCCAGGGTGTACTAAGAAGCAACTTAGGATGGGTGAGGAGGGAGGGTAAGTCATTACCCTATTTTTTTTTTAATTTTTATTTATTTATGATAGTCACAGAGAGAGAGAGAGAGAGGCAGAGACATAGGCAGAGGGAGAAGCAGGCTCCATGCACCGGGAGCCTGATGTGGGATTCGATCCCAGGTCTCCAGGATCGTGCCCTGGGCCAAAGGCAAGCGCCAAACCACTGCGCTACCCAGGGATCCCAAGTCATTACCCTATTAAAACCTCTACATGCTCTAATATATAGACAGCAGAATTGGAGAGATACAGAAAGTTTTCCATAAGCAAACTAGTCTCTCTGATAAGTAACACCCAATTGGTCCTTACCAAGCCTTCCTGACTCTGAAAAATCAAGGCTTGGATTTGAGTCAGAAGCTTAATTTTTATAGATCTTTGTGTGCAAGACTCAAAAGGGATGTGACCCAAACCATCAAGTTCAAAGAACATCGCTGTGCTTGTTTTTCATGTTAGGAGGCATGGTGAAAAAGATAGTCACCCCCTGCACAGACTGGGGTAAGGGTGCAAGGTTAAAACAGGCAGACAGGCTCATGCTTGACTTTCAAAGGCAACTCAAAACCAGCAAAGCTGTGAATGGAAAAGCTGTGGGTCCCACAATGAATAAGTTGGCAACATTAGAAAGGTCATTTGAGTCTCCCCAGGGCCAGCTATACTTGAAGGGATTTTAACAGACTTGGGAAAATAAAGATTTATCAGTAAATGTCCAAGTTATTGGTATTTGAAGAAAAACACAAAATTATCAGGAAACTCTCACTAGAACTTCCAAAACAAAAACATTCACACAAGCATTCTGTCCCTGAGGGAAGGAAGCAGGAATTCTTAGATCCTAGATCTATGTGAACAGCAACATCACCCACTCTGGTCCTCCTATGACCCTCGCTCCTCACCCTACTTCCTGATCGTCACTGTAGGATCCCATCACCACCAATTCCCAAGACTCAGGAGCTACTCTTCCACCACCGGAGATAAGCCAGAAATCTTTTTGAAACCACCTCCCTGAGGTCTTGAACCAGGACATCAAGTTTCCCAGCTGCCTCTCCTTTGACTGTCAAAAGAAGAAACCCAAAGGCAGAGCTAGGGGTATACCATAATGCCAACGCCTGCTGGGGCTGAGTATCCTCTCCATATATTGAGGAGACTTGAGGAAGTAGAGGGAAGGAAAGCAGTTTTCTCTAGTCCAGTATCTGGCACACAACCAGTCCCCATTGCCACATTGGGCTCATCTGGGGGATGCAAGCAGGTGCTATGCCTATAAGAATGGTGGCTGGTCACCTAATTCCTGGATATTTGGCAAGGAATTTTAGGAGACAGAAGAACCTGGGAGTTGCTGAGGCCATAGCCCCAAGGGGAACACAAATTGGAAGTGGTGGAGGGCTGAAGAGGTTGTCCATGTGGTTTGCAAAGAGCTATACTGCCCTTATGCCATCGAAATCACGATGGAGCAGGGCTGTGACTAG
Source organism: Vulpes lagopus (assembly GCF_018345385.1). Lineage (NCBI taxonomy): Eukaryota > Metazoa > Chordata > Mammalia > Carnivora > Canidae > Vulpes > Vulpes lagopus. Next base: position 84,223,878 of record NC_054834.1, on the reverse strand, counting down.
GTAGGGTCTTCTCTACTCATACGCCAGTATTTCTTACCTGTACAAAAAAACCCAAACCAGACTTCGAGCCCCTTAATTTGGATGGGGACACACAAAATTAGGGAGAAAGGCCTCTACTGTGACAATACCAAAAAAAAAGAGTAAAGCTCATTACTGAGAAAGGGTTTATTTTCTTAAATCCTTAGTATTCTCTAATGCGACACAAACAAAAAACTGGGGAGTGAAGGGTAAAAAATAAAAAAATTAAAGAGTTTCCTAATTATAAATTCTGCCCATAAACTTTGTTTATATCAAGCAAAGCAAATATTTTCATTAACTCCAAGTATGGTGAGTTTCCAAAGCAGGCTGTAACCATGAGGACCTTCAGAACAGCTGCACTCTGATTTGATGTGGTCTGCAATAAAATGAGACTTGGAGATGGGACTCAGGAAGGAAAGGTTTCCATTTCAAGTTTACTTTGACATCTCATCATCATGTCCATCCAAACATGCTGTCCCATTAGTTTGTTTTAAAGACACAACTGCAGGTGTCTAACCTCCAGCCCCCTTTTATTAAAAAGGCACAAAGCAGGGAGAGAAGTTTTATATATGAAACAAGTGGGGTGATCTAGCAGTCTAGAAGCTGCAGGCAGCATTCTGGAGCCTGGTATTTTAACTCCATGAGAGCAAAGGGGTTCAGGTCAAAGTAAACCCAAGAGCATCACAAGGACGCAGGCAATGTCAGTGACAGAAAGTGAAAATCTCTTAGGGGCCGCCACGAGAATCATACAATATTGGTTCTGGGCAACATGACATGAGAAATTCTCTGGCTGATTTAACATTCCTCAGCAGATGCTTAAAGAGGTTTCTAGAGGAATTAAAACCTTTTCACTGAAATAACCAGCACTGTGGGCACATTTCCCTTTAGCTCCGAATAGTTGGTGTTCTTTGAACTGTGACCTTATTCCTACCTCAATTAAATGATGAGACACGCTTTAATCACCCTACCCATTGCTGTAGCAGAAATGCCAGCCCAGGTAGAATGAGGTATCCTCTCCAGAGCAGGAAAAACCACGTTATCAACCACCAGCGATCTGCCAGGCCGCCTCCTGTTCCACTGGCAGGTGCTTCCCATGGAACGTTTATATACCACAGACATGCACATCCACCCCAACATGCTTTTAATCTCAGAGAACGTCGAGTCCAATCAAATTGTTTCAGAGACAAGAAGCTGGGACATGGAGGTGAACAATGAGGAGCAGAAGCCACACACCTAGAATGACCTCCTCTCCCAATTCCCCCAACTGGCCAGCTCCCTGCCCCATACATTTAAGAACTTTATTTTGAAAAAAATGGAGGTCCCCCGAACAGACAAGTTTTTAAGTTAGGAGATCTATAAAAGGTCAGCACGTTTTTGCTTTTAAGGTTTAGGCTTTGCCTGTCACACACAGCCTCCATCATAAACCCTCCCCGCCCCGCCCCCACAACACACACACTTTTCTTATTTTAAAATCACCACTTCTTTGATTTCCAAAAATGAAAGACCATAAAGGGAATAGGGGCATAAGGTTCCTCCTCTTTGTAATAAATATAACTAAATACATACATATGCTACATACACACAACACAAAAGAACTATAAATCCAAGTCATAGTTTACAAAGATAATGGAGTTATCAAAGGAGATAAAGCCATCCAATCAGGCATTTTAAATTGGCAGAAATGGCTTTTGATAATGGTTTTTTTATTTTAAAATTTTTTTCCACTGTTACTGACTGTGAAAAGGGATTTAAGTTCATAATGGAAGAAAATGCAAATCTGGGAGATGATGAATGTTTAAAGGTGTCTATGCGGAATGGCAATGTTCAACATTACAGATTCAAGTATATGGAGTGCAGGATTAGAGAAGGCTTAAAAAAAAAAAAAAGAAAAAGAAAAAAGAAAAAAACCCACAAGGGCAAAGAAGCCAGGGAGATGAAAGCAAAATCGCATTTCAGAAAGAACAGACTTGAGAAAAGGAAGGGAGAGCTTAGACATCCAGGTAAATAGATCTACAGATGCAGGAAATAAGATTTCCATTTATTGCGCCACTGAAGTGACTAGGTGGAGAGGGGAGGGGGATGGGAGCTCAGAATAGAAAGAAAAGATGTTCTGTTTATCCAGTTCCAGAAAACGGGGCTTGTGCAATACATTTAACTAGGGCATTAAATGTGCTAGGGCATCTTTTGTGCAGTCCCTGCCTGGGAGCATATTAATGTTTCTTAAACATATTTTCCATCATAAGGTTTTATAACCACATAACTCATATATATTTACAGAAACCTAGAAAATTGGAAAAGATTTCCTCCCACAAGATCCAAATATCATTTTGGGAGCCTTTGGAAGGCTCTCTCCACAACTGAGAGCACTTTAAACTGTTTTATATCTTACAGGGTCTCCCCAAGTAACCAGCCAGAGCTACTGATTGTTAACGTACATTTCAAAAAGAGAGTTATAAGATAAATGTATCCAAGAAAGCAATTTTCCAGAACATTATTCAGAGTCATGACTAAGACTCAATACTGCCAAGAGGCAACAAAGCAGCTCACTCCCACCCCACGCCACCCCCCAGTAAAGAAAAACCTGGTCAACAGGACAAGTTTATCCTTTTGTCTTCAAAAATCCACCAAGGGGATTCTAAACGGAGATCAGTAAATGCGATCCTCAGTTTTTATTCTCAATACTCAGTAGTTATAGAAACAAATGTACCTTACCCTGACACAGGCCATGAGGAAAGGGACTGGCATTTCCTCTCTTATTGTCAAAATTCTCCTTTAAGGCAGATCACCAGGCAAGAGTTTCTAAGCTTAAAAAAACACAAGATCTCCAAAAAATTCCCACCCCAAGCCCTATTAAAACACAATAAATGCTTTCCTTGGCATACTATATATTAGGACAGGGTTCAAGGCACTTTATACTCATTATCTCATATCCTCACAAAGACCTTGTTAAGTGGGTGTTGTTTTTATGCTCCTCTGCCAATAAGACCCACCATATGGAAAGCAGGGGGTATCTCGCCTGCAGACACTGGCCAGTGGCAAGAGTGGAGTCTGAACCCAGACCGTCCAATCCAGAACCCCTTCTACCACCCTGAAAAAAGCCTACTGAGCTATGCCTTTCAACATTACATCATTCTGAATAGTTAATAAGGAATGCCAAAAATAGTATACACAGGTCTATATGCAGCACCAGGCCACCGTGAGAAGAAACCTGTTCCCTCATCTATTTTCACTTTTCGTGCTGGCTGGTTAATTAGCTCCACAGCCCTCCTGGATCCTTCCATTTGGGAGGCACCCAGGCCCAGATCATTAATTTTCTTTCCGTCAGCCACACCTTATGCTGTCACCATACAAGCGAAGTGGATGGGAGATAGATGTTTAGTCATCAAGCACCTTAAATAGTTTCCTTTCATCTTCTTCTGTGCGGTAAACCCAATTAAACTCTTGCAGCCTTTGGGCCTGCTCTCTGTGCCCAGGGCGGATGCACAGAGTGCCAGTCACACCCCGTTGAACCAAGAATCTGGACCGGCCCAGGGAAAGAAGAAAGTAGTGGGCCACTTGTGGTCAAAGCAACCCAGGAGGGTTCATCTTCAATCTTCAATCTTCAATCTGCATGGGATCCATTATTCTAGTTGCCTTGTCAGGTATAGTTGGCAGGCCCGTGGAACACACCCCACTCATTCTGCAGATTTGCTAGGCCTGCCACTCCCGCGCACAACTGACGCTGCGATTCCCAATCCCTGCACACAGGGAAGCCAGCGCCCTGCCCAGGGAGGCGGTCAGAGCTGCTCTGGGGTATGGCTCAGGCACTGGTGGCTCTCCCCCACGCGCTTCTCAGGTGCAGCCTGAGACTGAGAACCACTAAGGCAGGAAGGTGGTCGAATGTGTATGCTCCCGTTCCAAGATAGAGGTGGGAGAGATGAAAAGAAAAGAAACTGGAGGGAATACTCAATCACGCAGATGATTAGGATGCGGTGTACATTCCTTGAGTGTGTGTCTATATACACCTCCGTGTGCCTGTCTGTATACATGCATATATATACACACACTGTATACTCATATATATAAACAAACATACACAATTGTACATGTGCAGAGGCTTTCTAGGAGGACACACAGGAACCAGGCCCAGTGGTTGCTGCCTCTGGAAAAGGAACGGAGCATGGATGGAAGGTATACACTTTAATATGGTTTACATTTTATGTGCATGTTTCCTGTAAATATTTTAAATTTGCATTCCCTAGGACTGAACCACCTATAGATACGAAGATCTAAAAGGACCACCCACCATGGCCTGACTTGGCAAATGGATAAAATGAAGATCTATTCCACAAAGACTGCTAGATGTTATGGTGTGTGGGGTTGACTGCTAGGAGGTGAGTTTATTTTCCATTGGCTGAAGAGGACACAGTTCAGGACCCTATTCTGAAGGAGGTCAGATTCTCAGGTTCACCGAGCACACTTGCTCCCATCATCGATAGGCTCTGTGTAGGTACATGTTTCATTCCTTCTCTGCCCACCCTGCACTCTGGCTCTCTTCCAGGTCCAGGGCATCTCTGTTGCTGGCAGTGGGGTGTGGCTGTGCATACCTGTGGTTGTAGCACACACAGGATAATCCAGAGTCTGCCAGGGAGAGGGCAGGAAGAGGAAAGATAGGCTAGAGGACTGAAGAGGGTGGGGGGGAGCAGAGGCTGAAAGGGCTAGGAATGAGGCAGGACAGGACCAAGGAATACAGAGGTGCAAGGGAGAGGGGGGGCAGCCAGGAGTGCCAAGGGTGGGGTGGTGGGAGGCTAAAGGTGATAGAAGCATGAATTCCCGTTTCCTTTAAAACTGCTAGCAAAACGTCTCCCAAAACCCCAATAAGTTGGTTGTAACTTCAAAGTAAAAGACAAACTCATAAATGCAAAAAGCATATGGAAAGATAAGGGAGTGCTAGAAAAGGAAAGAATTCCCAATAATGTTAAGGATAACGATAGGGCAGCTTTGTCGTCATTGCAACAGCTGAGGACCTAAGCATGCAGAGCCCACTGGGTCAAGGAGCTATCAGGGCCCTTACCCCGGCGCCCACTCCTGTCTTCGCCCCATGCCAACTGGCAGGAACAAAGAGATCCATGTAGGGAAAACAGAGCTGACTAGACCTTTCCTCTTCGATGAAAAGCCTCCCCCCTCCCACAAACACCCCCCAAAATAATAAATGGTGTGAGAATGAGGAAACCTAGAACTTCTGAGAGAGAGGAAAGGGAATATCTTCCTGAAGACTCAAAAGAAAAAAAGGAAAAAGAAATTCAGTGAACTGCATAGCACTCTTGATAGAATACAGGATAACACGGCCTCTATATCCTTCATATGCCGTGTTTCTTATTTTCTCTATACACTGGACTCAGATTAAAAATAAGGGAAGGAAGTAAGGAATTTAACAAGCAGGAGCCAGATTATGATCCACATTTCAGGCATAAAGAGTAGAATTAACCCTAGTAGAAAATCCACTCAGTGATAAGAGAACAAGCTTGAGGAAGTCTCCACAGGCACAGAGAGGGATAAAACTTTAATGATGTGAGAAAAGATTATAGATACGAAAAACAAAAGATGTTTTTTCTGGGAAGAAACAAGGACATGATAATTTTAAAAACTAAAAACAAATCTTTTTTTTTTTAAGTAATGCATGCAATTAAAAAGGACCCACCATACCATGTCCTAGGCTGTGTCCCTAAAGGGAACACACCTTGATTCATCCTGGAAAAACTAAATTGGTAACTTTTTAAAAGATTTTTTTTTATTTAAGAGAGAGCGAGCGCGCACAAATAGGAGGAGGGGCAGAGGGAAAGGGAGAAGCAGACTCCCTGCTAAGCAGGGACCCCCCCCCCCATGTGGGGCTCAATCCCAGGACTGTGGGATCAGGACCTGAGCCAAAGGCAGATACTGAACTGACTGAGCCACCCAGGCACCCCGAGAATCTTTTCTTACCACAAACATCCAGGTAAGTATATATTAACAAAAAGAAAAAAAAATTTTTAACTTAATGGGCTACAAAACCTCAAAAACTTTCAAAGGAACCAGAATTCAACTGCCCTGAGACTATTTATCTTAGGTCCTCAGGCTGCTGTAACAGCATAGCACAAACTGGGCAGCTTAAACAGAAATTCATTCTATCCCGTATCTGGAGCCTTTAGGTCCACAATTAAGGTGTCCAGCAGGACCAGGCTCTCTCTTCAGAGGGATTCTCCAAGGGAGAATCTTATCTAGTCCATGCCTTTCTCGGTTTCCAGTGTTGCCTGTTACCTTTGGCTTATAGACACATCAATCTCTGCCTCTGTCATCATGTGGCATCCTGTGTCTGTGCTTTTCTTCTAAATGCATAAATTAGGGTCCACACTAATCCAGTATGACCTCGCTTTACCTCAATTACATCGATGAAGACCCTACTTCCAAAGGTCACCTTCACAGGTATCGAGAGTTAGAACTTCAACACCTTCGGGCCGGACACAATTCAACCCACAACACTTCTTTCCAGTACCAAAAACCAGAAGTCAAAAGCAACATCTACGAAACTGGAGGGGAGGGGAGTGCAAGACCAAACCTTATAAAACCACACCAAGTTTTCTATTAAATACAGTATCGACCAAAAAACATTCTCAGATATTCAAAGGCTTAGAAAATGCACAGCCCATTTCTTCTTCTTAGGGAAAATAAAAATAAGTGACTTAAGAACCAAAATTAACTATTCAACATTGAAGATACTATCATTAAGGGAAAAAGAAAAGGGGGGGGCTATAAACTATTGCCCAAGCCCAACCTTCAAACTCTTCACTCAACCATCCCTCTTCTGCTTCTACTCCCTTCTCATTCAGGAAATGTGATTTTTGAACCATATCCTTCACTCCATAGTACAGAAATAATCTCTTACCTTATCTAGCAACCTCTTAAGACAATAGTGCCCTGTGCCAAAACTTACAAACAATGGCTAACATTTTTTGCACGGCTGTGACACTGGGTAGAAAAAGCTCTCTCACACCGCCCCCCGCCCCCATTGTCTCCTAAACAAGCAGAATAACACAGGACACCACAACAACCGTCTTTACGGCCAAAGAACTGAAATCATGAAAAAGAAAAATTTGAGTCTATCATATGATCAACATTTTAAAAAACATATGGGAAAAACATTCAAACCAGTATATACAATTTTTGTATATGCTGTATGATGACAATAGGAAAATAATAGGCACAACCAAAAGCTAGGAGGAGGTTTGAGAAAATGTTGATGGTTATTCTTAAGGGGGCAGAAGTAGCAACAGTTGCTCGCTTTTACATTTTTGGTTTGACATATGTTCTAACATTTTTATAATGAGATTATTTTATACGGAAACATATTTTATTTTCCATTAAACATTTCTTTGGAACATGAATTTGAACCCATCACTTTCCATCTCGGGGAGGTTTCCCAGGAAACCCCCTGCTGGACACCTGTTAAGTTGTTGCTCTCAAGAAGCCCCTTCCCCAGGAAGGAGGGCTCACTTTTCCTTTATCTAGGCACCTCCAACTACGCCTACTCATCCACCTGGATCAGTCTTACCCTTGTAGCTCACAGTCCATGGTCATCTTTTTCCCCAGGTCTTACAGACATTGAACGGTCTTCCTTATTGATTGCTCTCACAGTGAAGGCCTGGACTGACTTCTCCCTACACTCACTATGTGGCTCAAAATGCAGTTCCTTACTCTACATACTTCAAAGGAACCACACTGCCCCAGCTCTGTTTACACTCTGACTTCTCTGCATACAACTTCCCATCTCCAACCAATCAATCCTTCTCTTAATATTAAACCTTCTCAAAAACGACATCCTGAATGTAACTTCGTATAACATAGAAAACTCCTTTTTCTGCAGATCTTGGGGATGATGTGAAGAATGATGAGGGTAGGACCACCACACTGCACGTCTCACATCTAGGTGAATGGTGCCCTCCACCTGCAAGGAGGCAGCCCTGTGGACTGCAACCACCCACTGAATATCCAACTCCTAAAGCCATTCTCCACCTCAATTACACACTTAGCCTCGCTATGACTGCTGGAGCTCACTCACCCTTGAATTTCACATTATAGCAAGCACTCAAGCAACACATCAGGATTTATATGGAATTCTCTATTCTAACTATATATGTATGCTCATCAAATGTATCTGTCCTCATCATAATGACGGTGGTTAAGTTAGCAGTAAAAGCCGTCCGTACTTTCTGTACTAGACACTGTACTAAGCGTGTCACATACATTAGTTTATTTATTCACCCTATTCCATTTGCAGTCACTGTCCCTGGGCTATGGTTGAGAGAACTAATGTTTATGGAGGCTACTAAGTAAGCTGCCTAAGACCCACAGCCTGCAAGTGGTAGGCCTGGATTTGAACCCAGGTAGCCTGACCCACTGTCATTAGTCTTCATCATGGCTTTACGCTAGCCTGCCTCCGTACACTGTGGATTCTCTAACCAAGGTCCATACCAAGCACTGAACACTGTTTAGTGCTTAAGAAATTCTGACTGTCATCCACAGATAATTTAGCAAGTCATGTTTCCCTGAATGATAATCATAGGGAACATTCTGTCATATTGGACACGATGACATTTTGGGGGTGGAAAAATACGTGGAGGGAAAAAGACTTTTAGAACAATACCATAACCAGCACACCACCCCCTCACTAACTACTCAAATCCAAACTCTGGCAGTCCTATCAGCAATTCTGCTGCCAACAGGCCTCATTACAAGAGAAAGGAAGGATAAGAGGGAGCTGCTACCATTTATCTTAATTCCTTACAAGGAAAATGGGAACTATAAACATTTGGGGGAAAATACCTCCAAGTTTCTAGGCAGCACTGAAAGTTTCTTTCCCCACAAAAACATGTTAAAAATGCTATATAGCCAATTCAGCACACATTCTAGAAAAAAGCAGACTAAGTCAATTGTGTACATGTGGCTGTTTAACAAGATCCTTTTCAGGCCTCTATGGAGGGGGAGGGGTGCAGGGAGTGGAGAGAGAGAATGAGAAGACTACATTTTCTGCATCCGTTATTTTATTTGCTATATTCCTGCTACACCAGCACCGCCAATGGCGGGGGTGGGGGAAGCATCGCTCAGTTTTGAAAACAGCAGTCTCAATGACATGTCTAGTACAATATCTTAGCAACAATGTCAATATTGTCTCACCACAGCTAACCATATTAACATTCCACTCTAATCATGATTTCTCAAATATAAAATGGAATGCAAGTTACTCCATTCATTCTCTGAGCATCGCTTTGAGAAATACAGCCCTCTAACAATTCCTATAAAGTTGTGCATAAATTAAACATCAAAATCCTATTCAATAGCTATTAGTTCTCATGTATCTAACTTGGAAGCAAAAGAATATGCAAATATTGATGATAAATCGACATAAACACAAGAACCAAATAAAATATACTGACAAATTACTTTGATGAAATCCTGTCCCTGCTTATTTCTGGAATGGAACCCTTGTCACTCATCTCCTTGTAGAGCTGTATTTTAAATTCACCTTTAGAGGGCTGCCAACAACAGGGTTGACTAGATACTAAGGGAGCTCCTTCTCCCAAGAGTTTTCAAAGTCATATACATGTACTTCTGCTACAGCTGGCTGAAGCTGGCCCTGCATGGTCTTAGGAACAAACAGCATCCCGGTGGCTCTCAAACCTAGCTAACCATTCAAAAATCATTACAAACACAGATGCTTGGGCCCTACCACTGGGAATTTGACTCACAAATGCTTCCAGGGAAGCAGCCAGGTTTAGGAATCAATGCACAACAAGACAACTACCCTAGGGCCCATTCTTATAAAGACAAAGTGAATACCAAATCACACAGGCACCACAACTTTGAGTGCACTTGGCAGATCCTGTGTTAGGGGCTTAAATTCTTTCTCCCTTCCCTATCCTAGCCAGCACATGCCATCCCAGACTATTTACAGCAACTGCCCCCACAGTACTCTGCTAAAGCCAGACCATCACCACAGCTCTCCTCCATCTGCACCAGATAAAATGGCCAGGACTGTGTCTGCCACATAGGCAAGGAAACAAAAATATCCAAGATGCTGCCATTCACTAAAGGCTAAAGGGGTCAAGGAGTCGGGGGGGGGGGGGGGGGGGGGTGTGAGTCAAAATGACACAAGTCTACGAAGAGCAAACATAAAATGCTTATTATGGTCCAGGCACTTTCTAAGCCCTGTAACTCACTGAATCATCAGGAAAACCAACAACCCTAGGAAAGAGCTATTGTTACTATCCCCATTCTTCCAAAATGGAACTGAACTTATACAATCTGGCTACTATATACTACAGAGGACACTGGCTTTGGAGACAAACAAAATGGGTTCAAATCTGTGCAGTTACTAGGTGGCAGAGCAAAATCTTAAACTAGTTCTTTAATCTCTACCAATAAGCTATTGATTATGTGGGATAACCATTTATAAACATTTAGCATACTGATACATAATAAATATTCAAAGAGCAACTTTTGTCAGCATTGCCCTATTTTCTCCCAGAGAATTCACTTCTTAGTTTCTCTATTATTTATGAAGAAGTAAAATAGAGATCTCACCCTCCCTCACAACATTTGGGTATCAAAAACTCTCGATATAAATTTAAACAAATATTTATAGGTGTATTTTATTTCCCCACTTTGCAGGCATTTCCCCAAACCAAGAATACCATGTGGTAAAAATGAAACAAACTCCCCAGATCATCAATATTATCAGGCCTGAAGTTAAAAAAAAAAAAAAAAAACTTTGACCTTTATAATTACTATATGACAGATTATTACCTTCATTTTATATGCAAGAAAACAGAAGTTCAGAAAAATGAAACACTCGTTCAAAAAGAGCCAGTAGCTACAGTAAACTGGAACGCCAAGTTTCCTGAAGCAAGGCAGCAGAGTGCTCATTCATCTTTGAGATGCTGCTTCCACGAATCAGAAGGGATTTGAAATACTGTTTGGGGAGTGAAACAGCCACGGAAACCATTTAATGGACGGAGGAGCGGGCGGGGGGGAAAGCTCCAGAATCTCTAATCTTCATAATCTTAGAGCTAAGGATGTAGCTTTAAGAGGTTTAATCAGATTAGCAGCATCAAAACTCTCATACAAAGCAGGGAAAGAAAGAGTGCTGACCTCCCAGAAATAACGATGTGTAACCTCTCAGCTTTCAACACTGAACTTGCAGAATTAAAACAAAATCCTTCACTTAATCCTACCAAAAAAGAAGGATGAAATATACATGAATCTTTTTAGTTTTTTTAATTCAAAATTAAACCTGACATGTATGGCTTGCTTAGAACTCTAGTTGGTAAACAATTAATGGTTAACCACTTACCAAAATATTAAAACAGATACTGAACACAACAAAACAACAGGTAAGCATACAGGCAGTTTAGAGAAAAAAATTTAAATCTCTAGGACAAATACTTATATAACACATACTATGTACCAAGCATGGATTTAAGCACCTTATACATATTAACTCATTTAATCCTCATAAGTGACCCATGAGACACTGAAAGTTTAAGTAATTTGCTCATTGTTCACAGAGCTGATAAACTATGAAGCCAGGATACAAATCCAGGCAGTAGGATTTCAGATAGCCCATAAACATAAAAATGTGTTTGAATTCATTCTGAAGAACTGCAGAATTAAAACAAGATACAATTTTTGCCTATCATACTGCAAAGATGAAATAATTTGATTACAGCCCATGTTGGTAAGTGTAAATAGGCATTCTCGTAGACTGAAAGTGGAACTGTAAATTTAATACCACCTTTTTGAAGGGCAATTTGACAAAAATCTAGGAAATTATAAATCAACAAACTTGTTAACCAATTATTATTCTTATAAAAAAGCACAAGCAGAAATGTACAAGGCGACTCAGCCTATAATTTACTATTCCCCTATTAATGGTTGTATCCTTTTTGTTGTCATCATTATAATCAGTATTAGACTGTCTAATGTAATGTTAAGCAACCTTTTAAAAACCTATGTATTAGTGAAAAATTTGTAAAAATGCAATCAACGAATTTACAAATAAAACACTGTAAAGTCTGTGTAAAGATATATACATATGCATATATATATACACACAGAATATATCTGGAAAGATCAAAGAAGAAACCATTAACATTAATTGCCTTTAGAGAGCAAAAAGGAAAGCAGAGAAGAAATAAGGATGTGTCTTTATTCTAATACTTCTGTATAGCTTTCTTTTTAATAATTGTATATTTAGCTATTTACATTTATGGTGTTTAAATGGCTTTACAAAAACAAAATATTTGTAACAGTCTCAAAGACACCAAGCAGAAATGGTCCTTAAGATATAGAAAAAGAAGAGGTACTACTCACAGTTACTGAGTCTAGATAAAGACCATATAAGAAACTCAGAAATAATCCTTTGAGGTTGGGGCAGGGTAGAAATCAAAATTCCTGGAGAGAGAAATTATAGATATAAAAGAAATCTACTATCTTCTATCTCAGAGATAGCTTTTCCTTTATATTTATTCAGTGCTAAAAATAAAAATAATAGAGCTAGCCAGAGACATAGTAAAAACTGAACTAATCTGGAGTCAGAAAATATACTTCAATCTCATGTTTGTTTTAACTAACTATATAACATTGGGCAGTTGTTCAATGCCTCATTTCCAAATATTCCTCAAAAAATGAAGACACTGGAGCGCCTGGGTGGTTTAGTCGGTTAAACGTCCAACTGCTGGTTTCGGCGCAGGTCCTGATCTCAGGGTCCTGGGATCAGGAGACTCTCTTCAGGCCCCACGCTCAGCCTGCTTCCCCCTCTCCCTCTGCCACTCCCCACCCCTCCACCCCCACCCATGCTCCGTCTCTGTCTCTAAGATAAATAAAATCTTGAAGAAAAAAAAAAAAATGAAGACACTGAACTCAATTTCTAAGACTCTTCTGGATCTAAAACCTTTAATTCCATTACTTTACCCTAGTTTGAAAAAGAACCCCTACATCTAACAATCTAAGATTATGAACCATGAATTAAAAGTTTTACACCTACTAAGGAGATGCTTAACTATCTGGGAACAATCTCTGCCTGCTGGTAGCAACTTGCCAAGAACCAGGCTGCCAGTGCATCCAGGTATCAGGAGGTAAGTAGACTTTTTGACTGTGCACAGAGGCAGAATGTTATCAAGTACAGTGAAAAACCTGATGACTCATTCTGAGTTGGTTTTATGCCTTTATTTTGGTTTCTCTATAAATTTCTTAAATAGAAGCCAATCAGATGAGCAAGGTCTCTACCTCAATACACACCTGGAATTTTAAAATACCAGAGACACTTCTACTCATGGAACGCAGACAGGTTTCAGTAACTTCAATAAAAATTCCCCTGTGAGTGATTTTTATAAGGAAATCCCACTACTACACACCAGGGGCCATACTAGGAAAAGGGAAGAACCAGACTGAAGAGGCCTCTCACATTCCCAACAGAAAAAAAATATACAGTTGACTCTTGAACAACACGGGTTTGAACTACACGGATCCATTCAGACGCAGATCTTTTTCAGTAAATGCAGTATAGTATCGTAAATGTATTTTCTCTTATTTTCTTAACATTTTCTTTAGCTTAATTATTCTTTTGTAAGAATACAGCTTATGATAAGTATACAAAATGTGTCAATTGCCTATTATGCTATTAGGAAGGTTTCTGGTCGACAACAAGCTATTAAGTTTTGGGAGAGTCAAAAGTTATACTTGAATTTTTGAGCATGGGTGAAGAGGAATGAGGGGGGGGTTGGTGCCTCTAATTCCCATATTGTTTAAGGGTCAACTGTACAAGGTCATAAAGAGACAACGAGGAGAAAATATAAATGGGCACTGAAGATTTAAAAGGTCTATCAATCTCAAAGAAATGCTAAAGACAAATACATGTTTTAACTTATAAAATCAGCAAATATCATTAAAATCTACAAATACCCAACACTAGTAAAAATCATGCAAGCAAGCACACTCACATACAGCTTATACAGGAGGCAATCAATAAAATCCATCTGGAAAACAATTTGGCAAGAGGTATGACAAGCTTCTGAAAAGGATGTTTCCTTTCATTATTAATTCCTTGCCTAGAAACATTCTACTAAAATAATCAGGTTTGTACACAGATATCTATTTTCCAGAGGCTTGTGTGTTTTAAGGTTTTTTTATTTATTCATTCATAAGAGACAAAAAGAGAAAGGCAGACATAAGCAGAGGGAGAAACAGGCTCCCTGTAGGGAGCCTGATGCAGAACTCAATCCCAGGACCCCAGGATCACGACCTGAGCCAAAGACAGACACTCAACCACTAAGCCATCCAGGTGTCCTGAACCCTGGATTTTATCTGAAAGCTTTCCATTAAAATCTCCTTTTGAGATCATGAAAAGATGGTATCAATTTTGCAGAATGGGGATTTTCAGCTTGGAAGAAAGCCCTGGAGAAAATAGTAAAGGACTCAAAAAGCACTTAATTGTCAATGCTCTTAATGGCAGAGAAGATAATATAGTGTAGAGAAAAATGGATATTGACAACGAGGTTTAAAAAAGACTTAAAAGAATTAGGCTCTAAATATAAATTAGAAAGGCCTTAACCAACCTGTTTATATTTCCCTTCAGTTGTTTTTTTTTTTTTTTTGAAGACTTATTTACTTATTTGAGAGAGAGTGAGTGTGTGTGTGTGACTGCATAAAGCAGGAGAGGCAGAGAGAGAGGGACAGAGAATCCCAAGCAGACCCCCTGCCAAGTATGGACTCTGACTCAGGGCTCAATCCCACAACCCTGAGATCATGATTGGAGCTGAAACCAAGAGTTGCCGACCCAACCTACTGAGCCACCCAGGCACCCCTATTTTGAAAAAGATTGAGATACATAAAAATAACTCTCTAAAGAAAGGAAATCGTCAGTAGGTCAAACATTTTATTTTTTATTTTTTATTTTTATTTTTTTTATTTTTTTATTTTTTTTTTATTATTTATGATAGTCACAGAGAGAGAGAGAGAGAGGCAGAGACACAGGCAGGGGGAGAAGCAGGCTCCATGCACCGGGAGCCCGACGTGGGATTCGATCCCGGGTTTCCAGGATCACGCCCTGAGCCAAAGGCAGGCGCCAAACCGCTGCGCCACCCAGGGATCCCAGGTCAAACATTTTAGGTAATAAAGTATGATATCAGTTAATTGACAGTTCTTTCTTCCTTGGAGGTACCTGAAATATGGTATGTTTTATAATGAAATATAGTATTAAATTTATAATCAGAATAGAGACAAGTGCTATGAGCTGAATGTGTCTCCTAAAAATTCATATACTGAAGCCCTAAACCCCCACATGGTGGTATTTAGAGATAAGGCCCTTGGGAGATAATTAGTTTTAATGGACATCACACGGGAAGTACCCTCATGATGGGATTAATGTCCTTATAAGAATAGGTCCCAGAGAGCTTGCCGTCTCTCTCTTGCCATTTGAGGACACAGGAAGGCGGCCAGAAAGAGTCTTCACCAGAAGGTGGAGAGACGTAGATTCTACTTTCCAACTCCATGTTTTCAGCTGTAAATAAAGGTTTCTCAATTTGAAGCTCTACGCCAAGACTAACATTATCCAACAGGTTAGCCCTGGTGGCCATCCATCAGCTGCAGGACATCTGCAAGGTCAAAGCCTCAGCCTCTTAAGAGGAATAGTAAGCTTACAACATCCTTCACAGAAGAAAAAGTCCATCTATGTCATATCTTTTAGCCTATCTCCCCACTCAGAAACTACATTTGCCAAAAGATTATATGAAATCAAGTTTTTTATATTTCTGTAGAATAGAACTAAAACCTTGGACTTCTCTTCCTAGAAAATGCAAATTGGAGGCACTCCAATGGCTTAATTGGTTAAGTCCAACTCTTGATTTCAGCTCAGATCATGCATGATCTCAGGGTCGTGAAATCAAGCTCCTCGCCCAGCTCTGTGCTGTGGAGCCTGCTTAAGATTCTCTCTCCCTCTCCCTCACTTGCTCTCAATCTCTTAAAAAAAAAAAAAAAAAAACTGTAAAAATATCCAAATGGTCACATTAAAATTCAGATATAGAAATTTTAAAAAGATTTTTTAAAGATTTTTATTTATTTATTCATGAGAGACCTAGAGAGAGAGGCAGAGACACAGACAGAGGAAGAAGCACCATGCAGGAAGCCCGACGTGGGACTTGATCCTGGGCCTCCAGGGTCCCACCCTGGGCTGAAGGCAGCGCTAAACCGCTGAGCCACTGGGGCTGCCCCAGATATTGAATTTTTATGGGAATTAAGAAACTACACATGACAAAGCTCTTTAAAAATTAGGTATACAGAAAATAAGACCGTTGTTTTTGGGTAATTTTAGAGAAAAGCAGCTTTAATTTTTTAAAAAGTATTTATAAAATTAAATTAGATTTGATGCAAAAAATCAGACTCTGAATTGTAACATTTAATATTTCTCTATTTAGTTTCCTACTGCATTTACACATACAGTTGACCCTTGAACAAAACGGGTTTGAACTACATGGGCCCACTTATATGTAGCTTTTGTTTTTTCCACATTAAAACAGTCAGTACTCTAAATATATTTTCTCTTCATCAGATTTTCTTAGCAAATTTTTTTTCTAACTTATTTTAAGAATATAGTATATAATACATATAACATACAAAATAGGTGTTAATAGATTATTTTATCAGCAAGGCTTCCAGTCCAAGAGGTTATTAGTAGTTATCTAGGGAGTCAAAAGTTATATGTAGATTTTTCAACTGTGTGAGGGTTAGAATCCCTAACCCCTGCACTGTTCATGGGTCATCTACACATACAAAGAGAGACCCAAGCAAGTAAGTGTTGTTGAGAATTCCACTACAAACTTTATGATGATTCAGATAGGTTGTGACTTGCTGGGGGTCTTATTGGCTGGAAAACACAGAAGATCCAGGAGGTGTCTTAATTTCACTTTCTCTGTCCAGAGCTTTCTCTAATTATGCCCTTCACAAGAAACAGGCTGTTCAGGATGAACCAGCTTGGTCCATGACGTGTAGGCGCCTGACACGTGATAAATGTTAAGTATCTGTTCTCTTCCTTCTCTTTCATCCTTTCTATTTCCCAAAAACATATGGGAAAGCTACAAAGAGGATGGAGGGCAGAGCCTCCTACATAGGAAGACCTTCATTAATTAAGAATGTGTCGAAATGAAACATCTCAGAAACTATAAACTATTCTTAAAGCTGCTTACTGACCCCGGAAATCTCTTCAGCAAGGGAGAAAGTCTTCTAGTTTAACTTCACAAAGAAAAAATAAAATGCCAGTACTTGATACAGGCTGAAAGGTTAAATAAATGATTTCCCAAGTATCAACCACCATACAAGAGACAAGTGACTCCGTTTTCTCAGTTTTGTTAGAGGGAAAGGGTAAAGATGGCACAAAAGACTTCAGTATGCCAAGATGAAGGCAGAATCTGCATTTGGAGACGGGTAGTCATGGAAAGAAGCTCCTCTGCCTGAGAGTAGTCCTGGTTGCTCTTCAACTGGGAAAGAATAAAAAGTCTTTCAATGGTTTTGTTTGTTCAAGGTAGCACACAGTTTTCTCAGGAAAGCAAAGCTCTGCAGCGTATGTAGCAGAAGCCAGGTGTCAAGTGAGACACTTCTGCAAAAAGGTTCTCTCATTTTGCCCTGAAAACATCTTTGTAAGGTAACTTAGTCAAGTTAAGGAATTTGCCCAAATTCATGTAAATTGGGAGGTAATCAAGCTGGGATTTGAATCTGTGACTTCTAATTCCCAAGTTTGCTTTCTCTAGACTTTGAGACATGCAGAAGAGACAACAAAGAGAAACTGGTGAAGGAACCAATCAAACCAGAGGGAACTGCATTCCTGATTCTACCAAAAACCAGCTTGGCCTCTAGCCTGTGTTTATATCATGTCCCAATACTTTACAGAATTTGCTTAAGTACCCTGGTAAAGAGAAATACAGTACCTTTAGACTGAATTATTTCTGCCTGTTTTGCTGCTTGGGAAACATTTTTGGAGTCTGTTAACAACAAGATACCAAATATCCATAGCTCAGCAAGACAGTCACTGCACTAAATTCCTAAATAATAGTCCACAACCACAGAAAATGGGCAATGCAGCACAGAATAATCAAAAGCAGCTTCATATTTTCCGGATAAAACAAAGCATCGTTTGTATGGAGGCATTTTTAGAAGGTACCACTGAAAACCAGACTGCAGCCTGGAATGGCTTAAAATACCACATTTAACAATCACATCAATGGCTTTTAAACTTTAGAGGCAAACAGCTTCCTTTTACTACAAATTCAAAGTGAAGGATTAGATGCAAAGCTAACAGATTAATTCAGTACACACTCAAGTTTAGAGACTATCCAATGTCTTAATTAACACCATTATAAGTGCACTTAGCCGACCAGCTGCGTTTTAACGATGAAAAGGTGAGGGTCAAATTTTTTTTTTTAATAAATTGCTTCAAACTAAGCCCCCCTACTGGAAAAAAAAAAAAAAAAAAGAACACAAATAATTAAACTGAAAGGAAAAGACTAATAAACAATTATTTTAGCATATTAACCAACCCTTCCTTCATTAGTCTTTTTAATTGAGGCAGTACCACAATTACAAGTTCACCAAACTTTGTTCTTCTGCCTCAACTTGGAGCTACTTCCACACCAAAACAGAGCAACTAGAAAAGTTGGACAGGGTAAAAGGCTAAGGTTTCAAGATTGGCAGAGGGCAGGAGAAGGGATGCATAGAGATGGAGAGAGACAAAAAAAACCAAAACAGTTATCAACTGTGAGCTACAATTATATCAAATAGAATTAAGATTCATTTCTTGGAGAACAATAAGAAAAAAAAAAAGTCCAAAAAACTAGCCAAATCATTTACTATGTGAAGCAGTGATTATTCTATATGAAATATCTGTGCTTGGCCTTTAAAGTAGAAGGGACCTGCCAGTGTTGATGACAGAAGTGGGAGGTGAAGCCCACTTTACCCTATAGAAGCTAAGAAGTCAAAATACACGTTTGTCTAGCCTCTCCTGCAGCTAGAAGCCAGGCATGGGAACCAGGCTCAGCCATCTGGATACACACTTGACCCACACTTTCCATTTTTCCTGGATGCTATTCTTAAGCATTTTCTCTTCCAGATGAATTGTTAAATCAACTGGTTATGTTGTGTTTAAAAAAAAAAAAAATACTTTTCTGAGCAGTGAAAATATTCTGTATGATACTATAACAACAGACACAGATCATTACACATTTGCCCAAACCCGTAGAATGCACCACACCAAGACTGAACCCTAATGTAAACTATGGGATCTGGATGATCATGATGTGTCAAGTGTAGGTTCATCAGCTGTAACCAACATACTGCTCTGGTAGGGGGTGTTGATCATGGGTAAGGCTATGAATGAGTAGGGACAGAGGATACACAGGAAATCTCTGTACCTTCTGCTCAGTTTTGCTGTGAACCTAAAACTGCTCTGAAAGAACAATGTCTTTAAAAATAAAATGATTGGGATTTCATCAGGGATTAAATGGAATCTATAGGTTATTTTATAAGAGATGGTCAGGTTAAGATACTACATCTGTCCATCTGAGAACAATGTATTTCTTTCCATTTATTCAGGTCTTCCTTTAAGTGCTTCAGCAAAGTTTCATTCTTTTCCTCAATGTAAGTAAGGCTTGCAAATTTCTTCGTAGGTTGAGTTCTACAGTTTTTGTTTCTATTATAAAAAATGGGACTTTTTCCCATGCATTATCTAAATAGTGTTATTGCACTATTTAGAAAAGATATTCATTCTCTACATTGCTCTTTATATCAACTCTGAACTATTTGGTCCAGATTTGTATCAGAACATTCTCAATATACTTATAGTACAGTGATTATTTCATCTTTAAATTAAGTAGGTTTAAGAATAGTAACATGAAAGTTTTTTGATAGGAAAGGTCACTTAAAATAAAAAGTCGTGGTCTCTTCTCTCTCGAGAGCTTCAAAATAAACATTTGCCTTAGAGTCCTAACATAAGACGAAGGAAAGAAAAAATTTATACATATGCCCTTACCTAGCTCTCCCCACATTGTGGTTTAATATTGATTTTTACTCCCTCAGGCCTAACTCAAGGTCAAGAGAAACACAGTGCTCACTTGCACTGATGGAATAGTGGGGACAAGGCAAATGTACTTTCCCCAAAACATTAAGTTTTTAATATTGTATTCTCTGACACAATTCTACAGCCTCCAGAAAACACTTCTGTTTAGCTATAAGCATTTCCTGGGTCTTTTTTTTTTTTTTAAAAAAAAAAAAAAAAAAGGTTTTCTATATTTAGAGTTCACTCAATGTTCAGTAGTTTAATACTGTACATATTTCAAATACTTTTAATATACATGTAACTTAAATTTCAATACCTACTAAAATCTTATCAGTAATTTAAAGTAGATATAGGTGACATTTTCTTTTAGAGATAAGAACTGAAAATGTAACAACTTTTCAATATTTCTGAAAAATATCTGTATTCTTTTAAAGAATACTGAATTTAACTCCATGATTATGCTTTCTAAATTCTCAAAGCCAATTCAATTAAAAAAAAAAAAAAGTGTGGTTCAAGATTGTAAAAACAATCTACAAAGGATATATAAAATGCTGAGCTCAGTATTTTAGACCTAAATATTTCCTAAATTTCTGTAATTGTGAGTTCAAGTACATAGAAATGAATTTTCCTTTGTCTTTGCAACAAAGATTGGTTTTAATTGCAAACAGTAGAGCAAGATTTTTCCATATTGCAGGAGATATTATTGCTCAAGTTTCAGGGCATTCTCCGTAGATCAGTCAGCTTTAATTTACAGAGAAACTTAGCTATGATCTACTTATATAATGAGAGCTGGCACAGAGCTCAACATATGAATGGTCAAATTCCAAGTATTTTCCCCAATCATCTTGTGACATAACTTCATCGAGATTTAAGATTCCATCTGCTTTGTTCCAACTAACACAACCAGGTTCTAGTTAACAGAAAAAAGGCACATACCATACAGATGTTTTATGAGAAATAGTCCCATTGCTTTTTCAAGTTGGTTTGCATTAGTGAAAAGCCATAGTGTGGGAATTATTATGAAGAAATGATTCAGAAAAAAACAGTAGT
Source organism: Vulpes lagopus (assembly GCF_018345385.1). Classification (NCBI taxonomy): domain Eukaryota; kingdom Metazoa; phylum Chordata; class Mammalia; order Carnivora; family Canidae; genus Vulpes; species Vulpes lagopus. The sequence continues at coordinate 84,202,697 of NC_054834.1, read as the reverse complement.
TGCTCTTAAAGACCAGAGGGGGAAATAAACCCAAAACTCACATGCTTTAAAACTGGAAAAGTTACAAATGCAAACTATGTTCACTGTCTGGCCGTTCTGAAAGGCAGGGTGCCCCAAATCATTACTGTACTGTTATTTCACTGGCCACTGGTCAAAGAGGATGGTGGGCCTGACTCCCATGACTAAATAGGGAGTTTTGGCTTGGAGACCGGGCCACTGGTTGGGCATCCCCAGCCAGACAGCTTAGGACCTAACTTTATGCTGGAAATTACAAAGGCATCTAAAGAAGCAAATAATGAAGTCCCTAGGATGAATGTCAGATGAGCCAAAACAGGGGGGAAAATTTTTTTAAGCTGCTTTCAGAGAAATAAAAAGAAAGATATTTTGGCCTTGACCCAGCAGAGGGTGAATGTCCTCCTGGATAGAAATTATGTGAACTGAAAATTCTCCATAGTAACAATTCTAATTAATTATTCAAGGTAGGGGGGGTGGTTTCTTAAGGTTAAAAGCTGACTACGGTCTCGTTTCTATCATTAAAAACTGAATTTTTTTCTTTGTATCCGCTTATGCAGGCATTAACGAGAAGCTTCTGGTGGAATTTTAACAGTAACTTTACAATAAAGATTCTCCTTTTAAAGGAAGTTTGCTGTTTTGCAGACTTTTTGGTTTATGGGATAACAGCAAATTTACTTAAGTTCCATATAACTAAAAAGTTTAAGCCCACCTATTCTATTACATATGTACAGAAACAGACATGAACACTGTCATAACATTACAAACATTATGTAATTATATATATATATTACATAATATGTAATAAAAGGTACTTCAAGATCTTTTCAATTGAAAAGTTAACTGTAAAATTCAGCGATGTTATGGTAATAAGTGTATTTATACTGTAATAGAAATTAAAACTGAAATGTTATTCCATATACAATAATTCAGAAAAGCAACCACTCTCCACTGTGGATTATTGTTAAGCTTGCAGAGTAAAATAGTACATTCCAAGAAAATCAATCCAGACTAACAGATTTTTATTGTACAATAGTAAATAATATGTAATTTTTGTAGAAAAACAGACCACTAAGTGGTCACCTAAATAACCTTAGAAGAGTTTATCACATGGAAGGCAATGAAGAATCACAATGACCACATAAGCACCAGAACAGAACTCTATAAACAGGAATGAAATCCAAGCCAAATTAAGTAGCTCTCATCATAATGAAAACTAGCAGTCTGGCACTGAGTGAGGCTACACCTGTTAGGTGGAAAATCTGATACTCAAAAGGCGAGAACCAGTCAGCCAGCAGTTGGTCAAACATATAAAATGCAATTGCATGTGGGAAAAGGGAAAGAGCTTTCTAGAAACCAAATTCCTGGACACACCTGCTATCCCTCCAGGTCTGTAACTCTGACTGCCTCTGGATCTGAATGTTCTGTTAAAATTATGAACTTTACAAGTCTTCTGGGGAAGGATTTGGTTCATAAGGCAAACTCAATTTTCAAAGTCACTTCCCATAAGAAAGCTCAGAAATCTATTTCGTTTCTCATAGCTTCCAGTGTTATGTGCGTTCTAACCTGGAACACTCTTTGGACCCATTCCCAATGCAATAGCATCCTCCCAGCCTAGAGTGAGCAGGAGCTGCTGCCCCACGGCCACCTGCTTGTACATACCTGTTTCCTTCCTGCTCCCCTTTCCTCCCTCTCGGCTCTTCTTCAGCACAGCTTTTAACATTTTCAACACTCTTTTGCTTCTAAAAAAAAAGGGGGGGGGAGGGAAGAGGAATTAAGGGTTGTGAGTTGAAATATTATGTACATACTGACACAAAAGGTAACTTAGGCTCTAACAGATTGTTCAGGAGAATCTAAAGATACCTTAAGTTTTACGTTAATTTTCTATGAAGAAACTAAGATGGGGAACTAAATGTTAAAGACACAAGGAGTGTTTTATAACTTTTAATGAAGTGATCAGAAGTTCAATGGCTTGTTATAAAAGTTTAAAAAAAAAACAGAGCATTCTCAGCATTCCACATCTAATTAAGGTTATGAGGCTAAATCTGGGCACGTTACTGTAAGATGTCTGGCACAGGAATTCAGATCTCCTAACCCCAGTTCATCAAAAGAAAACATTAGAACAGAGAATCAACAAGATAATGGTTAAGAAGAAAGCTACATGGTTAAAGGCATGTTTTGCAGATGCTACTGATTATATAACCACAAGGAAAACATTTTGGAAGTTTATCAGATTAAAACATTCCTTATAAGCATTTGCAAAATAAATACAAGGGAAACATTTTAAGCTGATGTCAGGGGACCCAATCAAACAGCACACACTGCAGTGGGTTTTTACTACATACAGCGAGGACTTTTGGGGGGGATGGGGACGAAAGAAGAACGGTCTGTGGCACTACAGCTGAATCCTTTAAATGATAAGCTTCATTTTTAAACAGGGTTGTACTGAGCATGTAAAAACAACACAATGGCCCAGGCCTAAGATGAAACCTAAAACCATCCCTAGAGCAAGAGACAGACAAAAGGACCATTATTTCATCACTGAGTCTCCTGCAGCTCTCTTTTTCCTCCAGTAACTCGGAGGAGATGGCTGGACAACTCCCAGCAGTAACAAATCCGAGTGGGTTGTGTTACCCATCACACCCCTGCTAAGTGCACCAAGGACAAGAAGGTGGAAGGCAAGCAGGTTGTTCCTGGAAGAAAGAAGCAGCAGAGCGGGGCCAAAAGGGAGAAACTCCAGTGGAGAAGACGCCCAGTCCCACCTGTCCAGGGAGCCGGAATGCTGGAACCAGCGTCCGTGTATACGCGGCACCGGCTGCTGGGGCCAGAGCGGAGCAGGGCCTCCATGGGGAGCACAGACCGAGGCAAGAGGCCCCAAGCACTGCCATTCAGTCGCACAACATAAGCACACACGGTGACCTTCTTCTCATTTGGTCCAGGCCTGTATTTACTTTTCCAAGTCCTCTGTTTCCCTGATGAAGAAACCGAGACCCTAGAAGACTGACTGCCCAGGGGTCACACAGCAAATGAACAGCCACGCCAGAACCGAAACCCGCAGGCTCCCAGCAAGGGTCCCCCTCCTTCCACGCTCTACCTCCCCACTCAGAAGATGAAAGCTTTGGGCAACGGCAATCAAACAAACGAACAGACAAAAATCAACAACCAACCAATCCACCCTGGAGATAACTAGGAAGACAACAACTTTAAGCAGAATTTGGAGAAGGCGATGGTAAAGTGCGACAGAGTTAAATCACCTGACAAACAAGTCTCTACACACAAAAGGGGCAGGGTTTACAGCCTAATTCTTTTTTAAACTGCTACTTCAGGGAACCCTGGTGCAAAGGCTGGAGTTTCACCTGAAGGGCAAGCATGGAAACACAAATTTCTCTCGGTGATCATGCTGAAATATTGTAGGAGATATGGTGGACAAAATTCAGGGACAGAGGCCTGCTAAGCACAGATATTTTCTTTTCCAAGTAAATCAATCAACCTTCAGGGCTTGTCATTTTACAAAGACTACATGCTTTAAAAATAAAACAAAGAAAAGTAAAACACGCCAGCCTGCAGAGCTTGGCCGAGGTCCCTGAGTGAGCTCTCCGGGAGCCCTGCACAGGCCTTGATCACGGAGCTCAAGCTCCACCGCAGCACCCAGGGTGACCCCATCATCACCCTGGTCGTCCCCAACCCACGGCAGATCTGCTGTGCCACTGGGGAGACACGTCCCACAGAAGGACCGGGAGACACTGCCTTCGGCATCACGTGCCAGACACCCGGACTGCCCACTCCAGGGAGCCCAGCTGCTCTCAGGATTGTCGCATCTTCCACATCGGTGGTCCTGAGTTAACTGAAAAGGCGATCAGATGGCCACTGTAATTTTTTCTTTCCAGTTTCTGCTTTCCTCCATAAATAGCAAGTCAAGGGGAAAAGCTTAAATTTATATTCTAAGACCTATTCAAACTGTGACCTGGAGAAACTTCAAATGAGTATACCTGAGTACAAAAGGAACTTCAGCTGCCATTTCTTTAATTTATATACTTTTTGAGGAAGAGAGGAAAGACCAGCCTCTGAAATTCTCTAGTGGGAGAAAACTTCCCAGAATTTTCATTTAAAGAAAATAAAATGTGAGTATATAACATTGACCTCAGACCCATGACCTCAAGGCACCTAGATTTTCTTATTTTTCTACTGTTATTCAACATTCTAAGTCTCCCAAATACCATAGGTTCTTCGTTTAAAAACACCCCGAAGTAACAAAAAGTGCCAAGCTTCCTTTCACCGTTTGGATTTCTCATTTAATACACGGAGTCTTTGAGAATAGGCCCAGTATCTCCATGTTTTATGTTAGAATTCTGCACAGTAAAAAAAGAAAAAAAAAATTCTGCACAGTGATTACAGTGATAGATAAGATATAACAAAGATTATCCTAGGTAAAACAGAAAGGATTTCGAAGCAAGACAGAAGCTATTTTGGCTTGCGATCACAATAGCAGCATCGTAACCATGACCACCTTGTCTGAAATCACAGAACACCAGTAGTATTAAAATTTTCCTCTTCTGGAGTGTCATACTGCCTGTTTATACAGTTTCAAGTCAAATCTGTGAGCTGAGGGCAGGGACTATGTTTACTTTTTAATACAAACAGAAGCCAAACGCAGGCTTCACACCCACTCTGTCCTCAGTATTTGTTGACAGATTTAACCAGGCTGCAATGAACACAGATGAGCGACTTCCTCCAAATCAAGCAATTACCCAACATTTATAGCAGTTTATAAGTTACAAGGAACATTCCTATATATTTTCATTTACAAGGAATGCCAAAAAACACAGTTAAATCCATGTGACATCAGGCAATGAGAGACTGGGGAGGAAAATGCATAATACCCTTTCATGTCCACACCTTAATTAAAATCTCATGATCACAAAATCTTATTATCCAGTTATCCTGAATGTGTGCAGGCTAGGAGCTTCTCCCATAAAACAGTTTATCTGACCTCAAAGCAAAGCTGTTTCGAAAGGTGCCTACCTACTTTTATCAACATCAAGCAAACCAGAACAGCGATATTTACAAGTGAAACACTGAAAACTAAGTTGTATATAATTAAGAACTTTTCCCCCAGAAAAGGGAGACATCAAAAACATCCTCAACTTTAAGGGCTTGAAAAGATTTTTCTAACATACCAAGGTTTGACTCATCTAAATAATAGCCACGTCTTCTGTATGGCTACCTTTAGAGCTTACTTTCCTTTATTTGGCAACCTTTAATGCTTATTAAAAGAAAGGAAATGTGTAGCGGCAGTGTGGGGTCTGAAGCACCTTTCAAGATAAATTATATAGAATAGAACAAATCAAGAAAACAAAGCAGAATAGAGACCACAAAAAGAAACAAAGAGGCCTGCTAGATGGGGCACTGGCTGTTGGCTGGAAATTCATGGAAAACTGCGTTATAGAAGCTTCCTGAAAGCAAGAGCCATATCTCAACATTCTTTTAGAGCTCCCACGAGGCTGGGAAAAAACAACTCTTGATGAATACTTGAAATTCCAGTAGGTCTCTCTCCCCACTCCCCAACATCACTTTTTTTTTTCCCCCTATAATAGAAAAAGCCCAGGAATCAAGGGACTAATCTCAGCCCTGGTCGTCGTGTTGTGACTGGAAACAAGTCACTGAACTTCTCTAGGATTCAGATGATTTGTTCAGAAAAGCTGGGGGAGAGAAGAGTCACTACAGATCAAGCAACCAGAAAGCAACTGTATGACGTTACTGCCCTATTTCCACTGCTAGTATGGTAACACTGGGCTATAATTTATCCCCCAATGCACGAAAGCTCAGCCATTCATTCTTCTTTATTCAAAGCCATTCTACAAACCATGCCCCTAATTCTACTGCTCTTTATGGTTAGGCTTGTCATAGGCAAAAAGACGTCCGATTTGAGTATGACTTATTAAAAGCATAATAAATTTACAGCCCCAAGTAATCTGAATTTAAAAGATTTCTGGGCATGAAGTCTCAATTCAGATGTTTTAAGGTCTGATGCACAAATTAAGTGGAAACTCTATTAGATTGAAATCACTTTCAGACATTTTAAATATTCTATGGGAAGATATTCTATGGGAAATATGGCTTTGGGAAAAGTTTCTTAAAAAAAAAAAAAAAAGTTTCTTCTGGGGCACCTGGCTGGCTCATTGGTAAAGCATGGGACTCTTGAACTTGGGGTTGTGATGTCAAGCCACACGGTGGGTGCAGAGATTACTTTAAAAATTTTGGGATCCCTGGGTGGCGCAGCGGTTTGGCGCCTGCCTTTGGCCCAGGGCGCGATCCTGGAGACCCGGGATCGAATCCCACGTCGGGCTCCCGGTGCATGGAGCCTGCTTCTCCCTCTGCCTGTGTCTCTGCCTCTTTCTCTCTCTCTCTGTGACTGTCATAAATAAATAAAAATTAAAAAAAAAAATTTAAAAAATAAAAAAATAAAAAAAAAAAATAAAAAAAAAAAAATTTAAAAACCTGGGACACCTGAGTGGCTCAGAAGTTTAGCACCTGCCTTCGGCCCAGGGAATGATCCTGGAGTCCCAAGGTCGAGTCCCACATCGGCCTCCCTGAGTGGAGCCTGCTTCACTCTCTGCCTGTGTCTCTGCCTCTCTCTCTCTCATAAAAAAAATCTTTAAAAACAAGAAAAAGAAAAGAAAAGAAAATTTAAAAACCTGACTCTCCAAAGCTGGTATTTCAAGTTACTAGAAAATTACTGTATGCAAGTTTGTACAAAGAAGTTCTCATTTTGTGAACTACTTGGCAGAAAGGAAATTTTATTTTAGTAGGAAAATATGAACAAGTACTTCCTTCTGGCTCCAAGAGACTTTTTTTATTTTGTGAAGAGATTTGTTGAGCCCAACTGTTAACACTACTTCCTCCATAAAGCCTTAGCAGGCCATGGCAGCCAACTCGACAAATCCCTCCCGGCACCCAGCAATGTACCTTATACACAACCAATCCAAAAATACATTTTTTAAATGAATGAATAGCAGGTTGTTATGGAAGGGAATTCAAAATCAATGGCAATTCTCTCCCACAAGGGGTTTGGACAAACAGTTTTAAGAATTATTTTTTGGTACCAACCACTAGTTTCCAAGTTATCTGGCCTATCCACGATGAACAACTCATTTCTACAGCAGGATCTGTTCTCTTAACAGGTCCTTCAGAAAGCTGCAGGGAGGTTTTATTTTGGTATTTCAAATACATGTACAGAAAGCACAAGTACAATGACAGAAAAGCCAAAACCTGAGATCAATACGTTCTCCTTCAAACCAGGAAATCAGATAGGGGATAACCAGGGCAGCACTCCTGGCAATAAGCCTTATGACTCCCAGGCCAATGGCTGGTGTACAAGACTGAGCACCAGTCTCCCAGGATCTCTCTTCAGGTTGGATGCTCCTCAACCAAGCACCTACCTCCCCTCCACCCAACAGCAAGATGCTCCAAACTAGAAGACAAAAGAACTGCAATATTTTTACCACCACCATCCATACGTTCATAAATATTTAGGTTTGAGAAAGCAAAGGCATTTCACAGGTACCCTTCAAAAGCCACCTCAGGACGCCTGGGTGACTCAGTCAGTTAAGTGGCTGACTCTTGGTTTCAGCTCAGGTCACAATCTCGTGGATCCTGGGCTGAAGTCCCACGTTGGGCTCCATTCTCATTGGGAAGTTGGCTTAAAAAATTCTCTCCCTCTGCCCCTCCTTCCACTCCCACAAAGCTCCCTCTCTCTCTCTTCCTAGTAAATAAACAAACAAAAAGCCACCTCAAAACTCCTGGAGGACTTACCCACCTGCTTCCTCCACTAGGCTATGAGCCACTGATAGCCAAACCCTGCCCCACTCCCCAGCCCAGTATTCGTTGCTTTACTACCAATAGATACACTGAGGAAGAACATAGCTTTAATCCATCTATAATTCTTAAAGGGAATGGTTCTATCTCAAAATAGACAGCCATCCTTTAATAAACTTAAACAATTTATTTACATTTTAAACAAATTTAAAATATAATAGCCTCATTTAAAATGCAAGGCTCTGAGCATTGGAGGAACTTATCCTGACTCTCCTGGATCAGCAAGCAGCAGAGAGAGACAGGGTTATGACCTGATTTTCCAATTAAGGAATGAGCACTGGGCTAGAGATTGTAGTTGTTCGTTGTACACAAATTTCTAAGTATTCATACCCAGCAAAGAGGGACACAAAGTCAAGTATAATATGATAGGGAAGAAAAAGCCAACAAACATAGGCAGGAAGCTATGCCTCCATTTTCTCTATCAAGCAAAAATAAGGTAGGAGAGAAACAGGGTGGAGAACAACCTTTGCAGAAGAGAAGGAGGCAAACACAAGATTAAAAGGACAGCTGAGGGCAGCCCCAGTGGCGCAGCGGTTTAGCGCCGCCTGCAGCTCAGGGCGTGATCCTGGAGACCCAGGATCGAGTCCCACATCAGGCTCCCTGCATGGAGCCTGCTTCTCCCTCTGCTTGTGTCTCTGCCTCTCTCTTTCTCTGTCTCTCATGAATAAATAAATAAAATCTTTTTTTAAAAAAAATCAAAATAAATAAAGGACAGCTGAACAGGGACACCTGGGTTGAGCATCTGCCTTCGGCCCAGGGCATGATCCCGGGATCCAGGATCGAGTCCTACATCGAGCTCCTTGCATGGAGCCTGCTTCTCCCTCTGCCTCTCTGTGTCTCTCATGAATAAATAAATAACATCTTTAAAAAACAAATAAAAGGACAGCTGAACAGTTCAGACTGCCCAATCCGGGTTGCAGACCATGCCATGGCACCAAATAATGAAACTATGCAACTGCATCCTCTGATGCTCAGCCCCAAGAACTACCCAGAGGACAAGAGGACTGATCAGCGGCTGGCTGTCTGCAGGACTTGTCAAGACTGAGAAGGGTGCTTATGTCACATGCTTGGAGTGCTGTGCCACGGAGACAGGACTGGACAAGAAGGGAGTGAGACCCAGAGAGGACAGGAATGGGGTCTCAAGGAGATCAGAGAACAAACACAGTCAGACTAAGTGAATGAGGAATTTGAAAAGAGTCTAGTCTTTTTAAATGAACTTGTAAATTTTGGAGATGGAGCCATGCCAGACAATGATAAAGGTCACATGATGGCCAAAAGCTTGGTTTGCTAAAGTGCAAGTCCTCCAAGTGAGGGTTACTGGAAGCTATTTGATTCTTGGTGTGGGGAAGAGTCATTCAGATGCTCACTGCAGGAACAGAGGTAGCACTTGGTATAGCCATTATCCTCATAGCTAGTATTTAATCAGGGTTTACTATATGTCAGGTAAGGAGTGTTACACATATATATAATCTCTTTTTATCCTTACCGGAAAAAAAAAAAAAATAGGAAAAAAAACCCTATGAGATAGTTTCCAGATTTTTTTTTTTTTTTTATAACAATCAAGGCAACAGAGAGGCTTAGAAAGATGAACCAGTTCTCCAAAGTTACACAGTGTGCAAAGGTGGACCTGGAACTTCTGAAGGCTCAGGCACTGAGTGGCTGCTTCCAATGTCCTCAATGAACTCGGGAGCAGGGGGTAAGGAAGGTGACCAGGATAGTGCCTAATAGAAGCCTCAAAGACACAGTGGCTTTTGTAGGAGGGTGAACATGTAGTTGTTGTGGATCCAGCCAAGGAGAGCTGGGAGAAAGCCAACATCAACTCTGAGCCCCCATGACCAGGAGGTCAAAGCCCATGGAGGACCACCTAGGGTTTGAACATGAACCACAGTCTACAATCAGGTGCCCATCCTCTCACATAGCCCCGTAGAGGCCGTGACTAGGGTCACAGGATGTTCCCCTGTAAGGTTTATAGCAACGAGAGACCCAAGCCCCGATCCCCAATGTGGCAGTTATCGCCATAGCAGGATTACATTTTCTTCTCTTTCCCCTTCTTTCTATGAAGTTTTCCACTTGTATCATACAACAGAGCTATGAACTCCCAGCTTCCACTGACCAACTTCTTGATGTATAGCAATGACAACTCCCTGAATAAAGACAGACGGTATTACATAAACAAAATGACTTCAGGCAAGTTATTTCCCCTTTCACGGACTCATCTGTCTAACAGGGATACTATTCCCTTTCCTGCTTGACTGGACAATCAGGCCTCTTCCACCTTGCAGGTGCTATAATTTTACAGGGAAAACTTTATTTCTGGTTCGTAAGATCACTGTAATCACAGTAGCTGATAAACCATCACCACAGATGAAAAAAGGGCCCTTGGCTGGGGTCTAGGGCATGGATGATAAGTCTTTACAGGAAAAGGAGAAGAGACCTTGAAGACATGTCAGAAAGTCCATTTTTCACAAACTGTTAAAAGGTACTCAATCAATCAATGCCAGCTGAATGAAGTCTGGTATTATAAATCTAAAGAAATTAAATTTTTTAAATTGCACTGCATCTGGCCTCAAAGTGAAAAAGGTCAGACAACTTCAAATATGCCCCGTGAAAGGCAGCTATTCATTACACAAAGATCTCTTGCTTATGTAGCTGACAGATGGATCTTTCACTTAAAGCCCTGGAACAGAAGACATCAAAACCCCTCCTCCACTCTGTCAGTGACTTGCTAGGATGCTCTGAACAAGGTTATAACCCACACTCCCTCCAGCTCCTAATTTCATTAGGATGGGCGTTCCCAATACCCGGCGCAATTTTTCAAACCTCTCCCAGGTGATTGTAATGTGCAGCCAGCAACACCTATTTAACACTAACTCTATACCAGACCCTGCTCTAAGCACTTAGTCCATGCATATTTAATCCCCACAACCACCCTCTGCAGAAGGTACTGTAAATATCTCTATTCTACAAAGACACAGAGAGCCCAGCGATTTGTCTAGAGTCACATAGCTCATGGGAGCAGAGCCAGGTTGCCCATCCAGGTGGTCTTGCTCCAGAGCCTAACTATACAGTCCCTTTTTTATGCCTCCTTTTTTGGATAAGCATGAGACAGATTAGCTCCCAGGGGCCTGGTGAGGTAGTCAAACAGACAAAACTGCCTAACAGGAGAGAAAAAAAATCATCTTTGCCCCCCCACACACACACGTCCACCACAGAGCAGCATCCCATGTCTCAAATCTATCCTGAAAAACAGAATCTGCCTCTGTTGAGAGATACCTACTGTGTACTCAAGTTCTGCTAGGTATCTAGGAGTTATTTCAAACACCAGTGTTGTCAATATTTGTGACCTGGAGGTGTCATGCTACAAAATGCAAGCAAGCTCTTTAATTTGTGAGCTCACAGAAGAACAACACTGGAAGTTGGGCCATATTACCAACAGGGAAGAGTATCTGGGACAGAGACCTCAGTGTCACATGGGCAATGCTTCCCCTATTCCTAACACCCAGAGGTTAGGAACAGTGTTATTCAAGAGGAGTTCCAAAATCCCACTGCATAGCTCACTGAATGAATTGCATACAGCCTGTTAAAAGGTGATAGGATGGGACAAGGAATGGCCTGGTGTCCAAGCTTTCCTTCTCTGGGCAGTTTTATATAGTTCAATAGATATAAGTTTTAATCTTGGATATCAAGTTCTAAAATAAACCTAGGATATGCTTGCCATAGTAACACAATGAAGAGCTAAATGAAATTCATAAAAGTCACACAGCATCATCTCTTCCATAGCTAAAGCAAATAATGTCAACACACAGAGCACTATATACTCTTACCTGAAATTTGGGGTTTTTTTGGTTGTTTTTTTTAAGACTTTATTCCTAAGAGACACAGAGAGGCAGTGACATAGGCAGAGGGAGAAGCAGGCTCCCTAGGGGGAGCCTTTTCTGGGACTCAATCCCAGAACCCCCGGATCACACCCTGAGCCAGAGGCAGACCCTCAACTACTGAGCCACCCAGGTGCCCCTCTTACCTGAAATTTGTAAAGGAAGCCATTCTCGGCCATAAACACTTGGTTGCAGTAAGCAGTCTTAAAGGGGACTTTACAGGGGCTCATAAGAAAGGTCACTGAGAAATGAGGAATGGTCATATTTTTAAATTCATTCCAAGAGCCCCAAAATGGGGGAAGGTCAGAGCTCCAGATGATAAAAATCAAAGACAATTTGGGACACCCGCATCAGGTTCCCTGCCGGGAGCCAGCTTCTCCCTCTGCCTATATGTCTGCCTCTCTCTCATGAATGGATAAATAAGATCTTAAAAAAAAAAAAAAAAAAATCAAGAGCAATTCATGCTATGACTTTTTTTTTTTTTTTTTTTTTTTTTTTAACATTAACTAATCTGGTCTCAGTGAGATGAGAGCACTACAAGGGTGCCATCCAAGACAGGAGCTTGTGACCTTTTAAGTGTCATGGACTGCTTCATCAATCCAGATGCTCCCATCAGAATGTTTCTGAATGATTCTGATGAATACTCTTCAAAAAAAAAAAAAATCAATTATATTGAAACACAGATATAAAAATATTTTAAACAGGAAAACTGAGATAAAAGTAATGTGTACTTCTTAACATACAAGACACAGCAGCAGGTCTAATAAGCTACTGCAGTTTTCTAAGCAATGGTGAACATAAATGATGGTTCGAACTATCTCCCACAAAGTGGTACAAAAATCTGATTTCTACTTGCCAAAGCCATAGGTGCTACTGACAGTATGTGACGCTGCCCACTCTCATCACTGACGGAAAAGCCACATTTTGGTTAGAGACGGTGAAAATAAAGATGTAAATTTTCTTTCCACCCACCCACATTCACAGATCCCCTGAAGTGCATCCAATGACCCTAAGGATTAGAGACCGTGACGCAAAAAATCAGTCAGACTCAAAGGGACAATTACTCAGACTTGCTAAGTGCTCTGCTAATAGCCCAGGACCTTCTAGAGAAACAGTAATGCAGTTTTATCCCACTCGCAGAACCACTGAAATTCAAAAAATTAAACAGTAATTTACTGACCGGCACACGTTAGCAAGATAGGGGTGGTGCATATGTGGAATACCTAAACAATTAAATGCCAAGTCCCACGATTAGTGGGACTATAAACGATTAGTAATCTATAAAAGTTCTATTTACAAGAAAGCCCACCACCACCAAATTACTAACCCACCCACAAAAACCAGTCTAGTTCCAAGAGAAAGACCTGTGGGAATTTACACTGTGAGACAACAGACGAAAACAGGAAAGCCAGGTTGAGTGTTTTATTATGGTTTTGTTGTTTTCTTGGGCACTCTCCTTATCCTTTTCAAAAGTGTTGAAGGTCCAGGTGGTATAGTCTTCCAATTATCTGGATCAGGCCTCCTAGTTAAGGGTGGTACACCCAAGGCTTGGCCTCGCCCACCCCCACAACTCCATACAGTCAGGCCATTCCCCAGCTGCATGCCCTAAATCAGGGGATGCCCATATGAAGATAAATATAATTTAGAGTCCAAAATACATGGACTTGCTTTGGGCCACTGCCAATTTCTCATGGATCCTGGGTAACTGAGACAGTTTTTGTTTTCATGGTCAGGACCTACAACAACAGCTGCAGGAGCATAATACTTTTTCTAGACTAATAAAATTACCTAAGTCTGGCTCACAGTTTTAGCCATGGCAGCAGCTCAGCTTCCCAGAAAGATGCAAGCCTCATGCAGCCGCAGCGGAGCTGGGAGGGTAGTGCTGAACTAAACTGGTGGCATTCAGACCCGACCCACTGCAAACACCACTTTGGTGAAATTGTGAATTACAGAATAATTCCCATGCATGAGGATTACAAATGTTATTTTTAGGAGTCCCATAAAAGTTTAATCAAACCTGTGAAGTTCAAGCTTTACATTTGAAGTTATGTGACATGCCACATACAAACATCAAGACTTTTTCTAAAACCCAGTGAAAGGTTCAATTAAAGCCCTTAGTAACTCCGCAGTGAAACCTTTGATCACGGAGTCTGTCACCACTTCTCCTAACACATACAAACAGTATGAAACATAGCTCAGACCTAAGGAACAAAATTGGCATTGTGAAGTGGCAGGGAAACCACACACACACACACACACACACACACCACTTTTCTTTCAAGTTGGGGAAGGCAGGGTGGGTGGGTGACTTTCAGATGCTACAGTCTCCAAAGCTAGAGGGTTCCTTGTACTTGGAGCACAAAGATATTTCCTAAATATAAGTGTGTGGTCCCTTTAAGGAAAAACATCCCAATTAGAACCCAGTGAAAAACAGGAACACATGTTTCTTGAATGACTGAATTAGAAACAGTGGATGTGAAATTGTTCTAGATATAATGAAGATGCTGCACAGATGTACTAAGTTTTCATGATCTCAGTGAAACATCTTTCTGCTACAGTAAAATACGGGAGTCTTCAACAGAGCTGGATATAAATTTAAGTATCTGTTCCTTGTTTTTATGCAAACTTCCCAAGCCAACTCCCTCTGCCTTCTCACAAACCTAATAAAACATTCAATGTACTGATAACTCACTGAAAACCACAAAGCCATCCATCCCCAACTCAGACTGAGACTCCTTACAATCATCTCTTATCAATACTGTAAATCTGTTACAAATAGAGACCCTTACTCCACAAATTCAACGAAACACCATGAAAACCGAAACACCATGAAAACTGCAGCACAGGTGGAGACAAAAGCATCCCTCGGTTGATACCGTCAAGTTTTTCCACTGTCCTCACATGAAGGAGGCAGACTATGGGGCGCCCAGGTGGCTCAGTGGTTGAGCATCTCCTTTGGCTCAGGTCATGATACCGGAGTCCTGGGATCAAGTCCCGCATGGGGCTCTGTTTCTCCCTCTGCCTTTGTCTTGCCTCTGTCTCTCACGAATAAATAAAATCTTAAAAAAAAAAAGGGGGGGGGGGGGGGAGGGGAGGAAGGAGAGGCAGACTCTAATTGTCCTCTTTGACAGATAAAGAAGTTGAGACAGCAACTCAGCAGCCTGCCCCAGGCCACCTTCACTCTCAACACTGACTCCACTTCCTCTCTCTCGAAGGCAAGAACACTAGAATTTTGCCTCTGGCACCCTGAGCCTTGGATCCCAAGATCAGATGATGTACAAGACCAGCCTCTAGCACACAGCATGGGGCCTCTAAAGATTGCATTATGACAAAACCTCAATGTACTTGTGATAATCTGGTTTTATTTGAAACTATTATCACGAAGTATTTCTAAACATTTATACTTACACTTCTGAAATAGAAACAATGTGATTCCAAATTCCAAACCATTCAATCTCCATTCTTTTCTCTGCACCTTTTCCTTGGGAAAACGATGTGAATACCCACTTCAACTGCCAACTCCACGCAGGTACCTCACAAAGAGATTTCCCCATTGCTTTACCTGTGCTGCAATTTGAGTACTGGATTTCTAACTTGCTGACATCCACTGTGGCAACGCAAATTCAACATGTCCAAAACTAAAGTCACCCTCCTCCTCCTCTTCCCCCAACCTCCAACACCCACTCACCAGCGTGGGTTCTGGGTGCCTGTTGACGACACCACCACTACCACCCCCAACCTTCCCCTTTAGTCCACCAGACTCAAAGCCACTACATTCCCATGGCTTTCTTTCTGGTCGGACAGCCAATCAAATTACTAAGTCTCACCAGTTCCAGCTCCTCTCTACTCCCTCCCATCATTCTGGGGAGGTAATCACCATCCCCCCCACCCCCACCAGACCACACGAAGGGCCCGCAGCCTGATTTCTCTAACCTTAGGCCAGTTAAAGGTAATCAAAATCACCCCTAGGGCTTGTTAAACCAGACTGCTGAGCACCACACCCAGTCTGATGTTTAGGTCTAGTTTGAAGCTGAGACTTTTTAATAAATCCCAGCTGGTGATGACACCACTCTTCAGGATCCAACACCAAAGAACTACTGCTTTAGACTCTCCTCACTCCCTTTCCATCTCACATCAATTCTTCTTGAATTTTTTCTTCATGGACTAGCAAAAGCCTTCTTAAATCTGAAAATGTAAAAAAAAAAAAAAAAAAACCTGAAAACGTAGGTGTCCATCCGGCAGGCACCTGGGTGGTTCAGTCCATTGAACGTTGAGAGTCTGACTGGATTTCAGCTCAGGTCATGACCTCAGGGTCATGGGATGAGCCCTGCAAGGGGCTCCCTGCTCAGCAGGGAGTCCACTTGAGATTCTTTCCCTCTGCCCCTCCCTCCACTCACATGCATGTGCGGGCTCTCAAACGAATAAATAAATCTTAGGAAGGGATGCCTGGGTGGCTCAGTGGTTGAGCACCTGCCTTTGGCTCGGGTTGTGATCCTGGGGTCCTGGGATTGAGTCCTGCATTGGGCTCCCCACAGGGAGCCTGCTTTTCCCTCTGTCCATGTCTCTGCCTCTTTCTGTGTCTTTCGTGATAAATAAATTAATTAATTCTAAAAAAACACAAAATAATAAGTGTTAGGGGAAAAAAAGGAAACTGTTGTAGGCCTATGATAACTGTGGACAAGAAGACCTACTCTTCACTGTGGACTTACCGTGCTTTATGTTATCTCTGTCACAATTAAAACAATCCTGCAAAATATAGTATTGCCTCCAAATTTATAGGGCAACTTTGGAATAAAAAACCTGATACTTTGAAAGGTTAAGCAATTTCTAAATTCCACAATGACAAATTGGTTCTATGTATTCATTAAGGGGACTCCTCCTTAAACAAACTCTTGTTACCAAAATCTGATGCAAAAAGGAGAATGGTGATAGAAAACAAAAAGAATGTTCTTCCCAGAACAAAGGTGAGACCTAGGAGGATACAAAGTATAGAACCACCTGTCCATTATTTAGTTGGTTTTGATATAGACTCTTCAATTTACCTGCCTCTACCTACATATGGACTCTCTGCTTTTTTGCAGATCATATCCTTCTCTGTTCTAGCAGTTAAGCTCAAGCTAATAACTAGTTCTATGCTATTCTTATTAACAAAGTCTTCAGGGACACCCAGGTGGTTCAGGGGTTTAGTGCCTGCCTTCGACCCAAGGTGTGATCCTGGAGACCCAGGATGGAGTCCTGTGTCAGACTCCCTGCATGGAGCCTCCTTCTCTCTCTGCCTGTGTCTCCGCTCTCTCTCTGTGTCTCTCATGAATAAATAAAATCTTAAAAAAAAAAAAAAGTCTTCATTTGAAAGGGGCTCTTCTGCCTTTGTTATGACCAGCACATGAATGATTCAAGCAGCAAGGATGAGCAGATTCAGAAGAGTCTACATTTTCACATGCTGTCATTTAAAAACAAAAAAAAGACAGACTCTACAATAGACTCATTTCAGACCTAAAAGACACCTGCAGATTCAAAGTGAGGGGAGAGAGAAACATTTATCTTGCAAATGAGTGTCAAAAGAAAGCCAGACTAGCAATATTTATACTGAACAAAATAGACTTTAAAACAAAGACTGTAACCAGAGACAAGCACACTATATAATAATAAAGGGGACAATCCAACAAGATGTTAACAATTATATTTATTCACCCAACACGAGAGCACCCAAATACATAAAACAGTTAATAACAAAGGAACTAATGGATAATATTATAAAATTAGGGGATTGTAACACCCCACTCATATCAATGGACAGATCATCTAAATGGAAAAAATCAAGGAAACAATGGCTATAAATGACACACTGGACCAGATGGACTTAACAGATATATTCAAAACATTCCATACTACAACAGAATACATATTTTCAACGGCACACAGAACACTTTCCAGAATAGATCACATAACAAACCTCTACAAATTCAAGATCAAAATCATACCATGCATACCTTTTGACCACAACGCTATGAAACTGGAAGTTAACCACAAGATAAAAAAGTCTGTAAAGACCACAAACACATGGAGGTTAAATGATATCCTTACTAAAGAATGAATAGATCAATCAGGAAATAATTTAAAAGGTACACAGAAACCAGTGAGAATGAAAATACAACAGTCCAAAAATCTCTGGGATGCAGGAAAAGCAGTTCTAAGAGGGAAGTTTATAGCACTACAGACCTACCTCAAGAAGAAAAATGTCAAATAGTTACTCTAACTTTACACATGAAGAAGCTAGAAAAAAGAACAAGACCTAAAGCCAGCAGAAGAAAGGAAATAATAAAGATTAGAGCAGAAATAAATGATACAAGAACTAAAAAACAAAACCAAAAAATAGAACAGATCAATGAAACCAGGAGATGGTTCTTTGAGGGAAAAAAAATTGATCAACATCTAGGAAGACTTAAGAAGAGAAAGGACTCAGCCAACACCACAGAAATACAAATAATAAAATAAATAAATAGAAGTTATGAAAACCTATATATGCCAACCAATTGGGACAACTTAGAAGAAACAAATTCCTAGAAAGATATAAGCCACTAAAACTGAAACAGAAAAAAACAGAAAACTTGAACAGATATTGAATCCGTAATCAAACTCCCAAACAGCTTCACAGGCAAATTCTACCAAACATTTAAAGAAGTGTTAATGCCTTTTCTTCTCAAACTATTCCAAAATATAGACAAGAAAGAAAAACTTCCAAATTCATTCTATGAGGACAGCATTATTCCGATACCAGAACCAGATAAAGACTCCACTAAAGGGACACCTGCGTGGCTCAGTCACTTAAGCATCTGACTCTTGATTTCAGGTCAGGTCATGATCTCTCAGGGTTGTGAGACTGAGCAGCACCACTGGGGGGTGGAGCCTACTTAAAATTCTCTCTCTCTCTCTCTCTCTCACACACACACACACACACACACACGCGCGCACACACAGCAAGTGTACTTACATACTCTTTAAAAAAATTTAAAACGGTCCCACTAAAAAAGAACTACAGGCAATATCCCTGATGGACATATATGCAAAAATTCTCAACAGAATACTACCAAATTAAATTCAAGAGTACATTAAAAAAATAATAAATCAAATGGGATTTATTCCTGGGTTGCAAAGATGGTTCAATATTCTCAAGTCAATATGATACATCACATTAATAAAATAAAGGATAAGAACCATGTGATCATTTCAATAGATGCAGAAAAAGCATTGGACAAAATACAACATCAATTTACGGTTAAAAAAAAAAAAAACCCTCAACCAAGTAGGTTCAGAAGTAACATACCTCAACATAATAAAGGTCATATATGAAAAACTCACAGCTAAAATCATCCTTAAGAAAAACTGAGATCTTTAACCCATTTTCCCCTAAAGCCAGGAACAAGATAGGAATGTCCACTCTTACCACTTTCATTCAACATAATAGTGGAAGCCCTAGCCATAGCAATCAGACAACAAAAATAAAAGGGGTCCAAATAAGGAAGAAATAAAACTTCATTTGCAGATGACATGATACTCTGAATAGAAAACCCAAAAGACTCCACAAAAAAACTTCTGTAACTGATAAACAAATTCAGTGAAATCTCAGAATTAAAAAAAAAAAAAAAATCAATGTACAGAAACCTGCTGCATTTCTATACACTAATAATGAAGCAGCAGAAAGAAACTACGAAATCAATCTCATTTACAATTGCACCAATAGCAATAAGATACCTAGGAATAAACCTAAACACAAGAGGTGAAAGACCTGTACTCTGAAAACTATAAAACAGTGATGAAAAAACTGAAGATGACAAAGAAATGGAAAGACATTCCATGCTTATGGGCTGGAAGAACAAATATTGTGAAAATGTCTATAGTACCCAAAGCAATCTTAAAATTAAATGGGGACTTAAAATTAAAGTGCGCATTTAACGCAATCCCTATCAAAGGTCTCACATTTAGATCTTTAGATCTTTAACCCATTTTTCACAGAACTAGAACAACAATCCTAAAATTTGTATGGAACCACAAAAGACCTCAACTAGCCAAAGAAACCTTGAAAGAAAAGCAAAGGAGGCATCACAATTCCAGAATTCATATTACAAGCCTGCAGTAATTGGAGCACCTGGCTGGCTCAGTAGGTAAAGCACAAGACACTTGATCTGGGGGTTATAAATTCAAGCCCCACACTGGGCACAGAGGTTACTTAAAATCTTAACAACTCAAATCTGTAGTAATCAAAACAGTATGGTACTGGCACAAAAATAGACACACAGACCAATAGAACAGAACAGAAAATCCAGAAATAAATCTACAATTGTATGGTCAATTGATCTTTGACAAAGCAAGAAAGAACATTCAATGGGATGAAGAATGTCTCTTCAATAAATGGTGTTAGACTGTTGGGGATTTACCCCAAAGATTCAGATGCAATGAAACGTCGGGACACCTGCACCCCGATGTTTCTATCAGCAATGGCCACAATAGCCAAACTGTGGAAGGAGCCTCGGTGTCCATCGAAAGATGAATGGATAAAGAAGATGTGGTGTATGTATACAATGGAATATTACTCAGCAATTAGAAACGACAAATACCCACCATTTGCTTCAACGTGGATGGAACTGGAGGGTATTATGCTGAGTGAAATAAGTCAATCGGAGAAGGACAAACTGTATTTTCTCATTCATTTGGGGAATATAAATAATAGTGAAAGGGAATATAAAGGAAGGGAAAAGAAATGTTGGGAAATATCAGGAAGGGAGACAGAACATAAAGACTCCTAACTCGGGGAAACGAACTAGGGGTGGTGGAAGGGGAGGAGGGCGGGTGTTGGAGGGGAATGGGTGACGGGCACTGAGGTGGACACTTGACGGGATGAGCACTGGGTGTTTTTCTGTATGTTGGTAAATTGAACACCAATAAAAATTAATTAAAAAATAAATGGTGTTAGAAACCTGGACAGCAACATGCAAAAGAATGAAACTGGACCACTTTCTTACACCATACACAAAAATTCAAAATGGATTAAAGATCTAAATGTGAGACTTGCAACCTATAAGGGAATACAGGCAGTAACTTCTTTGATATTGGCCATAGCAATTTCTTTCTAGATAGGTCTCTGGAGACAAAAGGAAAAATAAACTACTGGAACTACAGCAAAATAAAAATCTTCTGCACAGGGAAAGAAACAAAACAAAAAGGGAAAGTACAGAATGGGAGAAGATATTTGCAAATGAGATGTCTGATAAAGGGTTAGTAACCAAAATATATGGAGAACTTATACAACTCAACACCCAAAAAGCAAATAATCCAATTTAAAAAAGGGCAGAAGACATGAATAGACATTTCTTCAAAGACATCCAGATGGCCAACAAACACATGAAAGAGCGCCCATCATCACTCATCATCAGAGGAAATGCAAATCAAAACTACAATGAGCTGTCACCTCACACCTGTTAGAATGGCTAAAATCAACAACCCAAGAAATGACAAGTATTGGCAAGAATGTGGAAATAAAGGAACCCTTGTACACGGTTGGTGGTAATGCAAACTGCTGCAGCCACTGTATAAAACAGTATGAAGTTTCCTCAAAAAGTGAAAAATAGAATTACCTTATGATCCAGCAATTACACTACTGGGTATTTACCCAAAGAACCCTACAAAAACCCTAATTCAGAGGGATACATGCACCATTATGCTTATAGAAGCATTACCTACACTAGCCAAATCATGGAAGCAGCCTAAGTGTCTCTTGACTGATGAATGGATAAAGCAGATGAGGCCTACACACACACGTATATATGTGTGTGTGTACATATACATAAATATACACATACATATGCATATATAATTCACAAACATATAATGGAATATTACTCCACCACAAAAATGAGTGAAATCTTGTCATCTGCAAACAACACGGATAGAGGTAGACAGTAAAATGCCAAGCGAAATAAGTCAGAGAAAGTATTTGTCTTTTACATTCACTCTTATGTGTAATTTAAAACAAAACAAATGAGCAAAGGAAAAATATAAGACACAAATCAAGAAAAAGACTCTTAGAGAAGACACTGATGGTTGCCAGAGGGGAGGTGGGTTGATGAATGGGTGAAATAGGTGATGGGAGCCCACTTGTGATGAGCACCTGGTATTGTATGGAAGTGTTGCATCACTATATTGTACACCTGAAACTAATACAATACTGTATGTTAACTAAATGGAATTAAATTTAAAACTTTAAAAGTAGAGGTTTGAGGTGCCTGGGTGGCTCAGTCCATTAAGCACCTAACTACGGCTCAGGTCATGATCCCAGGATTGTGAGATGGGGCCCCATTTTCAGCCTCTGCTCCTCCCCACTGATTCCATGATTATATGCTCTTGTGCTAATAAAACCTAAAAAAAAAAAAAAAAAAAAATCTTGTTTTTAGTACCTATTAAGAAAAAATATAGGACACATAATTTTGAATAACACCCAGTTCCTGCCCTCAACAAAGTCAGCCTACCAACCAGAAGTCTCAAGTAGCAGTGGCATTATGGGAACACACAAGACAGAGTGACATGGTATCAAAGGTTCTGGAGTTGGCAGATCAATCCACAGGTTTAAAATCCCCCAATCCCAACCCCACCTGCTTTACTTGCTCTGTGATCTTCAGATTAAGTTACTGAACTTAATCTCTCTGAGCCTTAAGATCCTGAACTTATGGGGCACCTGAATGCCTCAGTTGGTTAAGCATCTGACTCTTGGTTTTGGTTCAGATCATGATCTGAGGATTGTGAGATGGAGCCCCTGTTCGGTTTGAAGCTCAGCGTGGAATCTGCTTAAGATTCTCTCTCCCTCTGCCCCTTCCCCTACCCCCTGCACACTCTCCCTCTAAAATAAATCTTTAGGGGACCCCTGGGTAGCTCAGCGGTTTAGCGCCACCTTCAGCCCAGGGCGTGATACTGGAGACCTGGGATCAAGTCCCAGGTCAGGCTCCCTGCATGGAGCCTGCTTCTTTCTCCCTCTGCCTGTGTCCCTGCCTCTCTCCCCCTGTGTCTCATGAATAAATAAATAAAATCTTTTAAAAAAATAAATAAATGGCCATAACTGTCTCATGTTATTGTGTCTGCTTATATAAGCCCAACTACCACTTTTGATGACTAGAATCTTTAAATGTCAGTGGAATGGCCTTTTCCTTTTTTATTTAGGTTAGTAATATGATAGAAATTGCAAATCAAATCAAGAGATGGGGCTGACTGAGGGAGGATGAAGGATGAGTCACATTTCTGGCTTGAAGAGTGCCAATGACCAAAGTGGGAAGAGCAGACAGGGAATGAGGGAATGGGGGGCGGGGGGAGTGGGGAACGGACAGGAACAGGCAACAACTGGGAAGGAAAAGAGTTCAGTTTGGATATTCCTACTTAACAGTAAATATGAGTCATCCAAGTAGAAACGTCCACTAGATTGTTTGAGACAAGAAGATGAACTCACAGAAGGACCTGAGGGTCATTAGCATGTGGGTGGTGGCTGAAACCACAGAAGTATTGAGGTCCCCCAAAGAGGCTCAGCAGACTAAAAGAAAACCACTAAGGATCAAAGCTCAAGGAACATGAACATTTAAGGGCAGATACAGTAGGAGCTAGGAAGAAATTAAAGAAGAAGAAATGTAGATGAAATGATGATGCAAAGGAACCCAGAGGAGAAAGTTTCAAATGAGGAGTGGTCAATACTACAACGTGCTACAGAAAAGCCAAGTCAGAGCTCTATCAGAGGCCACGTGTAACCTTAACAAGAGAAGTTTCCATGAAGTCGAGGCAATGAAAAGCAGGTAACCGGTCATCTGTAAGGCCCCTCTCTAAATGGGATTCTTTGATCTCAAAATAGCAACTTATTCTCCATCAAATAACAAGTTGCAAGGTTTTCTTTCAGAGAAAGGGAATTTGCAAATAAGACAGTTACGGGGTGCCTGGATGGCTCAGTCGGTTAAACATTTGCCTTCGGCTCAGGTCTTGATCCCAGGGTCCTGTGCCCCAAGTCCAGCTCTCTGCTCCGTGGGAAGCCTGCTTCTCCTTCCCCCTCTCCCTTTACCTGTGTGTGCGTGTGTGTGTGCGTGCGCGCGCTCTCGCTCTCTCTCAAATAAATAAAATCTTTTTTAAAAAAGAGAGAGAGTTAAAACATTTAACATGATCTTTGCTATTAAGCTCCTATCGACTTCCTGAAGTTGGTCCCAGGGAAGGAATAAAGAAAAACTAGCTAATTCGCTACCACCCAAAAACCTCCTAGAAGAGGAAGAAAAATGTATACCTTACTAAATAAATTTCCTGTCTAATAAATCTCTGAGGCCAATACCTTTAAATTTCAATTTCAATATTACTTTGAAAAATGTGTTACCATAGGTCAAAAAGCTTTGGTTTCAATATGCAAATCTCTGCGTACTTGGGGTGAAATTCCATTTAAGCAGTTTTCCACTTGGATTTCTAAATAAGCCATAACTCTTATTAAACTTAGAAAATTGGAAAAAAAAAAGATAAACTTAGAAAATTGATCTTCAGTGTCATTTTTCTCATTCCTTGTATACTCACAACAATAGAGTGTTGTCCCAGGCAATTTTAACTTAAAGTTATAAAATGGTTCTACCATGCAAATTATGGTACAAGAGAATGTTTGGCTTGGCTGTATGAACTGGTTAAACTAGTTAGTAGAGTTCAAAAATAATTCCCCCAAACATCTGCTCAGGCTAAGAAAGAGTCTCTTTGTTTTTAAGTCTGGTCAACATACAAATATTTTTCAAGAAGTGATATACTATCTTCTTTTGAGTTTTAAAAAATATATAGAGCAAGGACTCCCTCCTCATCCCCAAAATTCTACTTCAGCACACCTGGGGGGGTCCCAGTATTCTAATTTTTAAAGTTTCACCTTAGGTTCTGCTGGGTACTCCCCAGCCACACTCCTGCTGAGCAGCTTTACCTTTTGGCAGGGTCGCCCAAAATTTTAGGGGCACTGTGACCACTGCATTCTTTACAACAAGCAAAGCGTGGCAGGAGTGGGGAGTGCAGAATGGGACATCCTGCCAGCAAGCCACACGTGACAGCTAGCAGAGTGCACCTGCATCTTACATGGACGTTTCAAGAACTCACAGAGATTTGGAAGCAGCTATAACCTGATTCCCGTCTCCCATGGGTCCTCCTTCCAACACCCAGAGAGAAGGAATACAGGGCAGTCTTCAGAGGCCTCAACCATTCTATCCAGAACTCCCGGGAATTTCTGCTCTGCAGCCTCAACTGTGAGCAGCTGAGCATAAATAACAATCCTCCAAGCTGTGCTCACTTAAGATGGGACTGAAGACCCAGTTCTCAGCCAACGCTCTTCTTTAAAGCAAAGGGAATATTTAAGCCCTGCTAACTACCACACATTAAAGATAGAGAATGCAACTCACAATGTGAACAGAAAAGTTTTGCCCATCAGATGAGCCTCCAGCCTCACCAAAACCCTTAAAGTAGGTATTTTTGTTCAAAAATTTACATATAAAACTGCAGTACAGAAAAACCACAGTACAGAAGAGTAGCGGCTTTCCTAAAGTTCCTAAAGCCATACAACTAAAAAAATCCTCCTTGAGGGACACCTGGTGGCTCAGCAGTTGAGCGCCCGCCTTCAGCTCAGGTCATGATCCCAGGGTCCTGGGATCAAGTTCTGCATCAGGTTCCCTGCAGGGAGCCTGCTTCTCCCTCTGTGTCTCTCCCTCTCTCAGTGTGTCTCTCATCAATAAATAAAATCTTAAAAAAAAAAAAAAAAGAAGAAGAAAGAAAGAAAAGGAGGAAAGAAGAAGGAAAAGAAGGAGGAAAGAAGGAAGGAAAAGAAGGAAGGAAAAGAAGGAAGGAAAAGAAGGAAGGAAAAGAAGGAAGGAAAAGAAGGAAGGAAAAGAAGGAAGGAAAAGAAGGAAGGAAAAGAAGGAAGGAAAAGAAGGAAGGAAAAGAAGGAAGGAAAAGAAGGAAGGAAAAGAAGGAAGGAAAAGAAGGAAGGAAAAGAAGGAAGGAAAGAAAGAAGGAAAAGAAGGAAGGAAAAGAAGGAAGGAAAAGAAGGAAGGGAAAAGAAGGAAGGAAAAGAAGGAAGGAAAAGAAGGAAGAAAAGAAGGAAGGAAAAGAAGAAGGAAAAGAAGGAAGGAAAAGAAGGAAGGAAAAGAAGGAAGGAAAAGAAGGAAGGAAAAGAAGGAAGGAAAAGAAGGAAGGAAAAGAAGGAAGGAAAAGAAAGAAGGAAAAGAAAGAAGAGAAAAATAAACCCAGGGAAGGGCAAAGACACAAGTCAGAATAAGTTAACAGGACTTCTGTTTTGTGAACTGTCAATATTATCAAGCTATTCACGCAACACATACTAAATGTTTTCAGTACTGGGCTAGGAACCATAGAGAGATCCCAAATCTTGAAATGACTACAATAAAATAAGAGTTCTGAAAAAAAAAAAAAAAATGTACTGAAGCATCCCTATTAATAAGCATGCTTTAACACAGTAATTAAGACACCAGATTTTTTTAAGATCCTTAAATCTGAGTAAGAACCCAATTTACTTTCAAAAGCCTCAAAATTTTCAGAGAATAATTCATCTTTGAAAAAAGGATCTGTCAGTGGACAGATGATTCTCTATGCGCCCCACTCACCTTGTCTCACCCCAGACTCCACGTGCTTGCACAACAGAGAGGCGGTCTCACTCGGGAGGGAACCCAGAAAGCTCCTCTGGACAAGCTGACCACAGAAACCTAGAAAGAGACCTGGAGAAAAGAAAACCTGTGAGCACACTCGCCCTAGGAGACAAGCAGCAGAGAGTTTATAAACCAGCTACAGCTGGGGCGCCTGGGTGGCTCGGTCAATTAATTAAGCGGCTGCCTTCGACTCCGGTCTTAATATCTCAGGGTCCTGAGATCGAGTCCCGCACTGGGCTCTCTGTTCAGAGAGGCATCTGCTTCTCCCTCTCCCTCTGCTCCTCCCCTGCTTATGCTGTCAAATAAAATCTAAAAAAAAAAATAATCATTTTAAACCAGCTACAACCTCCATGAAACTCCCGACAAAGCCGTGATGGAGAGAAAAGAGTCATCAGCACACGCATCCTCTTAACAGAGGGGAAAGCAAGGTGACCAGTTGGCAAAAGCAAGAAAATTCATTCTTTCTTCCGACGCCCTCCATCCGAGTTGACAGGGGCAGGGGTTATATTTACCAAAGCCCCTCATCTGGAGCCAGGTACTCGAGTATTTGTTTACTTCTCTCTCTCTTGGTTTTCTCTTTAAGTGATACTAACAGGTTTGCAGCCCAGGACACAAAGAAACGTTTCAAAGGTTCAAGACAAGGAGCCAAGAACCTCCCTAGGGCTCCCCCATCTCCTGCCACGCTCCTCACAGGCCCCGGCTTCCCGCTCACCCCTCCTGAACACACTGCCCGTCCCACAGCTCCTGCGGCGCCCCTCTCCCCCTCTGGAAACGAAGTCATCGTAGCACAGCTCAGGGGCGCCCTGCACGCCCGGCCCACCCGTGGGGCCCTCCCAGGCCTTCCTCTGGCTCAGGAAGCCTGTCCGGGACCTGAGCGCCAGCATCCACTTCCTTCCTGTCCTCCCCTCCAACCAGTTTCCCCAGGGCTGGTCTCACCTGCCCCCACCCACCCACCTCCTGCTCTGTCACAAGAGGAGGCAGGAGCTTGCTGAGTGAAGGACTCCAGGAAGAGGGCCCCGGTGACCGGTGACTGACTCGGCCTATTTCCCCCGGAGGTGTCCCTCTGCCAGGCCCCTCGTGGGCCTTCGGGCTCGGTCCAAGTCACTGCCCTCGGGGCACTGCTGCGGGGCTTCGAGCCCCCAGGGACCCAATCCCCGCAGTCACGCCTCCTCGGCTGGCAAAGCCACGGGCAGGCGGGGCAGCGGCACCCACGAGCCTTTCTCTGGGAGGCAGCCAGGGACAGCCGCGGCGTGTAGGTTCAAGCGTCCCACCACTTCAGAAGCCCCAGGAATCTCGCTGAAGGACACGGAGAAACCTGCACGGACCAGGTGATCACTTGGGGTCAAACGTTTCCTCCAGAAAGGGCCTCCTCTGGCGTTCAGCGACAGCCTGCAGATGAGCCAGGCTTCGGGGCCCCCGGGGTTGCTGACCGCCCTGGTACTACCAGGCACCCGCTGCAGGACCGCACCAGCTGGTGAACAGCAGCTCCCTGGGTGTCTCAGGGCGTCCTGTTATTCGCCCATAAAAGGGATCCCCCGCTTCTTCAGAGGGTTCTGGCAGCAAGGGAGGGAATCCATCTCCAGCCAACATCCTCTCTTAGAGCACACCTCAGGAAGAGGCAGGCCTCGCACTCGTCCCAAGCACACCTGGAGTATGAAGGGATTGCCCATCACGCCCCACAACGTGCCGCCTGTGGCCCAGGCCCTCTGCCCAAAGGATCCACAGATGTGTGGGCGCCCTTAAAGTGCCAGCGGTAACAGGTGCGCACACGCCTGCTTTCCCTCTGGCCCTTCTCCACCTAGAGCCACCCATCTGTTACACTCCTCCTGTAAGGATGGCGGGGGGGTTCCTCTCTGAGTTCAAGACTACAAAGGCACCGCTATAAATTACAGACTTACAGAGGTCCCAAGGGGAGGCGGCTTCCTGCAAGGAGAAGGACTGTCCCTACAGCCTGTTTTTGTGGTGATGAGATCACAGAGTTTAGATTCTGTATTTGGTCCTACATGGGTTTTAAGGGCCATATTCAGTAATTACAGAAGGGAAAAAAGGAGGTCAACGAGACCAGAGGAACTCTGAGTGGTGTTTGAGAAGTTACTTATAACTGCAGCGAGATCACTCACCTCCCCAAACTCAGAACAGAAACTATACCTCGAGTTTTCACCTTTTGTCCTTCAGAATCAATGTTACATTAGATTTTTTAAAAAGGGCAACTTTCTACTTTTTACTTGTTTTTGTTTCGGTATTCCTCCATTCGAAGGGCTCCACTCACTTTCAATGCATAATCCAAAATTTAGGCCCAAGAAAGTTTTAAAAAACAAGCATTATGCCACAAAATATTTTCATGTAAAATTCAAAGACAACAAAGCACATTTACTGGAAGAATTTTTTGGAATCTAACACATGGGAATTTAGAGACCAGATGAATGAAAACCTTCAACTGCCAATCACTAGGTCTTAATTTGCAGATCTAATTTCTAATTGGCTCCTAAAAAAAAAAGAAAAAAAAAAAACACCTTAAAATGCTTTTGAGAATTTACTTACTGGTTTACTTTCTGGTCATCACTCTTTTTCTGGTCATCACTCTTACTTTTTTTTTCTTTTTTCAAAAATGAAAAAGAGCCTCCCAAGTTGTTTATTCAACAGAAGTTAAGTATTCATCAAAAAAAAAAAAAAGTTATTATCTCTCAGCTATCTCCCTAAACCCTAGCAGTGGGCCTCCTCACACCACAAAACAAAGACTACTGTGTGTGTTCATGGACCAAAGCGTGTGACCACTGGTTCCGTGTGACAGTCCACATCCTCTGGTTGTACAGGGTTCTGTGGCACCGCAACCGCTCCACCAGAACATGAGGCCCAGACAGGTGAGGAAGGTCACAGCCTGCTGCGTCCGGAGAGTTCACGGGGGCACAAGTCACAGTCAACTGCATAGAGTGGAAAAACGATGCCACCAAAATGCTAAAGCGAGGAGAAGAATGTTCTCGTTTTTGTTTTGTTTCATTTTGAATGCCAGTGCTTAATAGAAAGCAGGCTTAAATAAAGGAAGATAGGGAGAAGGAGACGCCTAGGGACTTTGCATGCATTTGGGGCAGGAGCAGCAAAAGGCATGATTCTAAAATACCTATTTTCATTTCAAATCCTGCAGCTTCCATTTTCCTTGAGACACAGGTACTGCTAGTATCATTCCACCTCACTTACACCGAGGTGGCTTTCAATCCTAACCACCGGGTCAGAATTTCCCAGTGAGCTTTAAAAGTTCTGATGCGCAGAGAAATGAGAACAGAATCTCTGGGGATGAGGCTCAAATGCTGATACTTTATAAAGCTGACCAGCTGATCTTCGGGTATAGCCAGGATTATGAACCACTGCCCCTGCCCTATCCCCAGAGTGTTTTCTTTTTTCTTGATGGTGTGGGGGCAGCAGGAAATATTTATGCTTAAAAAGGGGGGTGGAAGGTCAAACACATGGACCAGGGATAGAGTTGGAGGAAGCTGAAGTGAATAGTAACTTGCAGGTGGTGATCTCTGGAGTGGGTGCAAGGTGTGGCCTGCAGAGCACACTCCCTCAAGGAGAAGCAGGAGTGGGACAGCCTGGGTCGTTCCCCAAGTAAACCCTGCACAGCTCTGCCTTCAGGCAAGAAAGAGGTAGCAATCCAAAGCTCATCTGTAAAGACCATTCCCAGGTCAGGTGTCTGCTATGCAAGACGTGATTATAATACGGTGG
Source organism: Vulpes lagopus (assembly GCF_018345385.1). NCBI lineage: Eukaryota > Metazoa > Chordata > Mammalia > Carnivora > Canidae > Vulpes > Vulpes lagopus. The sequence goes on along the minus strand of NC_054834.1, from coordinate 84,172,522 downwards.
TTTTCCAACGTGAAGAATCTACTGAAGTGTATTTACCCCCATGATTTCCCCTGGTTCTTCTAATAACACTATTTAACAGGTTTGTTTTGTTTTGTTTTTATCTGATGATCTGTATTTCCTCGCTCACCAAATCTAACAAAGCACACACTCATTACAGGATCACTTCCTGGAGTTATATCGCCCCAAAAACAGAGCTTCCCTAGGCTTAAAACCAGCTGGCTCACACAAGGGCTGAACCCAGACATGATTTTAAATTAGCATCGTTATGTTCCTCGAGGTGACAGTGAGTGGGTAAGAGGGAGAACACGGGTATCTGGGTGACGGATGAGGACTGCAGCAATACCGTCTCCAGTTGAGGAGTTAATTCTATCCTCCCTTCCGTGACCTGCTCTCGACCCGTCCTTCTGAAACAGTGACAAAAATCAGGCAGCCCAACCTGGATGCCTCCTTCCTAATTTGTCTCTCGTGGAAAGAATTAATCAGCTTTGCCTAATCCATCCTTTACCAGTATTTCCCCCAAGCACGTCCTGCAGGCCACTGTACCAGAAGGACCTGGGCATCCCTGGACACCACGCCAGACCACATAAGAAGGGGATCGTACTATCTGGAGTAGAGCCCAAGAGTCTGCATTTTAATCAGCCACACAGACACAACAGTCAGTGAACCAGTCATCCATTCCTCCTTTGAAACGGGTTCACCAGATGTGCTGCTAAGTCTCTCCATAACGTCTGCCGCTTCCTCATGCGGGTCACAGTCTTCCATGGTAGCTGCTTTCTCCAACGTCACTGCGTGACGACCACTTTCTCAACTACCGCTTGCACCCAGCACAGCTGGCTCAAGGTTCCTGACTCAAGTCACTCTTCGCTGCACCCACCCCCAGAGCAAAACTTCTCTAGCACTTTCGCCTTAGGATTTTGGGTCTGTTAGTTCTCTCTCCCAACCACACGCTAAGCTTCTCGAAGGCAGGTCCACGTCATCCCTCTGTATCCTCCACAGGGCTGGGTACATCTTGGGTTTTGAGAATAGTGCCTGACTGATCAAACCCTTGCCTCAGCCCCGGGTTTTCCTCCATTCACCTTCTTCTCGTTGTCCCAGAGAAAACATTCATTCTCTCCTTTCCATAGCAAAATCGCTTCAGGCGTGGGTAGGAGAAAAGAGTGACACTCTAGTGGGGACATGAAGGGAGGGGACAGGAGTCATGAGCTAGCAACCTCAACTACCCAGCAAGCAGCTAGGAACCAAACTTAGTCCTTGCAGCTGCCAAAACCTGCAAAACTTCAGACAGCTCAAATCACAAACACACAGCTCAGAACTCCCCAGCCTCGCCCCACTTCGATCCGACACCTCTTTCACAAGCCCTCCCCGAGAGCTATTTTACTAGATAGGATTCTTACGGGAGGGAAATATTTGGTTTCCCAGGTCACCGTGAATTAAGAGGGTGATGGGTAAACTGCTAGATCAAGGCACAATGACAGCCCTGAAATGACTGACAGGGACAGTTTATAAGATCCCAAACAGTACATTACAGGTTGTTATAGTTTAAATAGACTTTCAATCCCCAAAGTATCCAAGGACACACAAAAAAGGGGGGGGGGCATTTCAAAACAGCACAATCAGTGGCCCTGAAAGATGATTTGGGGCACTAAGAAAAGATTCATTTTCAGTGGGTCTCCAAGCCACTCTATCAGGAGAGAAGATGCCCACGTGGCCAAGCTCAGTCTCAAAGATCCACATGTTCTTAAAAATAAAAACAGACACTGTATCCAACTATCCAACCATGTGCTGCTTCTAGGAGGTCTCCAAAACTACTGAATACCGGGACAGACTTCCAAAGGCAGGGACATAACCCTCAGCATTGCCATGCTGACGGGGAACCTTCTGTCTGCCTACTCCCACCCTTGCCACACACTTGCACTGCTCCTTTCCTTGTGGTATTTGTAAGTTAAGCTCCTTACCAGATTTAAACTTCCTGGAGCGGAGGCATACCATGTATGGACACCATGTCCCCCCAGCTCTGCCTCTCACAGCTGATGCCTGCTGACCCTGTGCCAGTTCCCTCTGCCTAGAAGCCCAGATCATCTTAAGGAAGGGGAGATTTAAATAAGTGTGTCTTAAAACACCCCAAGCATTTCATTTTTTAAATTTTAATTCCAGTGTAGTTATAACATAAGCCCAAGCATTTCTACAGTCTTTAAAGATGTTGATTTTCCTGCTTCCTTAAGAAGTTAAAAATACCTAAGTTTAAACATTAGGATTCTATGATCAATGGGGCAAGCCTCGGTTTATCTTAGAATCTAATCTATATGAGACATAGAGCCAAGGAATAAATTCTGCATCACTGCATGTACGTATCTGAACCACACAGGTCAGGATGAGTTTTTCCTTCATCTAAAAGCTACCTAGTCTCAAATGGCTTCAATCATTTATCTATTCAGAACTGATTATTGCACAGCTTCATATTTTTGTCTTGATAAGTAATAGCATTTGCTTTGGGATTAGTAAAGAAAGTACTTTAATGAATGTAACTGGTAGTACCATAATAAAAGGTTATGGTTTACACTTGGTTTGAGTAATTTTATTTCTTTTATCTAAACAGAGTTAAAAACTAAATTTATTTCCAGATTCACAAAAGCAATTCTCAGTTTTGTTTCAAGCTCATTATTGAATGTGTCCCTTACACTCAGACCCATTCATTTTACAAACAGGCTACAATGACCTACCCAGGGTACTGAGAACCTCTCTATTTTAAGAGGGTGGAGGTCAAGGTTGTCGGGACATCCTGGCCTGGTCTGCTGTTTCCAGCTTCTACAGCCCTTCCCCCCCACCGCTGAGGCCTCCTGACCCTCACCCCACCCTCCTTCTTTGGCTCAATCCAGGGGGAATTTCTAGAATAGAGGTTTGTTTGTTTGTTTTTTAAGATTTTACTTATTTATTCATGAGAGAGAAGCTGAGACACAGGCAGAGGGAGAAACAGGCTCCTGAGGGGAGCCTAATGCGGGACTCAATCCCAGGATCCCGAATGCTGGGGCCTTGAGCCAAAGGCATATGCTCAACCACTGAACCACCCTCAGGGGCCCCTACAATAGAGATTTAAACAGTTTGAGCCAAGTTGCGTTTGCTACTTAACCAGCCCTGATCTTGTGTCCAGTCTCGACTTCTTTCTCCTGCATTCCCCAGGCCTAACTCACCCTCTAGCTCAGTTCTGATAACCTGCAAGTCTCTGGGGGCTGAGATGCTTCCTTCCCCTTGGCAATCCTCCAAGAGACCAAAGAGGTCTTCTTCATGTCGGGCTACTCTGATGTGCTGGGCCACTCCAGACCACCCATCTGCCAGGCCACTAGCACTCAAGACCCCTGTTCTTTCCTCCTGGCATACAAGACTTCCTCCCAGCTGCAAACAGAAGGCCTGTTGCCCCACTACATGTCTTCCACCCCTGGGTGGGGAGTTCCAGGCCCAAACTGGGCCTCAGTAGGAAATGACTCAGATCACAAAAAGCTGAGGGTCCCCGGGCCAGAACACAAGTCACAAGATCTGGATCTGAACTTATCAGAAATGAAAATGCCAGCAACAAAACATCAACAAAGCAAGAGAAAACAGGACACATCTCCTCTGAGAAAAATGTGCCCATGCTGAACATGGTGGGTATGCAGAAACCACAGCAGCTTCATTCACTAGTCCTAAGGTGAAACCTGAGGAAAATTAGAGAAATGGCCACAATTGTGTCTTCCCCGGGTGGAGGGGAGCCAAAGGCTTCTTACAAGCAACTCCAAAGCTAACATTTATGGCTACTAAAATTACAAATATGAAAATAACCAGGTAGGTCTTCTCTCCAAAGAAATCAAGTCATGTTCTAAAACCCTGTTAGCAAAGCTAAATTTATATGCATATTTTTATCAACAAATTAAAACAAAAACAGACAACATTAAAAACTCTAGCTGGCTAAACTATATCCCAATTCAAAATGACATGAAAAACTGCAACCTTCATTTTCTGGCCAAAGCTTATTTTTGCAATACCTATCATTTTCTACAGAATTCTAACATTTTCTGCCTTCCACCACTATTTTATAGAAAGACATTTCCCCCTTGGTTTCGTATCTTTGCTTTTTGATCTTGTTAACAATCCTGAAAATTCCAACCTTGCAATTTTTTCAGTCCTGGGAAGGAATAACACACAGTCATTTAAAAGCCAAAAGCAGTGTCAACACTTCCTCAATGACACAGCTGCTGTGAGTGACCAGTGAATCAAAGCTTGTGGTTTTTTTTCTTTTTGGAAAATGATGACTCTGTCTCAAAATAATTCTCAAAGTTACTAAACTCATGGTCAAAAACAGTAAGGCGTCAGTAAAGCAAGAAGTACTGGGGTACCTGGGTGGCTCAGTGGTTGAGAATCTGCCTTTGGCTCAGGTATGATCCCAGGGTCCTGGGATCTAGTCCCACATTGGGCTCCCCACAGGGAGCCTGCTTCTCCCTCTGCCTGTGTCTCTGCCTCTCTCTCTCTGTGTGTCTCTTATGAATAAATAAACAAAACCTTAAAAAAAAAAAAAAAAGGAAGTACTAACTAACTACCTGTGATAAAGTATAGTGAAATACATGAACAAGAGGGTCTTGTCCAATGACTCTGGACAGGAGAGGACCCATTGTATGCTGTGGAACACAAATTCTGTATTACAAACCTATATATTTTTTTAAGATTTTATTTATTTATTCATGAGAGACACACAGAGAGGCAGAGACACAGGAAGAGGGAGGAAAAGCAGCCTCCATGCAGAGAGCCCGATGTGGGACTTGATCCTGGGACTCCAGGATCATGCCCTTGAGCTGAAGGCAGACGCTCAACCACTGAGCCACCCAGGTGTCCCTACAAACGTATATTTATACAAACATACACGATCCAGCAACCCCACTTCTGGGTTTTTATCTAAAGAACTAAAGTCAGGATCCCAAAGAGAGATTTGCAGATTCCATGTTCATTGCAGAATTATTAATAATAGCCAAGATTGTAGAAGGAGCCTCAACCGGTTGAATGGATAAAGAAACTCTGGTATATACACACATTGAATATTATTAAACCTTAAAAAAGGAAATAAATCATGTCACATGCTAAGACATGGATGAACCTTGAGGATTGTGCTGAGTGAAACAAGCCAGTCACAGAAGGTCAAATAGTGTATGATTCCAACTCATATGAGGTATCTAAAGTAGTCAAATTCATAAAGGCAAAAAGTAGAATAGCTGGTTACCAGGGGTTGAGGGGAGGGAGAAATAGGGAAATGTTCATTGGGTGTAAAGTGTCAGTCATGCAGGATGAAAAAGTCCTAGATATCTGCTGTACAAGATTGTGCCGACAGTTAAAAATACTCTACTGTACACTTAAAAATTTGTTAAGAGAGTAGATCTCGTGTTATGTACATGTGTGTGTTTTACCACCACAATTTTAAAAAAGAAGAAGAAGAAGAAGAAGAAGAAGAAGAAGAAGAAGAAGAAGAAGAAGAAGAAGAAGAAGAAGAAGAAGAAACAGGCTCTGAAATTTATATTATGCTGGCTTCAAAGTTCCCAACCCTTTGACTGCTTCATATTGCCTACGTCAAGAGAAGTATATATGACATAGATTAGCATATAATTAAAGGCTAGAGTATAGGATAGGAAGAATACAGAGGGGTCAGGGAACCAAAGAAGGCTGAAGTAGTTGAGGAAAGCATCAAAATGGAGGTAACTCAACCCAACCTCTGAAGGATTATGCTGAGCCTGTGGAGTTTGCAACAAGTCTGGCAGGTGAGTATGGACACTGAGCTGGTCCAAGTCAAGAAGCCATGCTAGGAAAGAGCTTTCAAAGGCTTGGAGAGTAATATTATATGTAGAATGAACTCCATACTTCCAACCCATAAATTAATCACTGACAGCTAGAAACTGAAGCAAAACCAAAGGAGCTGGTCAGGCTATCCTTAAACCATTTATAATCTAGTCCTCAGAGTTTTGAATGTTTTCCATATCCCCGAATAGACCTTGCTATGTGACAAATAAGTAATATAAAAAGTTATAAGGCACAGCTCTCCATCAGGGCCAGTCTGAGTTAAAACAATCAGAAGTAAGACCAAATAAAGTGTATAACATTTCTAAAGAAACGAATAAAAATATGATATGGGAGTAACGTCCCATTTATCTAACATCCCTGAAAAATTAGGTATGCTAAAAAAATGAATCTTTTAGATAATGAAACTGCTCCCTTTAAGTAATAAAATCTGTGTTAAGGGGCTCCAGAGTGGCTCAGTACATTAAGCATCTGCCTTTGGCTCAGGTGGTGGTCTCAGGGTCCTGGGATTGAGCAGGTCCCTGCTCAGCAGACAGCCTGCTTCTTCCTCTCCCTCTGCCCCTCACCTTCACCTGTGTTCTCGCTCTCTCAAATTAATAAATAAAATCTTTAAAAAATAAAAAAAACCTGTATTAATAGGGGACATCTGCATATAGACTAGTGTTGGACAGACATTACGGAATTAACTATATTATGTGATAACGGCATGGGGGGGATCTTTCTTATATTTAGAAAGCATACCAAACTCTTTACAATTACAATTACATGGTGTCCAGTATTTGCTTTAAAATGCTCTAACCAGGCAGCCCGGGTGGCTCAGCAATTTAGCGCCGCCTTCAGCCCTGGGCCTGATCCAGGGTCCCACATCGCGCTCCCTGCATGGAGCCTCCTTCTCCCTCTGCCTGTGTTTCTGCCTCTCTCTCTCTCTGTGTCTCTCATGAATAAATAAAATCTCTTTTAAAAAAATGCTCTAACCACATAAAAACCAGTGAAGGATTAGTAAAACAAGGTTGGCTACATGTTAGTATTTGTGAAGCTAATTGATCAGTATATATATATGTGTGTGTGTATATATATACACATATATATATATATCAGTTCATTGTATTCTTCATTATATATATATATCAGTTCATTATATTCTTACTACTTGTATGTTTTTGGCAATTTCTATAACTTTTAAAGCCCCAGGTTGCCTATTTGGAATAAAACTATCTCTAACATTTATAACCCAGATCCTAACTACCTTATTAGAGACCTTATCAGGTCTCTCTCAACCCAGAATACCTTTTTACTCTGCCTAGACAACTCCTATTCACCCCCTCATGACTGTACCACCTTATGTTCACTCCAGATCAGAGGTCTCAATTTTCCCTGTGCTCTCACTATACCCCATTCATCTCTACTCTATACCCCTTATTATACTGTCTTGTATTTATGCATGAAACCATTTGCATTCTTATACTATAAAAAGAGATCCTAAAGGTGCCTTGTGCACCTGGTTGGTTAAGCATTTGCCTTGGCTTAGGTTGTGATCCCGGGGTTCCGGAACCGAGCCCCGAGCTGCACTCACTCCTCAGTGGGGAACCTGCTTCTCCCTCTCTCAGCTCATGCTTGCTCTCTCTCGCTGTCTCTCAAATAAAGAAAATCTTAAAAAAAAAAAAAAAAAAGTCCCTAATTCGTTTATCATCATATGCCCAGAGCCTAGCACACAATACACACCAAATAAATATTTGGAAATATAACAAGACCTAACCTGGAGTCATCACAAAAACCCAGTTACTATCCTGCCAAGGGATCTTAGAAAGGCGTGTCAGGCTGCACAGCGTATGCTCTTCCCAAGCTGATGTCCTTATACAGTCAAGCAGGCCTCCAATTTCCAAACTGTCATTTCTATGGATGGAAACCCTGAACACACATCACTGTTCACAACTCAAATGGCCCCCAGATAAAAGAGCCCTGGGCACACATTTAGGAGACAGGTGCATATAAACACCCATGAACTATCCATTCAGGACTGCTCGGAGGGCTTTTCTGCTTAATTCCACAAGTGCAACTGTCTTCAGGATAACAAGATTGCCAAGTGACACATAACTATCCCTGTACAAAACTTACATCTGCCTGAGTAGCAGATCAGATCACTAAGTGCCAGCTGAGAGGGTGGCATTCTGGTCACTCCCCTGACAAGCCTTGTCACTTCTAGGGAGTTTTACTCCCCACCTCCCCTCACCAGTAGACTTCAAGTCTTAATGATCCAAGAAAGAACACCTCCAAAGGCTGTTATGAGCAAGTAAAATCATGTATAGCCAGGGTTTCCAAACCTATTTTTATGTAGCAGAACTCTTTTCTTGTACAATGCCAAAAAAGACATTGATTTCTGTTGGAAAAATTTTCAGGTTAAGTTTTTAAGTGGGAATTGTTAAGTCCTCAAACTTTGACTTAAGGCCTGTATCACACGCTCTAGCCCTTAATTATATGCCACTCCATATTGTTTATCCTTCTCTCCCATGTGGACAATACGGTAAAGTAGAAAAGAAAAGAATTCTAAAGTTATAGTAATTGAAATTCTTGTGCTGGCCTGTCAATATTTTTCATATACTATTTTTCTTTAACTTTATTTTTTTTTTCTTTTTTTTTTTTTTTTTTTCTTTAACTTTAGAGCAATATTCTTTGAAGTGTGTGTGGGAAACATCAAATTTGAAAATAACATTTAAGTTCAGCAATTCCTTCTGTTTTAATTTCAGTTGTGTTTTATTCCATTTAAATAAAATTAAATTTACTGTCTTATTTTAAATGTGTGCAGTAAAGCTCTGAATGGTAAAATTACTTTTCTGCATTTTTTTTTAATTGGTGCCAGAAGCACAGATTACTTCTGTCATTGGGAAAATAACTTTAAAAAAAGAAAAAGCCTTAATAATTTCCAGTTGAGTGAGAGAAGCATCCACACCCTACCCTCCAGCTTCAAATGCAGACTTAAAAACCATGGACACCTACGAAGTGTGGGCAGAGGATCAAATATTAGATGAATGTGACAATTACTGTATCATTCATATGTAAATTACCCATTTTAAGTTAACCATTTTCTTTATATTCTCATTACCTGTAATGTATTACCTGTAAGATGATCAGATATTTTAGTTTAGGGTCCTGTGCTAATAAGGTAAGGACTTGGGTATCTTAGCCTAGTGTAACTCCAGACTCCAGGCATCTCCCAAAGGCACAACATGCTCCAAGACCATTTCAAATACTAGCAAACCATTAGAAATATCCTACTAATGATCCACAGCTCAGAAGATGTTTATATGGGTGGTAACACATTATTATACTTTAACTTAACAAGCCCTGTTTTCCCACAGATTAATGGAAAGATCCAAGTAGCAGCACTATGGTGCCTAGAAAAAGACCCTGGGACCAGACAGAGGTCAGGAAAAAGGAGACGCTGGCTACCCACTCAACAGTTGTGAGTGTCCAAGAGGGTCCTGGGTGTACCACACAATAAATACATGATCTTGAACTAGGCACTTAAATTAGTTGGCCCTGATCAGCTTTATATGCAAAGTCAGTGAATCAGATTAGGTGTGTTCGAGCCCTTCCAATTCTAAAATTCAATCTAAACCCAAATTCTTTTTTCTTTTTTTCAGATTTTATTTATTTATTCATGAGAAACACAGAGAGGCAGAGACCTAGGCAGAGGGAGAAACAGGCTCCTCACAGGGAGCCTGATGCGGGACTCGATCCAGGACCCCAGGATAACAACCTGAGCCAAAGGCAGATTCTCAACCACTGAGCCACCCAAGCGCCCTCCAAATCCAAATTCTTAATTGACTGAATGAAAAGACATGGGCATGTACAATCCTTAACATATTGGCTCACATGCAGTAAGCATGTTATAAATGCCAGCAACTATTATTGAAATAAGGAGGTTTGGGTTTTTATGTGTTAATAATGGCATATATTTGAATTTCTTTAGTGGGATTTTCTAAAGAAAAAAAAAAACACTTTGAAGTCCTATTTTAATCAGCATTGTTAAGTCAAAAAAGCCCTTCATGAATTATGAAACTCTACATGAAAGGACATGAACCTCTCAAAATCGACTTTGTTGTTTCTAAATGAGACTTTCCGTGAACTCCTGCAGCACACAGGAAGAAATCATGAGTGCTGTAAAGACTCACTCAGCACACAAGTACTGAATAGTGCTATATGCAAGCTGTAGCTGGGGAAGCAAGATCAGCAACTTGCCTCTGGGTCCAAACAATGGCAAGTGACAAGTGTGCCAGGGGTCCAACCTGTTGAGGGACTTGAAGAAGTAAAAGGTGATCTGGAAACCTCCAGAGCAGGTCTCAGACTGCAGAACTTCTGTCTGGCCCACATGCTTTGTTTTTGTTTTTAACTGAGTTAAGTGGCCAAGATTTAAAAATAGTGAAGTCAGGGACGCCTGGGTGGCTCAGCAGATTGAGCACCTGCCTTTGGCTCGGGTCATGATCCCGGGGTCCTGGGATCAAGTCCCGCGTCAGGCTCCCCCAAGGGAGCCTGCTTCTCCCTCTGCCTGTGTCTCTGCCTCTCTCTGTATCTCTCATGAATAAATAAATAAAATCTTAAAAAAAAATTAACCCCAACGCTGGGGCTGAGGATCAGATGCCATGTAGGGTCTGCTCACTCAGTCGCTGGCTCAGGATTCTGTTTCCCTTTGTCCACATCACGTGCACACAACCAAGGGGCCTCTTAGGAATCCAGGCTCTCATGCAGACTACTGGGCTGGCATCTCCGCTCTGCCACGCACTGGCCATGTTATTATCTTAGACAAATAATCTATTTACCTCATGGGGCTGTGAGGCGAGATGTGTTGTTACCTGCAAAGGGCTGGGAGCTGTACCTGGTACACAGCAACTGCTTTATAAATATTAGATGTTACTACTGTCTGGCCCCTGAAGGCATATGAGTTTTGAACTTCTGTCCTAGAGCTTTAATATCCTACCGTTATCTACTACGTGCTTTTATGATCAAAAAGAAAATGGCATATGGTGAAAGCTAGTCAGAGAGAGCTGGAGAATTACCAGGCCTCCCGGCCACAAAGGACAAATATTGTATGACTGCGCTTCCCCGAGTTACCCAGAATAAGCAAAGTCCTAGGGAGAAAGCCGAATCTCTGTTAGAGGGGCACCGGGGAGGTAGGACAGGGGATTTACTGGCTCACATAAAGGACAGTAGTGTTAGAGTTTCTCTTGGGGATGAGAAAAAGTTCTGGAGATGAAGTGGGGTAAGGATTGTGCAAACGATGTGAATATTCTTGATGCCACTGAAGTATACAGTTAAAAATGGTGAAAATGTATGGGGCCCCTGGGTGGCTCAGGGGTTGAGCACCTGCCTTCCGCTCAGGTCGTGATCCTGGGGTCCTGGGATCGAGTCCCACATGGGGCTCCCCGCAGGGAGCCTGCTTCTCCCTCTGCCTGTGTCTCTGCCTCTCACTCTGGGTCTCTCATGAATAAATAAATACAATCTTTTTTTAAAATGGTGAAAATATGAATTATGCTATATAGATTTTTATTAGCACATATATTTTTTAAAATTAATTATTAGAGGGAAACCTGGCCAGCTAAATCGGTGGAACACGTGACTCTTGATCTTGGGGTTGTGAGTTCGAGCCCCATGGTGGGTGTAGAGATTACTTAAAAATAAAATCTTATAAAAAATGAATTATTAGAGGCTACATAATTCATTCTGCTGCTTTTCACTAGGATTCAATCGTTAATGATCTCAAGCACCCCAAATGCACTATAAGTTCATGTCTTAAGTGGCCACATACTGTATTTCCCATAATAGTTTAGGAAGAACAGTATTAACTATTTTAACAGCTGTGCTGTACAAGAGTGGGCTTTTTCTCAATTTGGCGGCCTAATGGGAATGCATCAACAGCAAATACAGGATGAGGCCGGTGGGACAGACTTTTAATACCTGCCTACAGCAATCGGGCTGTTCTTCTTTTATTATAAAATGCTCCACACAGATGCCTCTGTCTCTCCTTTCTCTCAACAAATATACAGAATGGGAGGCTTCCTGCCAAGCACTATGTAACTGGCTGCCTTTGAACTAGGGGATGCTGGGCAACAGTGACAAGAGGTTTTGATCTCCGTGCCTGTTCTATTAACAGCATTCCACACACACACACACACACACACACACACACACACACACGACTCCTGCCAGGGTATAAATCAACATGCACACGAGAATGTCCTAAACCATTCCAATCAGGGTCTTATTTTTAAATTTCAGCATGCTGACATCTGTCCTTCATTTAAAAAAAAAAAAAAGGATGTAAAATATAAGCAAACTTAAAACTCCTTTGAAAATTGTATTTAACCTGCGTGCACACACAGTACATCCAGTATGTATTTGTAGTCTTCCAACTCAGAACCACTGCAAATAGTTATTTCCTGACATTTACAGAGCCATTTCCTATGAATTTACAATCCTGAGTCCAACTGGACCTAGTTCTAAGAAGAAACTGCACTACACTTGGAAATTTCTTAAATAAACTGATACCTTTTGGCACAAAGATTGTTTGGAAGGAAAGATCCCTTTAAACATTACTGAAAATTCAAAGTCATAGGATATATTTTATGTTTTAGGTATTATATTCTGAGTACCAGCCCAAACTTGGGATGCGAGCTACCTGGTACCTTGATTTTTACTGACACCTGGTTAGTTAAGAGACCAACGACCCAGGTGGCTACAGGTCCTACATATAAACCCTCGAATATTGACAATTATTTTTCCCTGCTAAGACAAAAAAAGTAATTCAAAATAAAAAGATTATTGGCAAAGTGCACAAATATTGGTTTATATCTCTTAAATCAATGTGTACATCAAATCACAAGAATTTTTATATTCCAGAGATCATAGGGGGAAATATAAATGTTTTTATAACAGTTTTAAAAAAAGGCCTCAGGCAAAACTGTTGTGCTTTAAGAAATGACTTCTATCTATAAACCAGCATGTCAGGGCACCATTAGGAGAGAAACTGGCATATCTGTGAGTAAAAAGTTTGACTTTTCCTGTTCAGGTTGCATAGAAACCAAACAACATATATTTATTAAACAAGGCTGAGAAAGTTGCTGACTTCGGAGACAAAAGGAGAATGTGACCCCAGATGTGCTGCTGTTATGACCTGAAGTCTGTCCTTCCAAAACCCACTGTAGTCCTAACCCCCAGCACTTCAAAAAGTGACTTTATTTGGACACAGGGTCTTTATACAGAGGTAATCAAGTTCAAATGAAATAAATCACTAAGGTGGGTCCTACAATATGACTGGGGTCCTTTAAAAAAAGGTGAAAGTTGGACACAGAGACCTCCATGCACAGAGGAAAAATGATATGGAGGCACAGAGAGAAGACAGTCATTGGTAAGCCAAGGAGGGAGCCCAGAACAGAAACTTATTGCACAGGCTCGGAAGGGGCCAACCCTACTGATCCCTTGATCCTGGATCTCCAGCCTCCAGAACTGAGAGACAACACATTTCTGTTGTGTAAGCCTCCTGGTATGCGTTATGACAGCTTTAACGAACTAATATAGCTAATACAGACTAATAGAGCTACCAACCGTGTGGCCTTAGACTCAACAGAACCCAGTCATCAGGAGCCTCTTCCATCAAGTGGACACAAGACGACACCGTGCAAGTATCCTGAAAATCTGCCAATGGCTATGTAGCTAGCCAGTCAGCACTGTGTCAGACAGCGTGGGTCACAGAAGAAACAAAAACTCTCTCTACCTTCTCCTCCAAAGATCTTACCACCTAACTGGCACAAGGGAATGTATAATGCACTGCAAATTGACCATACTGCTATAAATCAAGGCCAAGAATGTATTTTTAAAAAAAATCAAATTCTTTACTTATCAGCCAACTACCAAAAAAGCAGAGCCAATTTTTAAGACAGGATTTTTTCCCAGGACAAATGAAAAGTATGTTATAAAAACTCCCATGTCCTGTGAAGTTTGGGTACATCAGGATGTGTTAATCTCTGTGCCTCACCCCCTTGGGACACAATCTTTACTGCAGGAATATGATGTAACTGCCTTCTTTGTGCACCAAAGAGAATACAATATGCCTTCAATATGTCAGCCTGTTTCATCCTCCCTAAATACATAATTGATTTTCAACATTTTATGCTCCAGTTACTGCCCAAAAGCAGATTGGGACAAGTTCACATGTCAATTGCTCCTTCCTTTAAAGTACAAAGGAGCGATCGGAACAATTAACTAACAGTCTTTCATTTTTCTGGGAGGAGTCATTTGTTTATCACCCTCTCACTCACATATATACCCTCTCATGTATCAGAAAGGATACAGAACTTATACAACCTGGCTAAGAACAGAGCCATATATACCATGAGAAACGACCAAAAAAAAAGAGAGAGAGAGAGAGAGAGAAAGGAATGTTCTTTATTTAGAACATTGAAAGAGCAGCTACTTACATTCCCAATAGAAACAGAATTAGGACCAATGTCAAACAAAAATTAAAAGCTTAAACTTCCCTTAAAAAAAAAAGTAGAACTATATATTTAGGTCATTTTATTTTTAACCACAGCCTTCTAAATGACCTGAATATCCCAGCATCCACTCTAAATGACAAGTTTTAGAATTTGTATGAATAATTTAGTTGGGCAAATTTGTTTTACTTGTTGAATAAAAATGTTACTTTAGAAAATGACAATCCAAGTGTCCACAATAATTTTCAGTCTACCTTCCATTATTCTTAGGAAAAAATAGTGTGTGAGGGGAGAGAACAAACTTTAAAACTGGGTCTTCTGCAAAAATAAGTAATAAATAAAAATAATAAACTTGGGTCTCTCGCACAGTAGAAGACTTCAACCACCATATGGATAAGGGCAAGTTCTGTTTACCTGAAGTTTTCAATCCGTTCATCATCTCCCAAAAAGACTAGAAGCACCAACAAATTTTAAAGCTGCAAGACCATGTATTTGAATTCAGCTTCTGAAAGACACTGCTATTAGCACACTTACTGAGACTTTCTTACAGCATGGAGTGAACAATATACGACATAATAGTTAACTATGACTCCTACTAAGATAAAAAAACAGAGCAGCTGACCTCAGCAACAACACAGGTAGGGCTTGTTTTGTTTTGTTTTGAAATCCAATTTCACTTTCACAAAAGCCAGTATCTCAAGTAGAAGAGAACAATTTATCCAGAATGTTGTTGACTTTGGGAAACAGAACAGCATTTATTGGGGGTGGCGGGGAGGGTGGATACCTGGTTCCTGTTTCCTTTCCCGTGGAGTGCAGGCTCCAGCTACCATCTGGGCCTCCCCACTGGCGCCTCACTCACCCCTTCCTAAATGCCCTGGAGACTTATCTAATCCTTTAGGTTTGGAAACAGAAACTAGGGATTGGGACCCACCCTCTGCCCACTTCTGCTCTTTAGGTGCCAAGCTACTCCCTGGAAGCACACAATTAAGCCTTCTTTACATTCTGGCTATATGGGAGCAGGGTTCCATGTCGGGGAGCCTCAGTGGTCCAGTGTGGCCTATGAGCCACAGTAAGCCTGGCTGCTGTGGGATTCAGTGTTAGGAGGCCCACTGCTGACACATATTTATGTCTTATTCTCCAATCTCAGTTCCATCAGTAAAAAAAGGTGCAGTCTAAATTCCCAATGTCTTCTTTCCCCTTGTCTGTCAGAACCGGTTCAGACTGACAGGAAAAACTGGGGAGTTGCTTATGGCCCTTTCCCCAAATCCTGATAATCCAAAAAAATGAGTTTTTTCCTCTTCAAGGGGTAGAATCTGAGATCTTCCTATCTTAAAAGGTCTGTTTTACTTCCAAGTAACCTATGAGAAAATAGAAGAATCCCAAATACCCCAAATACTTTTTTTTTCCATTTCATTCAAAACTTAGGATGAATCACTGTTACTATTATTATCACCATTTCTCTCTGTATTCCAGCTCAGCCACTCATTAGTAGTAGCCGAGTGACCTTGTCCACGTGACTCACGCCCATTTGTAAAATGGGCATAGTGATGTCACTACCTTATGGGTAGGACTTAGAGTAAAGATGAGGATTAAAGAAACTTTTGTACCTAATGCACCAGGAACGTATGCAGTAGGTAGTGGCAAGTAAATGTCACCTCTTACCCTCATCTACTCAAAATGGACACACAGTTATCTCTTCTATTTGAGATAGTCTCTCTGTATGAGACTATCCCAATAAACCTCTTTTTTTATTTTTAGAGGAGGAAATTGAGACCTAATGTGAACAAGTGATGTACTAAAGGTCACTCACAGAAAAATTTTTTTAAGTTTTTCATTCATTTCCACAAACAGTTTTGAATGCTATCCCCTTCCCACAACCTTCAAACAGGATTTGGCAGATTATAATCAGTACACTACAGCCGTTCAAACAATGGGTTTATGGGCACCCCTGCGGTAGGACAGGCCCTCCCAGAAGCTCCCAGGGCTTCTCATTCAGAGAGGAAGGGCTCGGCTGCATTCCCATCATGAGTAATGTTTCTGGAATTGACATAACTTTTCCTTGATTCACTCCTGTAGTGAGGTCACTTTTCTCAAGGACTCCCAGCAACCCCAAATCCTTATTTTATCGGTCTCCAATTCTATTCCTGGCACTGGTAAGTATCTGCCAACTATTACAGTTTCTCAAATTCCCCATTAAGCCACAAACACATCAACTAATAATTTATGAGTGACTAAGCCTCTTTTATGTGACATTCAGACAGGAATACTTACCAGTCATGTTCTAAGAATGATATTTTAATTATCATTTTTAAAAACTTTCCCAGAGCCAAATGCTGCCAAAGACCAGGTCCATCTATCTATCCTCTTTCAAAGAAGCTCTGAAGGGAATAGAAGGTACCTGTCAATGGCCCATATCTGCTTTTCCCTCTGGTTCTGTAATATCTGGCCCACCTCTTTTCAGAAGAGGCTTTTTTCTCTCTTGTTATGGAATGCCTCTCCCAAAAGTATTACCTTAGTATCCAAGTATTTTATTTGTGGATAATAAATAAAATGCATCACTGCTGAAATGCTGTCACACTGTACTTTCCATTCGGTAGTTTTGTGCCTTCTCAAATGAAAATGAAGCTCTGGGCAATCTTTCATTTATTTCTCCAATCTGCTTATAGTTCTTCAAGAAACCATTTGAATTTTCTGTCTGTAATTCCCACTTATCACAGTAGCTCAACCTAGTCCCAGGGACCAACAGAAAACTAGATGATCAGTCCGCCCCAACCATCATCTCAAATAAATTCATATTCATCACCACTTGTTGGTGTGAGGCACTTACCAAGGTTGCCAGGCTGAAGACTTCTACGATGGAATGCAAGCTACCACAGGACTCTCCCCAGAGAGGCAAACAACAGTTTGTTCGCTAACTTGATAGTCTTCCCTCCCTGTGATCTTTTAAATCCAGAAACAGGTAAGGTATTTGACAATCTTAGAAAATGTTAAATTGTGCGGAACCTAAGACTATTTTACCAACAGATACTCCATGACAGCAGTAAGCGGCCCACTCCGGGCTCTACTCCTGCCTTTCCAGATACCTCAGTGGCCTCCACTGGGGTCTCCCCTGAGGCCACAATCAGCACCTTCTCACCCCCTTTATGCACCCAGCCTCTTGCCAAGTTCAGGTCCAGTGAGTTCATCTTACTTCCACTTTCTCGCTTCCAAACTTAACTTCCTTACTACTTCATTCAGGTCTAATGCCTTTCAAATTTAAAGGCCGATTTTAAAAAACCTTAGTGTAGGAACTGTATTTTTTTTTCCCTCTAACTCAGTGAGTCTAGCATAATCAGTCATGAGGAAGTGATAGGACCATTCTAATGGGGGCATTTTAATCCTCAGGAGTTTGGTTTATGACTACTTCAACATTTCAAGCAGATAGCCAGGCACAGATTTCTGGTTCACTCCACCAAACACCCTACACTCAATCTGCCTGACAGTTTACGTCTCTGTCAATTTCTCATCCGCATACCATTCCATCTAGCAGACTTTCCTTCAAAAAATGCTATGTGCTTTCTCTTCTGGATTACTTTGAGTCTTTCTAAACCAGGTCAAAAGTGGAGGGACGCCTGGGTGGCTCTGTGGTTGAGTGTCTGCCTTCGGCCCAGGGCGTGATCCTGGGGTCCCAGGATGGAGTCCCACATCGGGCTCCCTGCATGGAGCCTGCTTCTCCCTTTGCCTGTGTCTCTGCCTCTCTCTTTGTGTCTCTCATGAATAAATACATAAAATCTTTAAAAAAAAAAAAAAAAGTGGAAGGTACAGGGTGATCTTCCGGATATAGAAAGGAAACCTCAGAAACATGTCAAATCATGTTTGTCTCATTCTTTTATTTTTGTGTATTTTATAACGACTATAATTCAAAACTATATAAAAATACTCAAAATGCTACAGGTATGAACAAAAGTATTTGACTGATAAGATTCCATGTCAAAAATGTTTAGACTACTAGGCTAAATGATGACACTTTTAATACACCTTTCTTGGTGCTCTAGGGACTATTCTTACTAAAATACTATATTCTATCTGTTTGGCTAAGAAAATATTTTGTATTCATGCAGTGTAACATAATATTGTTATTACTAAAATCAGACCTCACTCTTAACTTTCCTATGATATCTCTGAATTATATTTCCTCACGCAACTCTACTTTTTTTTTTAATAGGTTCCAGCCCAAAGTGGAGCTTGAACTCATGACCCTGAGATCAGGAGCCATATGCTCTACTGACTGAGCCAGCCAGGTGCCCCTCACTCCAGTCTACTTTTAAAGACATCCCCCCCCCAAATAAATAAATAAATAAATAAATAAATAAATAAATAAAGACATCCCCATAGTAAAAAAAAAAAAAATGTTTTACTTCAAAATTAAAACCAAGTGAGCAATCAAACATCCTTTAAAAGAGGGACACCTGGGTTTAGCGTCTGCATTTGGTCCAGGGCATGATCCTACACTCTCGGGATCGAGTCCCACATCGGGCTCTCTGCATGAAGCCTGCTTCTCCTCCCTCTGCCTGTGTCTCTGCCTCTCTATGTGTGTGTCTCTCGTGAATACATAAATAAAATCTTCAAAAAAAAAAAATCCTTTAAAAGATAAATGATACTTAAGGCAAGATTTTCAAACACATAAAGCGCTTAACAAAGTATAGGCGGTGTTCCAAGTTCTTTCTCATTTAATCTTCATAACATTATTACAATTATGAAACTATATCACATAATTATATTTATTTTCAGTAAATTATAAAAATTATTTTTTAATAGATGGAGGAATGAACTTTTATAAAACTCAAGACGTCTCTGTAACCACAGTGAATGATATTTTCAATCTGAAAATATCATTTTTCTGAAGACAAACCTTTATTCTCTGTGCCTTCCACTTTATCTACCTCTCATCCAGGAATCCCGGTTACTAAGGGTGAGGCCTTGGGCAGGCAATTTAACCGGGATCCCCGTGCCTCAGAGTCCTTATCTGTGCTAAACTCATCCACTGGAGCGCCTCCTCTGTGCCAGGCACAGTTTCTGGCCAGGAGACAGAGCCATGAACAAAAGACACGATCCTGTTCTCAGGAGGCTTTCAGAGAACCCCCGTAAGGCACTTGGCCTGAAGGGTAACCCCTCATTATAATGTTAGCCATTACTATTTCCCAAACTGCCTCCATTATTGTTATTGTTGTCCTATTTTCATTCTAAGGTAAATCCCACTTGCTTTATTTTTATTCTAAGGCAAATGACACCCAAGTGTTTCTTATCCAGAGAAGAAAAAGGGCAGAAAAGGGGACAGTTAACTGATTCATCAGAATTTGGCACTGGGGCAGCCCGGGTGGCCCAGCGGTTTAGTGCCTGCCTTCAGCCCAGGGTGTGATCCTGGAGGCCCGGGATCGAGTCCCACGTTGCGCTCCCTGCAAGGAGCCTGCTTCTCCCTCTGCCTGTGTCTCTGCCTCTCTCTGTGTGTATCTCTGTGTCTCTCATTAATAAATAAATCTTACCAAAAAAATAAATAAATAAAATGTATCAAAAAAAAAAAAGAGAGAGAGAGAGAACTTGGTACCAGCAAGTGCATGAACTACGTTCCCCTGGAAAGGGCTGTTGCAGAGCTGTCTGGGTGCGGCCGGCCCTCGGGGCTAAGACATCCCGCTGGACGAGGTCCCACCACCGACTTCGGGACAGCAGCCGCCGATCCTCCCGGGACCCTCCTTGATGCCAAGGCAGGTCAGTTCACACCTGGAGGTTACAGCCGACCTGCCGCCCCGCACCTCTGACAGCTGCAAAATTTGACTGCAGTGCAACCTAATCCCTCAGGACACCGGCTTCCAGGCTGCCCCTGCAGGGCCCGTCCTGAGAACATCTCTGCATTTATTCGAAATCATTACGGAATCACGGGCCGCGCTCTCCAAAGTCACTACTGCTACATGGAAAGCGTCGCTCAAGGAGCCCGCCTCCCCGCACAGACTCTAAATCACCAGCAGCCAAGAAAGAATCCGCTGAATCCAACGTAAGCTCGAGAAGTGAACTAAGAACAGGAACTCTCCGCGGAGCACTTCCTTATAAACAGCTGAGATCGCCTCCCCAGCACCTCGCTAAATCCAAATATCTGAGATAGGCCCCCATGTCCAGCCCCGGGTCACAATGCCAGCGGCCACCACAGAAGACAGGACACGCCTTGGGAGTTTCAGGTCACGGCCGCAAAAACTTCCAGAAGAGCCAGATAAATCTAGAACTTTCTCCTGATGTATGTATTTCATACGATTGTGTTAAAATGAAAAGAAAACCTGCAGCAAGACATTTGCCGTGTGCTGATCGGCTACAAAGGCAGAGTTGGCCTCCGTTTGACCTCATCCTTGGTATGTGCTCCGTCAGCATTGGATAGATAGCCAAGCCTCCTCACCGCTGCCACCATCTCATCTCCTCCCGAATCCATGCCCCTAAATTCAACATCAGGCTGCTCGCTTCAGATTCTACCTGCAGTAGGAAGGAAGTTCAGGAGGAAGATGAGAAAGGGGGTGACAGGCCTTGCCCGGTCTCTGCCCTCTCCACACCTCCGGCCTCTGCTACCACAGGTCTAAGAAGAACCTTCCATCAACAAACCTACAGATGGCAGATACCTCCCCCTCCACTCTGCCCTCGGCTCTCAGGCAGCCGCACGCCCCTCCGGAGACCGGATCACGTCACGTCAGCTGGCCTTCCCACCAGCTCCGTCGGAGCTCCTGTCCAATCTGGACACAGGAGGCCACGGTCCTGCTGCTCCCCTCTTCACCCAACCTCATCACGTCACCCAGCATTTTCCCTGTCCCAGTCGTCCCTCCCCCAACAACCCTGCCCTCACCCTCTCCCCCACCACTGCCTCTGGAATCTTCTTTCCATTGTTCAACTCCCTAGGGGTTAATGGCAAAGGCTCTGGAGCCAGGGGGATGTGGTGTTGCCAGGCCTGCTATTTTCTGCATATATGACCTTGAGCAAGTTGCCTAATCAATTCAAATTTCAGATCCCTCCTCTGCACAACAGAATTTACATCGTGTCTGAAAGTGGCGATTAAATAAAAATACATGCAAAGCACTTCGCAAAATCCTCAGCATATATTCAAGTATGGGCAATAAGTGCCCATTTTATGCCGGGAAAATCATAAATGTTCTCAATTATTATTTCTCCCTTCACCATCTTTTTGTTTTTGATGGTGGTAAAACACACTACACATAAAATTTACCATTTTGGCCAATTTTGAGTGTACACTTCAGTGGTATTAAGTGTATTCACACTGTTGTACAACCGTCACCATCATTCATTCTAGAACTTTCTCAGCTTCCTCAACTGAAATTCTATGTCCATTAAACCTCCCATCCGTCTCCCCACCTTTAATGAGGCCTTTCTCCACTGGGAGACACTGGCCGAACCCATTTATCTTATAAACTCATGTAAAAAAAATTCACCCTTCATTGAGTTTGTCACTATCCAGTGAGGCTCACTATCCAGCAGAACCACCCTCCACTCCAATTCACAGCTATCACCTCTTTTTGATAACTTCTCCTCATACTCTGGAAAAAGGAAGAAGAGACTTAATTTACAATTTTCTCTTCCACCAAGGGTTAAGACTCCTAAAGGAACAAGAACAAGAGCAAGAGTGTAGGGGCTTAGGGGTGGAGGGATGGACACCCTGGATTAGAATCCCATCATTTATTAACTGTCTGACCTTGACCAATTACTTATCCTTCCTGGGACCTCAATTTCCTATGAAAAGAGATAATAATTTGCCCATTCACAGAGCTGCTGTTGAATTAACAGTTCAAAGCACACACAGCAGTTCCTAACACACAGCACTTAGTCATTGACCTGAATTACCATCACTTTTACTGCACTTGGGCTTCTAACCCTTGGCTCCAGACTCTGGTCAGCCATTCCCAGGACCACACGTTAGAGTCAGAGGGCACAATTCAATGCTCTGGCATGCAGACCAAACCTCCTACCATTCCAGTTCTCACAATCCCTCACTCCCAGGGTACTTGTTCTTTGATGCCCAGGAGCGTGTCCCCTTCTTCATTCCTTAACAGCAGGGACCCCACCGTTTATCAAAGGACTCACTCCCATGGCCACCACCTTCCATTCTCTGCAACACTCTCCTTTTGCTACACCTTGGGAATCAATACCACAACTCACTTTCCCCATACCTAAATGCTGAGCCAGAAATCCCCAAAGAAAATCACTCTACTCCTGGAAAGATACCACTGCAATTGAATGTGTTGGACCCAGAAAGATTCTCATTGGCTTTTTCTAAAAGTCCCCTCCCAACCCCCTCAACAGCTATCTCAAACTTAGCATTCTTCTCAACCCTGCTCTAGCAAATGCCCTTTTCTCCCACTTCACCCAGAAAACTGAACCCAGCAGGCTGGACAGGTTAACACCCCAATTTCCTGCCCCCAACCTCACCCACCAGCATCCGTATGCACCTCCCCTGGGTTTTCCTCTGCACTCCTTTTCCAAAGCAACCATTACCTGGGCCTCTCCTGAACTTCCCACTTCACTCCATGTTCCCTCCACCCTGTTCCCACAGAAGGTTCACCTTCTAAGTCTCAGCTCCATCCTCTCAACCCACACCTCAGCTGGCTACTCCCCTGAGCTGTGGCTCAAGAATTACCTCCTCCAGGAAGTCTCCCTTCATCCCCCCCCCCACCCCACCCCCAACTCCTTCAATGTTCTACGCACATCTCTGCAAACTTCACTTTGCCATTTCCACTGTGAATCCTCAGTGCCTGCACACGACTTTGAATAAATCAGAGGATGGGTACAGGAGTCTCTGCCTTCTGCTCTGAAGTGTTTCACTAAATGTTTTATTAAAATGTTTTCTTAAAAACATCACCAATTAAGATTCATCATCAGCCACTTACATATGGGCCCGTACATTTTCTTCCTCTGATCTGGACTGAGAAACATCCCCTCCCCCTGCTTTCCCAGAACAAATATTCCTTTGATGAAAGAAAAAACCGGAAACAAAAACACTACTTCCTCCTCAACCAAAACAGAAAACCCAAAATAGCAAGCCGGTTTATGAAAACTATCCAGCTGACATGGGCTTAGGTGGGGATAAGTGCAGTTGTCCGCACTTAAGAGGAGAAAGGGAAGTTTACTTTGGATGGCTACTGGGGGAGGCAATCATACTCAAGTACTAAATAAGAAAGTGGACCAAAGTCAGTCTCGGGTCTATTTATATGGCAGAGGAGGAAGAGGAAGTGGGTAACTCCAGGGGAAATTTCCTTCCTTTGTCCACTTTTACTTCAGGTATGTCTTCCATACTAAGCTCTCAATACTAACTTAGGATGATTTAATTTATAGGAAGCGATTTCGAAGGGCCCCAGGGAACTGCAGATGGTACCTCGGGGGCCCATCTGTTTAAGGATGAAGGCTTGGCACGCACCATTACATCACCCTGACCTTCCTCAGCAACTTCCTATCCAACAAAATCTAGATGTTTGCTCTGTCAACAAGATATTTGTGTTTGTCCCTCCAGCCTCCGGCTTTGGTTCCTGATTAGTTTAAAAATCATTATGCACCCAAGCTGAATAGGGCTACTGTTAGCAGCTGTAAGGTCCTCTTCTGGGCAAATCCCCAAGTCTGTGGCCTTCAGGGAGTGATTTCTGTCCTTTCCACATAATTACATACTCTCCTGATTGATGAGCTGATCAGTCCTCCTACCCATGTTCAGAGCTAAAGCCTCTCTCTTCCCGCTCTATTTATTTTCCCAGGGGACCAGAGAGGAGGGGAGAATGGCCTGGGCAGGGGGTCGTCGGGCTTGCCCCAAAGAAATGCTCAGGCCCCATACAGGTACCTGGGTGTCCCACACTGTCCCCACCCAGACCTGCCGTCCCGACCCCTCCCTCCCACCGTGTAAGCACAGGCCCACTCCGGTCCCATGGCCTGGCAATCGCAGCAGAAGCAGCCACCTCTGGAAGTCACCTCCCTAACCGACCTCCTCCCTAACCTGTTGTCCTCCTTTATGCTCGAGAGGGTACAACCAGAGACATAATGTCAACTGTGAGTGCCCAGTAGGCGCTGGACAAGAGCTTTGGCAGAAAGTACACTCTAAGCAGGTTTTGGGATCTTCTTTTGGTGGAGTGGGGGTGGGGGGTGGGGGGTGAGCGGTGTCACGTGTACTGATGTTTGCAACTTACTTTGAAATGCTTTTAAAAATAAGATGCATTTCCAGTTGCAATGTGGATAGACTAGAGCATATTATGCAAAGTGAAATAAGTCAATCAGAGAAAAACAACTATCATATGACCTCACTCATATATGGAATTTAATAAGAAACAAAAGAGGATTGCAGGGGAAGGGAGGAAAAAAGAAAACAAGATGAAACCAGAAAGGGAGATAAAACACAGGACTCTTAATCATAGGAAACAAATCGAGGGCTGCTGGAGGGGAGGGGGTGAGAGGATGGGGTGAACTGAGTGATGGGCATTAAGGAGGGCATGGGATGTGATGAGCACTGGGTGTTATATAAGACTCATGAATCACTGACCTCTACCTCTGAAACCATAAGACATTTTATGTTAAGTAATTGAATTCAAATTTTAAAAAAAATTTAAAGATTAAAAAAAATAAGGTGGATTGATGGGTAGGCATACAATAAAGCAAAGACCACAAAATCTTAATTGTTGAATCTAGGTGGTGGGTATGTTCACTGTATATTTCTTTCACCTTTTCTTTACATTTGAATGTTTTCATAATTAAATGTTGGGAAGAAAAATGTTAGTGTCTTTTGAAAAAATGAATCAAATTCCAGACCTCATTTGGATTTTTCTAGTTTTTCCACTAATGCTCTTTTTCTACTCCAGGATCCTACTTTGTAATTACTCATCATATCTACTTAACTCTTCTCTGTTCTGTCACAGTTTCTCAGTCTTTCCTTGTTTTTCAAGGCTTTGACAGTTTTGAGGAATACTGATCAAATACTGTGGACTAAATCCCTCAGCTGAGATTTCCTGATGTTTTTGTCACAGGTAGACTGTGGTTAGGAAGGGAAACCAGAGAGGTAAAGTGCCCTTCTCATCACATAATAAAGGCACATGCTAAGAGCATGACCACTGGTGATGTCAACCTTGATTATTCAGTTCAGCTAGTGTTTGTCAGCTTTCTTCACTGTAAACTTACCTTTCACCCTTTCTGCACTGTATCCTCTGGAAGTGAGTCACTAAAGTCAACCCACACTCATGGGAATGAGGGAAATTAAGCCCCAGCTCCTAAAGGGATAAGTGTCTACATAAACTACTTGGAACTCTTCTAGGAGGAGGATGTCTCTTCTCCCTGAAACCATATATATTTATTTTATACTTTGGGTTATAATGCAGTACCACACAACTCTGTTGCTCAAATTATTCCAGCTTTGGCTATTAGTAGCTCTCTGAGTTTGGCTTGTATGTCGTTTAAATATACCTCACTCTTTGTACAATTACCCATTTTTCCAAGGAGCCCTGGTTATTTTTATTAAAGAATGGTATTTTAAAAACAAAATTTGGGTATGTTGCTGCAACTAGGGTGTCGCTGCTTTCAAGCCCTCTCTGTGGTCAGATCGTATGTCTAATAATCCGCACATGCACACACATCTCTAATGATTTCTGTGTCTACATTAAGCTAAACCTAAATTCATACAGGTGTCTCCAACTCTAATCCAGTACCACATGGTTCACTGTAGCCTTGTGCCCTTGCTGGTGGAGAACTTCTCTCTCCAACAGTAAGAAATCTGGCTCCCAGCATCCACCATCCATTTATTCATTGGTTCAACCCTTGCATACATATAAAGCAGTTTCAGTACTGTTAACCTGCACTCAGTAAGAAACAACCCTACCTACTACAATGCAGCGTCTACTCAAAACACTATTTTCCAAAGTTGTCAGGCTCATGCTTTTTGTCCCTCATTCCTTTCAGTGAGGTTTTGTCCTACCACTGTAATATGGGTAGATTCCTTCATCAAAATCTGCATTCATCCTAGGACATACCTGCCCCCACCCACACACCCTTCTTCAGTTTTTTGTTTTTAATTAATACATAGTTCTTACATTAAATTTTCTTTTCCAGCTGTACTGATGTATAACTGATAAATAAACCTGTAAGATATTTATTGTACACAATGTGATGTTTTGATATACACACATTATGAAAGGATTACCCTCGAGTGAATGAATGTATCCATCATCCCACATATTTATCATTTTTTTTGTTGAGAACTTTAAGATTTACTTTCTTAGCAAATTTATTTCAATTACATGTAATACAGTGTCATCAGCTATAGTCACCATGTTGTACACCAGATCCTCAGACTTTACTCTTAACTCAAAGTTCATACTATTTTGCCAAACTCTATTTCCCCCATCCCCCATTAACTACTTTTCTACTTTGTTTATATGACTTTTCTTTTTTTCTTAAGAAATGATTTCACATATAAATGATACCCCGTGTTATGTCTTCTTCTGTCTGGCTTATTTCACTTAGCATGATGCCTTCTAATTTCTTACATGTTGTCACATAGGACACAATTTCCTCCTTTTGGGGGGCTTAATATTATTCCAGTGTGTGTGTTTGTGTATTTTTCTTTATGGACACTTAGGTTATTTCCTTAAGTTCTTTAGTATCTATTTCATATAGTCTATTTAAATACCTGACTGTATGAAATTGATTTTAACACAACGAAGCTATTGGAGATCTTTCAATAAAACTATGGAAGGAGAGGGGTGCCTGGCTTGTTCAGCTGGTAGAGAATGTGACTCCTGATCTCACAGTTATATGAGTTCAAGCCCCACACTGGGCATGGAGCCTATTTACAAGAAAATTAATTTTAAAAAAAGGAACATCTAGGTGGCTTAGTCAGGTGTCCAACTCTTGATTTTGGCTCAGGTCATAATCCCAGGGTTGTGAGACTGAACCTTACATCAGGTACCAACTGGGCAGGGAGCCTGCTGAAGATTCTCTCTCTCCCTCCCTCTGCCCCTCCCTTCCTGAGAAATAAACTTATTAATTAAAATTTTAAAACTGTGAAAGGAGAATGTTCACTGCAGTGTTATTTAAAATTCAGTGATAAGTAGTTTTAAAAATTATGTTATACCTATAGGCTAGAAAATTACTAATACACAATCATTACAAATCATTTGTAAAATACATATTAACGAGACATTATATATCATGTGTATGTAAAACAGCAAACAATAAAAAGTACACGTTATTTAACATCATATCATGTGCGTGTATGCCACTGAAGGAAGGAACACACACCAAAAAAATTGTTTTTTAAGTCCCCCCCCCCATTTTTTTTTAGTTAAAAGTAAATAAGAGAAGACTGTTTGCGGTGTGGGAAACTTTAAAGAGGATTCTTCTAAGACACAAGGTGTTGGACCAGACAAAGAGGAAGAAACAAAATCAGTAGCTGTGTCCCAAAGGTCCACATTGCATCCAGGTAGGAAATGTAAAGAAAAGCAAGCAAAAGGCACAGCTGGTGGGTGCCCCCAGGGTCAGCCATAATCAAAGATGAGGACAGTGGTGCCTATGCTAAGATGTTTACTACAGACAGAGGTACAGACTAGAAGTGAGCACTGTCTGGGAAGCATCCTGAGAAATGTGGGGCCAGGACAGTGCCTTAAAGGATAGGAAAGACTTAAGTGGGGAGAAGAAGGGGGAGGCAGTGTGAACACAGACAGGTGTGTTAATAAGACCACCTATCTACCTGGAAGTTCTCTCATTATCCCATTCTATAAAAACCCAAGGAAGATCCTACACAATGACGGCCATTTTGGGAGCTTCAGTGTCAAGTGTCCAACCCTCCGGCTATCTGCCCTCTGGCTGAGTGCTTGTAGGTGGGTGGGGAAGATTACCCAATAGGATCTGGTTAGCCTGCAGCTGATTTGATAACATTCAAGTGGCTGATAACAGGAGCCTAGTCCTGGATTTTCAAAGATTAACATTTTTACATTGGAATTTGCACTCCATCCCTACAAATCTCTCTCTAAAAAAAAAAGATTTTATTTATTTGAGAGAGAAAGAGAGGGACACCTGGGTGGCTCAGGGGTTGAGCATCTGCCTTTGGCTCAGGGCATGATCGCAGATCTGGGGATCGAATCCCACATCAGGCTTCCTGCATGGAGCCTGCTTCTCCCTCTGCCTGTGTCTGTGCTTTCGCTGTCTCTCATGAATAAATAAATAAAATCTTTAAAAAGAGAGAGAGAAAAAAGAGAAAGAGAGCCCAAGGGGGGTTGGCAGAGGGAGAAGTAGACTCCCTGTGGAGCAGGAAGCCCAATGCAGGGGCTCGATACCAGGACCCCAGGACCATGACCTGAGCAAACACTCAACCAACTGAGCCACCCAGGCACCCCTGAAATCTTGCTTTTTAAGAGAAAGTAACACAAACACCGGTAACCATCCATCACCTTGAAAAGGTCAATGGCAATAATGATGGAATTCCAGCTTATCCTAACTTCTCAGTGCACAACCCTGTGCCCACCAGCTAGCTGGCCAGTTCCAGGCCCATGTCACACAGGTATAAACACAGAGAATCTTCATCCCAACAGTAAGAACGCAGCAGGAACTCGTATGTGCTGAACATTTAACTGGGACAAAGATCAGATGTTTCCTGCATTGTCTCTGTCCTCACAACCAGCAAGGCATGGATTGGTCTTGGAAATGGTCTCTCAGTGTGAAAACGGCAGAACCTCAATTCACACTCAGCTCTGTGCAGCTCTAAGCCTGTCGTCTTTCTACTTAGACTGGTGTCATTTATCCCAACAATCTCAAAGCAGACTTAAACACACCTTTAGTATCACTCCTTTAAAAAAAAAAAAAAGCATAGGATCCTTTTTTTCTCAAAATAATAGTTCTTTTATGAAGTAATTCATACATAATGCCAAGAATTCTATTTAAAATCTAAAGTATAATCTCAAAACCCAATACATTAAAGTTGACCAGATATGAATTAGCAAGTCAACTTGGTTACAAGTTGTTTTTTTAAATGATTGCAAATCTAAAACATTAAAAACTCAACATTTTTCAATATGAAGATCTTGAACTGAAATATAAACATTAAGACTCATTTTTTTTTCATTCTCTGAGAACTAATGTAGTCTGTATTCTGAAATAGATTACCCTATTCCTCTCTCTATTCATTCTCCTCCCCCTCTACTCTCCCCTCCCCACAAAAAGAGATCCTGCCTCTAGAGTGAATCCACTCTGTCATCTATAAACCGTGAATTTAAAAAGGTTGGGACCCATTGATAGTTTAATCTCTATTGTCCTGAGGCAGAAATTCCCCTTGAAAGTTTAAACTAAGTATGTCAAGAACACTAGAATTACTTTGTCCAAACCACCTGAAAAGTTTTTCATATTCAAATTATTTAATTTCTTCAGCACCCTTTAAATGATTAAGAGTGATAATGTCAAACACACACTTGCAGATATTTGGAACATCACTGCCAAACCTTAGCACATTCATTAACACAGGGGACATCAAATGCTATTTGTTATGTTGTAAACAAGACAAAAGACGTATCTTCTCCCTACACAAATCAAAGGAGAACTTTAGTAACTTTTTAAAAATTTCAGAAGTTTAATTTGGAGAACCTGGGTGTGTCTCAGTCGGCTAAGCATCCAACTCTTGATTTTGACTCAGGTCACCATTCCAGGGTTGTGAGATCGAGCCCCACAGTGGACTCCATATTGAGCATGCAGTCAGCTTCAGACTCTCCTTCTTCCTCTGCCCCTCCCCTCCCCACTCCCACTCCCACTCACGTCCTCTCTCACTCCCTCTCAAAAAACATAATAAAAAATGAAAATAAAACATGCAGAATACATGTAAAGGGTTGAAACATGTAAATGGTTCCTGTATTAGGAAAAAATAGTATAGAATAATTTTTTTAAGTAGGGAAAACTGTTCAATCCTACCACCCAAAGATCCTCCAGACTTTTTTCTACATACACAACCCATTTCAAGGGGGCTACAATCTGTGCATAGACCCTCAAATGTGTCCAACAGTTACATAACACATACTTTGAAAAAAAAAAGCATTAAGGTGATTTATGGCACTCATACTACTCTGTAGCCTGTTTTCCAACTTCACTCTAGAGCGAAGACATCATCCTACATGACCCAACTCAGTTCCCTGTCACCCTATACAAAAGTTGCTTATTATTCCACTGTATGCGTGACCAAGTTTATCACCAAGCTCCTTTTGAGGCAAATATTTGGTTACCCAACTTTCTTGCTAGTAACCAATACTGCAGTGGATATCCATGTAACATAACTTTATGTATTTACACGATTATTTTCATAGCATAAATTTCTTGAGCTAGAATTTCTCGTTCAAAGAGCTGGCATGTTTTAAATTAACACACTGAAAGGTTGCCCTCCAGAAGAGTTGTCCCCATTTATTCTCCCAAAACTGTATGAGACTATGCATTTCCCCATCACCCATACCAACACTGGTATTATTCTTTTTCACCAAACCATGAGGGAAAAAAGTTATATTAGCATCAAATAAGCCCTGACCAAGCCAGGAGCCATCCTAAAAGCGTTATATGTACTCTGAGAGCCCTGTAGAGCTAGGCACCCACATATATTTTATATCTACGTAACTGATGGTAAACTGGGGAACAGAGATGTTGACTAACTTGCCCAAGGTCGTACGACTTGTCAGAAAAGGCTGCTGGAGTTCGAACCCAGTTCGCCCACTGCCGGAACACACACTAGAGCAATTAAATTTTTCAAAAAGGTCAAAATCCTCTTCATTTTAGATGGAATCCAGCCATCTCTTTCCCAGAAAAACCTACTGAAAATTCTGATTTCAAGAACAGTGGAGAGATGGCTGGGCTCGGGAGCAGTGAATTCAAGGTTGAGTTCGGCCACTACAGGCTGCTGCCCCGGGGGCCTGAGAAGACGGCCCACCCCGAATCTCTCCCTTTGGCTGAAAACTGCACACATCCACCGTGTCTACCTGAAGATGCTGCTGTAACGCCCAAAAGGAACATCCATGCCTTCAAAACTACTTGCTGAGCCCCTTCCATGTGCCTGCAGTTTGGTGACAAAGGGGCCATCATAGCTCTGTTTGTCCCTAGGAAGGGAAATGAAATCATATAAACAGAAAAGCCCACTGAGTGAATGTACATTTGGGCTGTATTTTTCACAAAGGCATATTCAAAGAATGGAAGGGAATAAAATCATGGATGTTGCGTGAAACGAAAAAAAAAATGTTATTTTCTCTCCTTTTCCAAACTTTACAGAGCATCATTTAACACTTATAGTTCTTAAACCATTTTAATTGCTATGAAAGCACAGATAAGTGTGGTTTATTCTGACTGAAATGATGTATGTGAAGTGGGAAACTCTAAAACACCCCATGAATGGTATTATTGTCAAAGCATGAAATAATCTAGCATTCTGCATAATAGCATTAGAGTGCAGTAGCCCAAGTTATTTTTACACTGCTGCTTGGTTTCCACCTCACCTGATAATGTACAATGTTAGCCACTGCTTTACATTTGCCTTTTTTAAAGAAATGCGTGCATGTGAAAAAATGGCCAAACAGTACAGAAGGGTCTGCAGTAAAATATAAGACCGTACTCTATCCCAGATCCTGGCATGCCTCTCAGAGGCAATCATTGCTTACATATACTGATATGTACTTCCAAAGATACTCTATGCATATGTGTGTGTGTGTGTGTGTGTGTATACACATAAATATATATCTTTTTCATTTAATAATATTCTTGGAAGTTTTTCCTTAAGAGCACATATAAACTGACCTCATTCTTTTAACACCTACAGATCACTCTCTTATACGAATGTACCATAATCTATTTAATTCAGACTATCTGCTATAAAAATGCCTGACAATGCTATCAAACACTATTTACAAAACACTTCTTCCTTACATTTTGATTTTCCATCCTAGCAAATTTTACATATTCTAAGTTTTTCAGCAAGGTACATGAGACCCACCAGCACCTTCACAGACACAGGCTCTCTGGGCTGCGCTCCCAGTACTTCCTGCCCCCAGCCAAACCCAGGTGGCATATAGTTCTCCTAAATACTCCGTGCATTGCTCATGCTGTTGTTCTAGCTGCAACCCATCCTACCTTCCTTTGCTTGGTTAATTCTTACTCAGTCCTTCAAGAGAGGGCTTAGGTATAACCTCCCTCCAGGAAGAAAAGATTCCCCAACCCGCCGGGCAGGGGAACCTGAACAAATTCAGGATGAATTTGTACAAGTCAGCCCTAGCTACTATATTTTAAATTTCTCCAGATAAGAAAACACTGTACTAATCTTAGCACCTGCCAGAGTTTAGTACAATATCTGGCACACTAAATATATTTAACACCACTGAATTAAGCTAGAATGAAAAGGGAAGTTCTTGAACACTTCTTGGGTGCCAAGCCCTACAAACATCACTTCTCACTGAACACAGTGATACCCAGTTTACAGATGAGGAAACTATGGCCCAGAAGTTAAGAAATCTGTCCAAAGGCAAAAAGAGAGAGCTAAAACTTGAAACTAAGTCTACTTTATTTCCAGAACCACTGATCTTTCCATTCTGCTTTTGGTCACACATTCTGATGCTGAAAGTTTAGTTGAGAAGCTCAAATATGCAATCCTGGAGGGTAGGACAACCCCATAACTGTTGTGGGTAATCCACGGGCACTACAGTCCCCCAAAAAAGTCAGCCAAAAGCAATCTAGAATGCAGCACTAAAATGGCAGAAAACAAAAAGGAGGTTATGAACAAGCGAATCTTGTCCACAGCATCCACAATGTGCACCTTTCACACTCAGGCAGCGTCTTTCGGGAGCCATTCAAAATAAAGAGGACAAGCCGACTTAAGCAGCTGCACAGCCCAACATCCCTGCTTAATCCCACAGCTAGCTCTCCCGGTGAGCAGTTTCTCTCCCCACCCCCAGCTCCACAGCATCCACAGTCCCATACCACCGGCTACAGCTGACCTTTGGGTCTGCACCCATAAAGGATTTAAAAGCTGACCAATTCTGCACAAACAGAGCTGCCCTGGAAAGGCCCACAAGCGGGTGAGGGGCAGGACACAGGCCAGCACTGCAGGAGCAGCACCAGCGTCCTGTGAACCTGCTAGAAGACCCACGGCCGGCTCTAAACCCTCATCTGCAAGCTGAGCAAAGAATGCCTACCCCTAAGGCCTTTAAGGGTATGAAATCAGACCATCTAAGAATAACTGCTTAGCACAGAGCCGGGCACCTATTCAGTGACTGAACAAACCGATCAGAGGACAAGCAGCCCCTCTCCTATCCTCTCCACCAGGACAGGGATAAGAAAGGGCAGTGGGGAAAGTCCCATAACTAATATAGGAACTCAAAATGACATTTAGCAAAGGTGGTAACACATGAGGAAGTCACTCCTCTCTCCCACACAAGAAAAGAATGAACCATTCAGCAGCAGTTAATGAATCCAGGCCTCACTCACTAGGAGTGACAAAGCAGCAAAAATTATCCCAATGGTAACCAGACACCAACACAAAAGACACACAGGCTGAAAACAAAACAAAAAAATCATTTCTCTCCTATTATCAGCTACAACCGAACAAGAATGTCTAACTCTTTAGGAAAGGTAGACTATGGTAGGAAATGGTTAAAAAGAAATGCATGGCACAGTCAGCCCTCGATACACTGCCGAATAAAAGAAGCAGGCACTGGAGGTGTGTTGAATGAAGCCCATTCCCAGGTCTCACACTCCCTCTCCAGATTAAGGGAGTAGAGCTGGGATTAGGTCTCCCAACCTTCAGAAGTACTCCCATTCCAAAGTCTCAGAAAACAACCTCGGGGAAAGCAGGTAACATTCCAGGTGGCCTTGAGACTAAGTCACACTTAGGCCATACTGAGCTGGGGCCTGAACCTAGTTGGTCTGGCTTCAAAGCCTTCACTCACCAAAAACAGGGACACAAAATGGATGAAGGTGGCCAAAGGGTAGAAACTTCGTTATAAAATAAGTAAATCCCAGGGATATAATGTACAGCAGCATGGTGACTATAGTTAACAACACTGTATTGCATACTTGAAAGTTGCTAAGAGAATTGATCTTAAAAGTTCTCATCACAAGGAAAAATACTGTAACTGTGTGGTGATGGATGTTAACTAACTAGACTTATGGTAATGATTTCGCCATGTATACAAATACTGAATCATTATGTTGTACACCTGAAACTAGTATTACATATTAATTATAAGCCAATAAAAAGAAAAAAGACACAAAACAGACAGAGAGGAAAGGGGGGAAGGGGCTAGTCTGGAGTCATGAGTAATACCAAAGCTTTATTCCTCCTCACTCTCCACCTGCCAGGTTCCCTTTTCCAACCTTTTTCATAAGCAAGGAAAATACTCATAATCTAATTGTCCTAGAATTTCCTGCCAAAAGTCCACTTAAAAAACAAACCTAATGGGGGAGGGGGAAGGAAAAACAAACCTAATGGGGGAGGGAAGACTTCCTACTTTTGAGTATTTAATCCAAATAACTCAAAACAGCCTTGGCAAAATTAAATATGAATGTATGTACATTCCTAAAAAATAATTTTCCAAGGTGTCGGTTCTTACCAGAGCTCAACATCATACTGTTTAAGGAGCTATTGAAAAGCCCCGTTCAAAGAAGTGAAGTTAAAAGACAGCCTAGGCCACACAGAGCCAAACATTCTCAACAGTATAATCCTCTTGCGACCTGCCTGGCTCAATCTGGGATCCCAGGATCTTGACAGAAATGCAGACCGCCAACCCTCACTGCAGACCAGTGGAAACACTAGCAAGCAAGGCCGTGGAAAGAACCCTTCGGAGTTAAATGCCATACAACACCGTTTAGGCCTGGGGGCTGTGGAACGAAGGGCTACATTACCCATCTCCTCCTACATAAGTTCTATTCCAAACCTACCGAAAGGACTTCAAGGAGCTCCTACAGGGAGTCTAGGAAGTGCTTCAAGAACCAAACTTTCAACTGGCTATTGGGGATTTCCAAATGGGTATCCCTAAGGGGCCCCCAACCCTGCCCCTCCCCTCCTGAGAGATGCCTCTGCTATGGGCATTGTGGGTACCTTGCTGCCTGCCTGGAAACAGCCTTGCCCTCTACCTTGAGCCAGCTGCTAAGCAGTCCTGGTTTGTCCTGGAAGAAGCTTCCACGCTGCTGCAAAAATCATCTCCCATGCTCACTCTCTTCTGTGTGTTCTCATTCCCTCTGTGGTAAAAGCATGGTGGCACAGGACTGTCGACCTGAGTGCAAATCTTGGCTGAGCCCCTCTCCTTTTCTGCAAAATGAAGGTGAGGATCACAGCACTCTATAGAAAGTGCTCTGCAGTGAGGACCTGAACTAATGCACCCTAAATGCACAATAAAAGGTATTGAACTGACAATGGTTCTCTTCCTCCCACGAACATCATCTCTCACCTGACCTACTTCAAAGCCTCATAACAGAGAGCCCTGCCTCCCATCTGTCCCTGCGCCAGTCTCTCCTCCACACCACCGCCGCCTGAGCTTTCCTCCGACACACAGCTCTGATTACATCATCTCCCTGCTTTCAAACCTTTTGACAGCTATCACTTGCTTTACAGGATCAAGTCCATACTTCTTAGCCTAGCATGCAAGGCCTTTTGCAATCTGGCTCCTCTCCCTCCTTGCCACTGTACCCAAATGCCAAGTGCCATCTGTTCTAGTAACCATACCCCAAACATGACTTGTATTTTCACACCTCCCTGCCTCTGCTGGTCCTGCTCCCTTCACAGAAAGTCCCTCACCCTCTTCCCCACCCGGCAAAGTACAACTTTCACCTCCTCCCTGAAGTCTTCCCCAGCCACCAACTCCTTCTCCTCCCCTGCCTACTCTTCTTCCTCTGCTCCTTCTCCCCCTGCCCTCCCTCCTCGACTCTCCTGCTACACACTTGCCTTCTAACTATGCATGCACATGCACTTGTCTCCTCAGCTTGAGGCACAGAGCTGGGACTTGCCTCAGACGGGCATAAAGACAGCCCTCAAGAAGTATTTGTTGGAGAAAAAAAAAGAAGTATTTGTTGGAAGAATGAGTGCAAGGCTTCCACCAAATGAAAACAGTTTCTAATTTGTCAAACAGTTAACACCTTCATGGTAACTTTTTACTTCTAACACTTGTAAGGGTATTGTATTCCTTGAGCTAAGATTGCTCTTAATAAAGCAAAAAAGACCCATGAAGGTGAGATGTCTTTATAAATTCTGTCTGCTTAGAACTCAATTACTATCCCTCTGGAAATGACATCTCCTCCCTTTTTCTATGATGGGTGAGGGAAATCACGCTCTTTGATTCTTCCTGGCTTGACTTTCGGGATGTGGAGCTAGACAGCTTAAGGAGTCCCTCTTCTGCCTAAAAGAAAAAAAAAAAATTTTAGAAAGGAAGGGATAAACAAAACTCTTAGTTAATGGTAGTGAAAAAAGTGTAACAAGCTCAAGTGTGCTGGACTTGAGTGCCCTTAGGGAGTCAGGTTCATTCTCAGAAAACAGGTGCTGCCTGGGCAAAGAGTAGTGCAAGTCCTTGTCTTCCTGGGACCTGTTCT
Source organism: Vulpes lagopus (assembly GCF_018345385.1). Taxonomy (NCBI): domain Eukaryota; kingdom Metazoa; phylum Chordata; class Mammalia; order Carnivora; family Canidae; genus Vulpes; species Vulpes lagopus. The sequence continues at coordinate 84,135,644 of NC_054834.1, read as the reverse complement.
TGTCTAAACCATTAACAAAGCCACATGTCCCAAGACTCAGAAACAGCTGGTTGGAAGAGAGCATTTAACTGGTTTACCCCAAATGCCAAGGATTCAAGGCCCATAAATGTCCATTTAAGTGGCCTCCAAAACTTGTCCCATTCGAAACTTAGGATTTATTAACTCTCCCTTTACATGAGTCTTTAACAGGGAATAAGCAAGGAAGGAGAATCTTCCCTCCTCCCACTGTGAAGCTCTGAGGCCCTTCGGGGAAGCACTGAGCCCTGTCCTCTGCAGGAAGGCTGCTCTCCTGGTTGGCAATAGGCCTGTTCATAAACATAGACATACTACTTGAATATGGTGCTACAGGCTTACTTCATCTAAGCAAAATAAAGTGCATTATTCTAAACCACACTCAAGTGAAACTCTGCTAAAGTTTACAGAGCTTCTCATGTTCTCATGTCCTTAGTAAATAAATGGATTTTTAAAATACTGATTTTCATTAAAACCAGACAGTTTGTTAGCAATATCCTCATGCCAATAATAAAATATCCTTTTTTCTCTGGTTCCTACTCCTTTATAAATTACTACCTAAAAATGTCCCACTTGTTTGTTCAAAATATTTCATATAAACATCTAATTGTTTTAATGTAAGCAACCAAATAACTATCCAGATTATCTTGAAATCAAGGTCTTATCAGTAGTTTAAAATTAGCAATTTTAAAAACACTCAGAACAAAAAAATAGATAAAAATTTAAAAATAAAAACAAGGGACACCTGGGTGGCTCAACAATTGAGCCTCTGCCTTCGGGCCCAGGGTGTGATCCTGGGATCCGGGATCAAGTCTCGCATCGGGTTCCTCTAGGGGACCCTGCTTCTCCCTCTGCCTGTGTCTCTGCCTCTCTCTATTGTGTGTCTCTCATGAATAAATAAATAAAACCTTAAAAAAATAATAAAATAAAAACAAACAAAAACTTCCATTCAATTACTGATCCAGAAAGGTGAGCTTAAAATATGGTTAAGAAGAGAAGGAAGAAAGGAGAGGACGTTGTGGCACTTGTGAGCACTGTGCAACATATTTGTTTTGTTTGGTTTATTTTTAAGTTTTTAATTCCAGTTAACAGAATATATTATATTAGTTTCAGGTGTACAACACAGTGATTCAGCACTTCCATACATTACTTGGTGCTCATCACAAATAGTGCTAAGCATTTTACATCTCACCCTCAGTCTTGGCACAAAGCCTATGAATGAAACAGGATTACTAACCCATTTTATGGGTTAAAAAGACAGAGGTCAAGTAAACTGCCCAGAGTCCCACGCTAAACCAGAGTTCATCTGGCTTCAAAGATCATGCTTTTATTCACTAAAACCTATATATTTGTATTTTTAAAAGAGGAGAAGAAAAAAAAAGTACTGTGTATTTTAGTGTGCTACTATAGTTTCAAACTGCTTACTGTCCAAAGTGCCTTATTATTCACAAGTGAATTTTAATACATAGAACAATATTCCCACCTGCTAAGGGATTAAATACAAGAATGTGCTGGGAACTATCTATGATAGCTACCATTCATCACACAAAGCTGCTTTATATATACCATGCTATTTTTCATTAAGACACACAAAATTTCTTTGAGTTTAATTTTTCCCAGACATAGAAGTACTTGGAAGATTATCAAGGGAAAAAAAACTTAAATATCAAATTAAGTTAGCAAAGTCAGCTACAATAGGAACTTTTATTTACATGTCTGAGTTTCCAAGATAATGTACATATAAAATTATGACCCTGAGAGTGTACTTAGATTTATAGCTGTACTTCAAATTAGCATAAGCATTTATCAGAAAAATATTCTGTTAAAATTTATCCAACAGAGGTAAAATGCATATTGCTAAACTAATGTGCTCAAAATAAATCTTCATAGAATATGTTTTACACTTACAACTCAGATACTGTCATTCTGAATAAAATTCAACCACCAAAAATGTTTAATGCTCAAGTCACTTTACAAAAACATGGTTTATAATCTTAAGATATACTGAAAACTTATAACCATTTAACCAGGCCAACTATTCAGAATAACACAATGTTTCCAACCACAACTGGAATAAAATTAAATTTGTACCCCTTTGCTATACTAATAAAATTAATTCCCAAATGAACTTGAAGGCATTACATATATATATACACACACACATATATGTAATATATATCGCATGAGTATGTTATATATTACATATATACAAATGTATGTATTTGTAGATTACATATTAATTATACATATATGACAGATGCATAGTATGTGTAATACATGTATTACGTGTATTAATGTAGTATGTGATACCTATATGTATTAGATGTATTATTACATATGTGTCTACATATATTATATATACACCTATATAAATATGAATTGCTAAATTAAAATGCCTGTTCCCAAATCATAGAAGAAAAGCATAGTCCACGACCTATTCTTGCCCAAAATATTTAACCTGAATTTAAACCAGGCCTTGAGATCTAACCTCTAATTTCTAGGAAATACAGTGCACAAAGGACAAGGTAAACACTTTTACCTTGTAAAGGTAACAACTTAAGGAAACTATAGATATGGAATATCCTACAAGGTCTCTTCTACAAGTCAGAAGGGAGGAGGAAGGAGTGGTGAGATAGCATTTTTCTACATTTAAAAAGACTAAAGAGACAAAATCAGCAAAAATTCAGTGCTAATATGTAAACCTTGACTGAATCCCAGATCCAAGAAAACAAAAATGGTGACAATTGCCATCTGGGGGACAATTAGATGACATTAAGAAATCACTGTTAATTTTGTGAAAAGTGACAATGAGGTGGTGGGGTTTAAGTCCTTAGTTAGAAATGCATACTAAAGTTTGTCAGGATGTCTGGGCTTTGCTTTAAAATATTTCAGCAAATTAGGGGCACCTGGCTGGCTCAGTCAATGGAGCACTGAGACTCCTGATCTCAGGGTTGTAGGTTCAAGCCCCACATTGGGTGTAGAGAATACTTAAAAGTCTTTTTAAATCTTTAAAAAAAAAGAAAATATGTCAGCAAATTAAACAACAACCCAACATTGTTCCCGGGCAAAGATGCTTTGCAAAAAAAAAAGTTTCCACAATTCAATTTATTTGGAAAATGCTTAAAACTTTGTTTCCCTCCAAGGGAATTCACAATGAAGATTAGAAATAATGGTACTCAGAAGTCCTACAATTAAAAAGAAAACTACCTATTGTGCTTTGGTAAACCCAGGTCTTACCACTTATTTGAACACAGAGCTTTTTTCACTGCATAACATCTACTAATTTCATGAGAATCAGTTTCCATGGAACCCCCTTTGGGAACTGCTGCTTTATCTAGCTAAATCACTCTCAAGTAAGGCTCTCTTAAGTCACACGTATGCTCCAAGAACTCTGAATAATAAAAAATTCACAACTGCATCTATTTGCAACTTAGAAGCCTGTCACTTTTTCTGTCTTTGCATCTATCATAAGTATATGTTGACTCTAACATGTTTTAATTTCTAAATCAAATCTTTGTATAAAACAAAATTGCCACTGCAAAAGTTCCCTCCATGGAGTTAAATTTTGCTATTCAAATCTACTTCCTTTGAAATCCGCAATGAAATAAATCTCAAATTCATAAGTTGTCAAACCACGACACATTTACACTTTCAAAACTTCCCCGAGATAGTTCAAAGGCTCCTCAAATGCTCTCCAATGACTTCTCAAAGTAAGTTACTGGCTTCATGGTAACAAAACACAAAACAAAACCTGAAATCAAAACTCTGACAGTCTTTCAAGGTAGTACTTAAGGACTTCTAACAATTTACCTCCAAGTCCTCCAAATCCTCATCTTTATGCACCAGAAGTGGTCCTGTTCTTACAAATGGGTCTTTTGGGTACTTGAACAATTGGATTCCAAGACAGACTGACCATATCACAAATTCTATCTACTCCATGGCTAAAAGTATAAAAGCAAGCTTTCAACTAATATCTGCAGTTCATTTGAGTGAAAAATGTGTCCTATTCCATTTAAAAGCCTCAGTACTTAAAAACTTTGGGAATACACTTAAAAGACATAAATGGCTAACAAAGAAATCTGAGCTAGAAGTCACTGCTATAAGGAAACAATAAAATTTGATGTCTCCCTTGCATCTAGGAGGCAATTTACAACATTCAAAACCCTTTCATAGACATTCTGTCATTTGACCCTCAAAACCCTAGAGAGATGTCTGTTTTCCATCATGATAGCATATATCTAACATGACTCACTTGAAAGCCAACAACTTGTCAACCCTCAATTATCCTTCCCATGGAGAGAATAACGGCATATGTAATTTGATTCAGCTGAGCCATGAAGAGTCCATCACCTCCTGTCTCCCAGTGGGGACACTCAGGCCAGACCCTTACCACAGGAGTTCCCCCATGAAGGGCTTGGAGCTACTTGCAGACAGCTAACTGTCCACGGGCATTTAGAGCTTCATACAACCCAACCTCCAGGCCTTGTCTGTACTCCACAGGGGAGGAGACTCTCCTCTCAACTGACTGCACCTGCCTAGGATTGTCTGATGATGTTTCTGCAGCATCAGTCTTCAGAGCTTCCGTTTGTACCCATGACACTGTACCCACATGGAAGGAGAACAATGTCTAACTGTGGGCAACACATGTGAGGGCAGACAAAAAACTTTGGAATAAAAATGCCCTGGGTTTGGATCCTGGATCCTCCTGTCTTGGCCATGTGTATTCCTCGGTCTCAGATTCCTTATATGAACATGCAGCACTCTACCTCCTAAGGTTATTGAGGGCTGGAGGAGAGAGAACCTCCTACTGCCCTCCACCCCTACTGGCACAGAGCTGATTTTAACAGCTGTGGGTTCTCTGCCTGCCTCCTTTTTCTTCCAGGAAAGGGAAAGAAGCAATTTAAAAAACTGACTAAGGCAAGACAGGACCCCAACCATCAAGAAGCCCAGGCATCAAGCCCAGGGTGCCTGGCTGGCTCATTTGGTAGAGTATGCAATGCAACTCTTGATCTCAGGGTAGTGAGTTCAAGCTCCATGCTGGGCATGGAGCCTACTTAAAAGCCTATAACCCGGAGGCAAAGTAAGCAGGCCAACAACTTATTAATAAAAGGCAAAAAGGAAAAACATTATAATTGTACAAGTAATGTGCTGGGGGATTAAACAGAAGGAATCATGTAAATGCAGAAGGGGAAGATGAAAAAAAATGTTAATGACAAAGCAAAATTTGAGCTAGGCCTTGAAGGACAATGAAAATGTAGTGGGGGGGTCACCTGCATGGCTCAGTCAGTTAAGCCTCTGCCTTCCACTTGGGTCATGATCTTGGGATTCTTCCCCTCCCTGCTCAGAGGGGAGTCTGCTCCTCCCTCTGCCTCCCCCCTCCCCCCACCCTTCCCCACTCATGTGTGTGCGCTCTCTCTCTCTCAACTAAATAAATAAAATCTTTAAAAAGGGACAGCCCCGGTGGCCCAGCGGTTTAGCGCCGCCTTCAGGCCAGGGCCTGATCCTGGAGACCCAGTCCCACATCGGGCTTCCGGCATGGAGCCTGCTTCTCCCTCTGCCTGTGTCTCTGCCTCTCTCTCTCTCTCTCTGTGTGTGTGTCTGTCATGAATGGATAAATAAAATCTTAGAAAAGAAAATGTAGTGGGGGATGGGGAAAACAGCCTCCCTTGAGGCAAACTGATACAAAGTATGGGACAGTTATGGAAGGGGGATGAGCTGAGTGGCATTTGCAAAGACATGGGTCTGGAAAAGAAAGTCATGAACCAGATCATGGAAAATCTTGAAGGCTATGAATACAAGGAGAACAGCCATGGCTCTTACCTGTCCCCAAATCAGTTGTGCTTTCAGCTACAAGTAACAAAAACTACATAACTACCAAGTGACAGGAAAATATGGTCTCAAAACTTTTTGGTCATGGAGCCCTAAAAGTAAAAAAATTAAACACGTATCCCCAATATGTTACAAATTGCATATAATTTATATATAATTAAAACACTAGAGTTATGAATTACATGCGTATACTAATGTATGTACATTATAAAACATCCATTAAAAGCTTTTCAATGACCTAAAAAAAAAAAAAAAAAGCTTTTCAATGGATGAGAATGATTCAAACATTATTCTTACCTTTATTTTTATTAATACAAATCCATACACAATTTTTGTGCCAATTTACTAATCTGAGTTAAAAGTCATTTCCTCAGGGTACCTGGGTGACTCAGTCAGTTAAGCTTCCAACCCTTGGTTTCAGCTCAGGTCATGATCTCAGGGTCCTGAGATGGAGCCCCAGGATATGCTTTGTGGGGGAGTCTGCTGGAGATTCTCTCCCTCCCCCACTCTGCCCCTCCCCTCAGCTCATGCTGTCTCTCTAAAACCTTTTTAAAATATCTAAAAAAATAAAAGTCATTTCCTCATCTCTGTAAGACACTTTCTTATCCTATAAACTTATATCATTATCCTTAAACTTTCTTTGCAAGAGAGCCACTTGCCCATTTTGTGGGAGTCTGTTTACTCAAAAATAGATAATATAATTCATAAATCCTCCTACACAGAGTTCACCAAAGGCAAGAATAAGAATGAGAGTACCACTGGCACTTCCACCAGGTTATAAAATCATCTCTCATATAGCCTAAGTAACAGGAGACTTTTCAGATATACCAACCAGTGTTAACCATCTATTAAATAATAGGAAAGCAAAAAATAAATAAATAAAAATAAAGCTTTTTTTTTTCTAGATAAGGTTCTAATATTTCTTTCCTTTTCAGACTAGATGGTTTAGCGCACTCCATTTGGAGATAACTGCCTCAAACAATAATAAAAAAAATTTGTCACACAAGAAGTTCTGAGTCACAGTGGTTTCAGGGCTAGTTAATTGAGCAGCTGGAAAATGCCACCATGTTCATGGCACATCCATCTTTGTACTCTGCGATTCTCTGAGTATTAACCTGTTCTATTTTGCTGACAACTTTCAGTTCCCAGTACAGCGGTACTCCACAGGTATCACATAAATATTCATTAACCAGTCTCTAGCAAGAGGTATGGTATTACTAAAGTTGACTGAACTTGATCAAGATTCATTCCCTAGGGCAGAGAACACACCCAACTTACCTTGAATGCACGGCCAATGGAGAACCAATCAAAAGCAAGATCATGATACCAACTCATGTGGAAATTATTACAGCACTGGCCCTCCTACAGAATCATGTAACCAAGTGTGAGTAAGAGTGCGAGTAAGCCTAGATCCCAGCAGAAAAACCAGCCAGCTGAGCCCAGCTCCAATTTCTGAATTGCAATCAACTAAACACAGTAGTTGGTTTAAAACACAAAAAGCAAAGGAGACCAGGATAGGGAATGCTGTGTATCCCTGGTATAACACTCCATGTACACAGGACAACAGTGAAGAAAAAACTATACTGTTTCATTTCCATGGTTGTTGGGGTTTTTGTTGTTGTTTTATTTAAACATCTAGTTCAGGGTAAGCAAGCACGCAATAAACATAAATAATTGATGTTACTGACCCCAAGTAATTTAGAATAAAGTATGGCAAAGAGAGGGGAGTATAACGGGATACATGATAATAATGATCAATTCCCGACTTTTCTGCAGTAATTCAATACCCATTATACGAGTGCCTGTATATGCAGCAATTCAAATCCCCAAAGAATGTGGAAAAGTCTCAAGAGTGTGGGGTATACATCACAGAAGCATTAAAAATGTTCTTACCCTCTGGTACATTGGTATGTTGTTATGACCAGCAATACCACTTTTGGAAACATATCCTGCATGAAACAGCTAGCTCTTTTTGTTTAGACAGCTTCCTCCCTCTTCCATTAACAATAACCCCCTTCTTTGTGGGACACTTTGTCTCCCCACAGTCCCATCTTGTGGGTCTAATGGAGACTGCCAACCTTAACTCTCCTTTGGTTGGCATTAGGCCAATCTGGGTTCTCTCCAGGATTTTCCAAAATTGGAACTAAGAGCAAAGAATCAGTTTCTTGATGATGTGAGGTTTTGAAGCTACCAGCAGCCAGGTGCCCCTGTGTGGGGCAGTGTGCTGGGCCCTCATTCAAAGGGCTCTCATAGCCTAAGAGATCTTTTTTCTCAACACACCTAAATGTCCAAATAGACTGATTAAATAAATTATGGTAATGTATGTAATGGATTTACCAAAGAGTCACTAAAACAGTACCAAAGAAGAATATACTGATATGACAAGAGAGGAAAAAAGCACATTATATAAGTATATACTATATTCTAAACTGTGCAAATATATGTCAAACCTTTCTCACATTTCTTCAAAAGCACATGTACAAAGGATCCTGTTTTTGCATGAGTATATATGCATGAAAAAAAGCATAACCAGGTGTTAGAGACAGCCCCACCCACGACCCGGACTCACAGAGGTTATAAGCCACTGTCATGATAGGCAAGTAACCCTAGGTGTGCTGGGTGGAGGAGGGAAGGTGGTGAGTCACTGTGGCTCTGGGCTATCTGACTGAACGTACTGGGTTCACATCTACATACAACTGTGGCTGGAAGATTTTTACTAACAAATTCCTTCATGGTAGTGGCAAAAACCTGTGCTAAAATCCAGGGACTGTGCCATCCCTCTGCATTAATTTTCTTGTCCTTGACATTCTTGCCCATGGGACTCTTCCTCCCAGAATATTCTTCTTGATCATACATACCTGCAAGAACCCTTAAAGACAATATCTACTGTTGAAGGGCAAGTGCCATCAATACCACAGCCAAACAAACCAGAAGTCCTTTCACTCACTCTCCACAAGATAATTTTTCCTGAGAGCCTTCTTTATCAAAAGTCTTCCTCTATCATTTCAAATCCAGTCTCCCGGGCAGCCCGGGTGGCTCAGAGGTTTAGCACCACCTCCAGCCAAGGGCGTGATCCTGGAGACCCAGGATCAAGTCCCACCCATGTCAGGCTCCCTGCATGAAGCCTGCTTCTCTCTCTGCCTCTCTCTCTCTCTCTGATGAATAAATAAATTAAAAATCTTTAAAAAAATAAAATAAAATAAAATCCAGTCTCCCGATCATAAAAAAACAGAAGCTCTTCTTCTGTTTTGCTGCTCTTGTTCCCTTCTGGTATGTTGACAGTCTCCCAACTTCACAAGCAAATACTGCTTCATCATGCTCTCATGTCAGTCAGTCAATCGGTACTTATGGGTACATACTCTCTTTTGAGGTTTAAACCCGACTGCTTAATATTCTAAAGAGGCAGTCTTCTGAGAATAAGTTTAAAAAGCTAAAGATGGACAGGCTGCTCAGACATAAAAGAGCCTATAGCTTAGCACATAATTTTATTTTAGAACCTTTTAAAGAAAATCCATACCAGCTTCCAGATGAGTGTCAAGTTGCGCTCAGTGCTCTTAAATAGGCAAGCAGGACACAGTACAAACATTTAGAGTCACAGTGAAAATGGGTCACCTGCAGCCTACTACTTACTTCTTTACCGTTAAACCAACAGCATGAGGGAAGAATTTATGTAGCACAGAAAGTGCTGCAGAATTAGACTTCTCCAAACATCAGCAGAAAGAGCCCAAGAATGATGACACCAAAAATTAAGGGACTTTTGTCCAGGCTTTGTAATTCCGCTGAGAGGTACCACGATGAAAGGCAAAAGATATCTTCATTTCTTATTTTTAAAAAAGACATATTGATCTGAGAAGTGATTTCCTTAAGAATGCTGTCTGGGTTACTAGTCTGGATTATAAATCACACTACACCCTGAAGCCTACTTAATAAAAAAGAAGTTGAAAATAAACAAATGATTAGTTTGAGGTATGTGAATTTCTGAAGCTCTCTCGGGGAGAAAGTTTTATTACCATTGTTACTGATCTGTTTTTAATCTCTGACATCAAAGCATAGATGTTAACCCTGGGGCTCTGAAACCAGAAGAACCCATAAATGAAATACTATAAGAAATTGCCACATATTAGCATTAGTCTGTTTGTCAAGTCTTAGCCAATCCTCAGGTGACTCCATAAATAAAGGGAGAGGGGATAAGGAGAATGAGCAGATCCAGGTACAAGTCCAACTCCACCACTTATAGATGAAACCCAGCAAACTGATCTAACTGGCTCAGCCTCAGTTTACTAACCTGAGAATTAAGGGTTAAATACATAGGTAAAGCCCTTTGTAAACCCCAGAGCACTGTGCTAATAGTAGGCATTCTGTAACCTGTGCTTAAGCACATTGCTCCAAGTCTTAGAGAAGTTTAGTGTTGAAAGATAATCCCATTTTAGAGATGATGATGATGAAAAAATCAGAAAGGTGTTAGAGCCTTGTATGCAAAACACTTTGTAAACTGGTTGGGGGGAGGTTCTAATTTTCCACCACTGAAATACATGTTTAAAAGACAGTCAGGGATCCCTGGGTGGCTCAGCGGTTTAGAGCCTGCCTTCGGCCCAGGGCCTGATCCTGGAGACTCAGGATCCAGTCCCGCATCAGGCTCCCTGCATGGAGCCTGCTTCTCCCTCTGCCTGTGTCTCTGCCTCTCTCTCTCTCTCTGTCTCTCTCATGAATAAATAAATAAATAAAATATTAAAAAAATAAAATAAAATAAAAAATAAAAGACAAAGTTACCCTAGAGACTAAAATCCGTCTCCACAAACACACACACACACACACACACACACACACACACACACACATCCTCTGCTTCATTTTGAATTTGTAAATTTTACTCCTGTAACTAAACTAAACTTTTCATCAGAAAGATTAAAATAAAGCCACTTCTCTGACCGTGAGGTTCACAGCCTACCCTCAATCTAACCTAGGCAAAACCTTCAGGATTGGGTTGGAAATGTCTAAAGGAAACATTGACATAACATTAACCTTCAGCTGTGCTGGCAGGCGTCATTATAACGTGGATTATAGTTATATCAGCCCAGGAATACTGGTTTGATAAAGAATTAATCAGCAACTCTGAGGGGGAATGTTGCCTAAAAATGGACAATTTAATCAAGACAATTTCATTGTCTTCAAAATTGTGCCCTCAATCATCCAGTATCAAAAACTCAGTATGGCACCAAATAAATGGCGTGTGGTGAAAGAGACAAAATGTTCTTTTTTCTACAGGCTCTTATGGGAAGCAGAAAAGGGCTGACTATGAATCCGTTATGCTTTAGTTCCACGATGGACATAAATTATGATAATTTGGACATTCTGGTGGTTAAACCAGAAAAGCAGAAAAACACTGCTTCCAAGTCCCAGCAAAAGTTAAAAGTTTGTGGCATCACAGCTAAAGAGACAGGGTCATGAAAAAGTAACCTTACATTTATTTCTGGACTTTCCTGCCTCCACTGAAATGGATGACACTATTTCCCATCCCTTATTGTCAGATCACAACAGTCCGGAAGCCTGGACCAAGTTCACTTGGCAGGTGAGAGGAGCAGCGCCCGGAGGAAGTCCTGAAGGATGTCAGATACCACATTTCCTTTACTCCTGCACACTTTTCATCTCAATTCCACCAGGATCCGTGCACCGGGAGTCCTGACACCCGCCATGCGCCGTGGCTGACAAACCGCAGAAACTGGCATCCTCTCGCGAAGGTCCTCGCGAATCTCTAAGTAGATTGGATGAGTGAAACATGCAGGCGGCCCGTCACGGCCGTCTCTCCGTCGCTCATAAATTCCCCCGTTTCAGCAATCGAGACGCAGCTGTTAACGTCCACAACCGGCGGGAGCGGATCCGAACCGCCTCGGAGCGGCCGGAGAGCTCCGCGCCCCCCCCCCCCCGTGCCAGCCTGGCGGGGATAACCGGGACCCGGGGCGGGGGCGGGGGTCTGCAGAGCTGCGGACTCCCCTCGTTCCCACCATGGAGGAACGCCAACTCCCAAAAAAGAAAAGAAAAAAAATCCCACCAACTCTCTGAACCCGGCTCCCGGGCTGCTCCTTCCCTCAGCCGCTCCGCCTCCTCGCTCGTGCCCACTCCGCAGCCCCAGGCCCGAGGTCCAGGCCCGAGGTCGAGGCCCGCGGCTGCGTCCGGCGGGCCCTGACCTGGTGACCCGCCGACCGCGCTCCTCCGGGGTCAAGGGCAGGAGGGCGGCCCCCTCGCTCCCCGGCTGAGCCCCGCGGCAGCGCTTCCGACGCGCCACGAGGCCCCGCGGCGCCGACCCGGGCCGCCCCCGCCGCCGCCGCCGCCGCCCCCGCCGCGCGCCCTCCCGCAGCCGCGCGGAGTCGAGGAAGTTCGCGGCGGCTGCGGCTGCGGCTGCGACCCGGGGCCACACAATGCCGGGGGCTCCCTCCGCGGCCGGGCGTCCGGAAGGCGGCCGCGCCCGGCGGGCCCCAGCCCCCGCGCCCCGCGCCCCCGCCCCCGCCCCCGCGCGCCCCGAGGGACCCTGCGCCCGTGCGGGGACCCGGGAGCCACGGTCCTCCCACGAGCCGCGCCGCTCCCGCGCCCCCTCCCCGACATCGCGGGGCCGCTCCTCGCCGTGCCTCGGAAGCCCCGGCGCCCCCACCCCGCGGGCCACGCGCCCCCGCCCGCCTCCCGGGGCCCCGACAGCTCCGCGGAGGGCGGAGGGCGGGCTCCAGAAACTTTCGCACTTGCCTCGCCTCCGGCCGCAGCGCCCTCTCCTCCCGCGCGGACCCCTCGCCCCGGGGCGCGGCTGCAGCGGGCCCCGCCCGGACCCAGCGAAGCCGGCGGCGGCGCCAGGGCGGCGGGAGTTACCTACCGGGAAAGTTTCCAGCCCCGCGGCGCGGCTCCCCGCCAGCGCCCGGCCTCGGTGCGCCGCCGCCTCCCGCTCCCGGCGCCCCGCCCCGCCCGCGCGGCCCGCCCCCGGGCCTCATTGGCAGCGCCAGGCCCCGCCCCGCGCGTGTTCCCGAGGCACCTTCCCCGCGCGCCCGCCCCGCCCCGCCCCGCCCCGCCCCGCCCCGCCCCGCCCGCGCCCCTGGGGCCGACCTGCCGAGCGGTCCGCGTCTCCGCCGCCCCGCCCCGCCGCCCCGCCGCGCTCCGCAGACGGCCGGGGAGGGCGGGCGGGAGGAGCCGCGCAGCGCAGTCTGTGCGGCCCCTGGGCTTGCCCTCGCCCGCTCCACGCGCCCGCGCGGCCGCCCACTCTCGGGGGCTCGGGCGAGCTCAGGGCGCCGCGCCGCGCCGCGCAGGGGGCATCTCCCCGCGCCTCTCCGGTGCCCGGGCCGGGCCGGGCGGGGCGGGGGCGCCCCCTGGCGCTCGGGGCTGCCCGGCCGTCCGGCTGCTCCGCGGGGCCCGCCGCGCGCTCCTGTCGGCGGGAGGAGGGAGCCAGGCGAGGGGGAGAAACAAAGATGTTATTATTGCTTCGGTCGGGAGCAGTAAACTAAATTCCCAAGTTCCCAAAATGTCTTGTTATTTCCCAGCAGAGCAAAAGCCAGGTCGGGGCTCACCGGCACCCCGCAGGCTCCCAGGCGGTGCATTCAAGCCCGGCGGGGGGGAGCTCGGGCCCCTCCACAGCCGGAGGCTGCGGGACCAGCCTCGGTCACCCAGAGAGCAGGCAGGACTGACTGCTGCTGCCTTGTGTGGGCTTCGGAAACGGTACGGGTCACCCCAGTGCTGTGTCTGGAGCTGGGAATACAGAAGTTGCTATAAATGGATTTATTGGCAACCCCTAACCTTGCTGTAGCAAGCCCGCCTTTAACTGTGTTTTAAACAAGTTCCCCATAAAAATTTCAACCTCATGCAGAGCTTCCCAATATAAAGATACCCCCGGAGAGGAGTGTCTCTAGTTAGAGCTCTTTAGGAAAAGGGACAGAACGCAAAACGCCACACATCCTTTCTACTAAAGACAACTGAAATTCGCTGGATTTTCACCCATAGTTTCAAAGGCCTGATTATTATTGTGCTGATATTTGAGCAGTAAACATAGCAGCCACCTTGAAGTCCTCCTCAAACTAGAATATGAATATTTATAATAAAATATAAACTTATTAAACTGAAAAGTATTGACCTATTTCTTCACTCTGAAACGTCTCATTGCTGAAAAATATGGTGGTATGTTTTAATTTTCCTTGAAATGAAATGCATAAGTTACCAATCTTTCAACAACAGATGAAAAGGCAGACAGCAACCTTAAAAATAAAAGAATGACACAAACAAAAAAATTCCACAATAGTCTAATCTGAAATATTAAGATATAAATAATCCTAGGGAAACACTGGTACAATTCCCTGCCTCAGACTCCTTGATAATAGGCAAAATGTATAGTGGATGACATTTATAATTTATATCACCTTCTTTGGTCTTTGGCTCCTTTAAGCTATATTGTCCAAGTTTTTTATGAAATTGCTTAAACTGGGCTTTGAAGACAAAAATTCATTTTCCCCTTCTATCCTCAAAGCTCCCAAAGTAGGGCAGCCTGGCTAGCTCAGCGGTTTAGCGCTGCCTTCAGCCCAGGGCCTGATCCTGGAGACCCAGGATCGAGTCCTGCGTCAGGCTCCCTGCATGGAGCCTGCTTCTCCCTCTGCCCCTGTCTCTGCCTCTCCCCTCGGCACCCCCCCCCCCGCCCACCCCGTGTCTCTCATGAATAAGTAAATAAAATCTTTATTTAAAAAAACTCCCAGGGATCCCTGGGTGGCGCAGCGGTTTAGTGCCTGCCTTTGGCCCAGGGCGCGATCCTGGAGGCCCCGGGATTGAATCCCACGTCGGGCTCCCGGTGTATGGAGCCTGCTTCTCCCTCTGCCTATGTCTCTGCCTCTCTCTCTCTCTGTGCGACTATCATAAAAAAAAATAAAAATAAAGATTAAAAAAAAAAAACTCCCAAAGTAGTAAGTAGAAAATCACATAAAGCAAATATGTTAATTATCAACATTATCTTTAAATTATTTTTGGTTGAAACATTTTTGTCATTATAGTTCCAGAAGTCACAGTCACTAAAGAAATAACTTTATCACTGCCTAGTTAGGAGTATTTAACATTCTAAACGGCATACAGCGAGCAATCTGAAATTTGTACACAGAAGGGCCCTGTCTCCCCCTTCTTCCTGTAGTGTTTATATAATCCAAACTACATATGTTATTATGCACAGTCTGATCTCCAGCTTTAAACAGCTAACATTACATACAGTATGTCATACTAAGGACACCAAAGCTGTCTTAAGCTGTGAGTGAAAATGGTGCGTTTTATAGAAGACAAGGCCCAAAACACACAGTAATCAGAATTCATGGGTGAGGGGGGGTAAAGGGGGGGGGTATCCATTAAGATTAAGTCTGTAAGAGAAAAATTCGAATATTTTCCAAGAATCTAAAAATACAAAGTATTAGCTGAGCACAATTTCATATAAAAAATTTCAATGCTTTTTAAATATCTGCTTTTCCCTTTGAAAAAAACAGATATCTTTAAATAGTTGTTAGGTGATTGTTTTCATTTTCAGGGGGAGAGGTGAGCAAGAATCACTTCTTGCTTTTCTTATGGCATTTCTGATCAACCCATTGAATTTTTTAAAAACTCGGTACATTTCTGTTGATTCCAGCTGAAAAAAAAATAATTGAAAGACAAATATAAATCACATTCATGTTATATGTTGAACACATTCGGCAAACATACCTGCAATACATCGGATTTCATTTTAAGATTTCCTGTTGGTTTGCCAGCAATGGTAGCTTTTCTCAGCAGAATGAAAGAAAACAGCAAATAATAAACTGGTTATTTTACTGTATAATTTACTGCCCAGGGCAATAGGCTGAGGAAGGAGTGAGAAAAGAATGTGTCTCATGAGTGTTAGTATGCTTTTTTCCCTTTGCTCAGATTCTTAAGTACTTCTATTTTAAATCGAGCCTAAGTTAGGATCAGAGCCAGTGTTTATTATGGTATGTGTAGTATAGAATACATAGTGAGAAGTGAAATGTTTAAAACAGTGTAGGAATTAAATACAAAAACTGAGAGGGAACTGAAGAAAAATTAAGGCAAGGTAGGAAACCCAGACTCAAAATGATTCAGCCCACAAACACTTTTCGCCTATTTTGGAGCACCTTTTAAAGTTTACATAATTCATTCTCCTTTGGTCCATTCATTCTTCCTTTCCTTTTTAACATTTTAGGGAAGAAAGGCATCTTTAGAGACATGGGGAATACTAAAATAAATTAGGTGGTAGTTAGAAATCCGTTGGGAAAAGCAATGAAATTGCATACCCTACAACAGTCCTTGGGTATGTTACAATTCATGGTCATGTTCACATGTGTGTCAGCATCACGGGCAGGGGTGGGCTAACGGCAGACATTCATCCTGGGATATGGAAAGCCTTATTTGTATACAGTTAGCCACGCAGTCAAATTAAGAGTCATCTAATGGGACATATAAACCCCTCTGCAGGTCTAGCACATGGCCCCCCACTACAGCAGAAACTCATCCAATAGGGCTAGCATTATTTAAACCAATAAGGAATCCCTGAGGGAAGAAAATAGGGAAATAGATTCAAGGGTTCACATTTCCTTATAAGAATATAGGAGTAACTAAAATCCCAGGAGAATTTTGTTTAAGACGGCATGCCATCCGATTAACATTTTAAACATAGATTTAGCTCAATCTCCTGACGGTGAAATGGTCTATAGGGAAAAATAGAAATTTCCTATGTTTAGGAAGGGTGAGGTAATGCAATCAGGTAGTAATCCCTCCAATAAATGTTGTTGAGTCTGGTTAAGATGGCTTAAAAAGAAATGTGCTATTAACTTTGAGTATAACAAATGCATTTTAATATTCTCCACCTTGGGAGTGGTGCTTTCCCTCTTCTCAGCAAGCTGTATGATAGGCCCGGACACTTGAGTCATAAAATCTAGATCCCAGTTCTGACTGTGGCACTTACTGTTTGTGATTCCTGGCAATTTGTTTAGTCTTTTCAAGTCTCTGGCCTCTATCTATGAAACAAGGAGGAGAGCACAGAATCACTCACTGCTTCACGGGTTTGTTCGGAAGATTAAACGAAATACAGTTAGCAGCACCGCATAAATTAGAAAGTGCTCTACAAAGGCAAACTTTCATTTAGTTGACAGTAAACTATGCTTTTCCCTCCCCATTACCTGGGGCCTCTTTAGTTGGAATAATGACCTAAAGTCCTGATCAGAGGAGTCCAGAATGCCTACATTTGACAAATGTGAAAGCAAACTTGCCTTAAAGATGATTTAGTAGTAGATAATAACTCCAATTAAGCTCTCAGAGACTCATCTGGGGGTAAATTGTCAGTTCTTCTCTCAAACAGAAGCAGTCAGGAGCCATTTACAGAGTTACATTTTTCTCCTGTGTTAAAGAGGAAAAATTGCAGTATATATACAATATAAGTGTACCTCACGTTATGCAAATGAACATATGGCAATACTTAATTACACAATGTATTGATTTAAAGGAACCGTTTCCTTTAAAAGATTCTTGCTTGGATTCTTTGCAAGTGTCGCTACAATCTTATTTACATTATTAATCACTAACCATCCTTTCAATTCTGTGAAATAGTACTGATCAACACTAATGAGATTATGGGTTTGAACCCATATAAATATTTTCTGTAAGACCAAGCACTAGTCAAACCTCCTTTGCAGTTGCATATTTATTTGAGGAAGTATAAATCAGGAAATAGCATCTAGCAAAAGATTTGCTTTAAGCCAGGGGGTGGGAGTGGGGAGCATAAATATGGAGAGCCTAGCCAAAATGGAAATGTTGGTTTTGTTTAAAAATCAGTTAGGCCTTGTCCCTTTGATGATCAGACAATGTAATCCAGAAACAGATGAGGAATATTGATGATGATAATGATCAATTTCCTAGAACTGAGAGAAGTTTCTTCCCCAAGAGGGGATGCAAAATAGACAGATGTACCTTCCAAGACACAATGTACATAAAACAGGATTCCTGTATTTAGGAAACTATTTTTTAAACTAGTCTTGGGATTTTAATATAATAATTAGAAGCTCTATCTAAAACAGTCTATTAAGGATCTGAACATTTTAAATTGGGGGCAGAAATGTTTAAATATAAACTTTTGCTCTACCTTCTGTGTGTGCCATGTCTAAATGTTTCAGTAGCTTTAACCAGAGTCATGTCTGCCTAAGAGAAAATAGGGCACAATGTAATTATCACAAGAAATTAAACCACTGGGCTTCATTAGAGAAGTCACCTCTTACCTAGAGCATTTGCTCTAAAAACCAGCTACTTAGTAAAGATTGATTTGACTACCTAGTGAGCTGTAGCTAAAGCCCTGCTACCTTTCAGTGGATTCAAAGCTCTTCCTAAGCCTCTTTTTGCTTTTACAGCTTCTCTATTGCCTCTCTTCAAGGTTTTCAGTGCCTTTGAAAAGACCTCCTGAAGGGAAAGAGATTACTGATACAATTACAATAGAAACAGGTTAAAACAAGACATCAGGAACCCAAAATAAGACAGCAGTCACTGGGGTTAAAATTAGATGGTGTCCTCATCCGTCTTCATCTTCTTTCTAATTCTTCATGCCCTCATCCTACCCCTTAAGAGCCAGTCAGAATGTTAGAGGCCTAAAGCTTCTTGACAAAGAATTGGTACCTGCAAAGGGGGGAGAAAAATGTCCTAATATTTATCTGGGAAGCTATATTTAACTTACCATTCAAAATCAGGTGGCATGTGGAGAAACTGAATCACTCATCCATTGCCGATGGAAATATAAAATAAAATGGCACTCTCGAAAACTGTTGGGCAATTTCTTTAGAAAAAGCTAAACATGCAACCACCATATGACCCAAAAATCGCACTCTGATTTATTCCAGATAAATGAAGACTTGTGTTTACATCAAAAGCTATAACCAAGTGTTCATAGCAGCTTTCTTTGTAAGAGCCAAAAGTGGAAATAACCCAGAGGTTCCTTCCACAGACGGACGGTCAGACAAACTGTCTGTAGACCATGGAACATCCATGGACTACTAGTCAGCAATAAAAACAGAATGAACATTGATGCTCACAACCTGGATGAATTTCCAGGGGATCATACTGAATGAGAGAAGCCAATTCTAAAAGGTTACATAATGAAAGGTCCATTTACATAACATTCTTGAAATGACAAAATTATAGAAATGGAGGACAGGTTAGTGGTTGCCAGGAGTCAGGGATTGTGTGAAGGGGAGGGAGCTATCTGTGAAACGACATCAGAAGAGATCCTTGTAGTGATGGGCATTTTCTGTTTCTGTGACTATGTCAACATCAATATCTCTGTGGCAGTACTTTATAGCTTTGCAAGATACTACTGTCTGGGATAAACTAGGTAAGGGTACAGGAGAGCTTTCTATTATGTCTTATAGCTGCCTATGCTATTAACAATGATCTCAAAACAAAAGGCTGAATTTTTAAAAAATCAGATGGTAAAAAATGCTCAAGAAGTTGAAAACCAAAATAACAGCCATTAAATAGCCATTAAAATAGCCATTTAAAAAAAAAGGATCCTGTGTATCATCACTTAGAATGACGAATGTATCAAAAAACAAAGACTGGCTCCAGATGTTGATTGAAACCTAACTTCCAGAGTCCCCTGACAGAGCAATCTGCACAATCAATAATGCCCATAACCAAATGACAGAGTGGCTTAAAAGCTGACAGCTTTTTCTGCTAGAGTGTGAGCTCCATGAGGACAAGGAATATGTTGCGTGCTTGAGTGAATATAAATTCTGCATTTTTCCAAGTCATCTATTACTGTGTGAAGAATCACCCCAAACTCAGTATCTTTATATAATAATGATTCACCATCTGACTGGGCTCAGCCAGGCAGTTCTCACTCAGGATGCACCATGTGTTGCAGTCAGAATAAAGCTCAGTGGAGTCTAGCACCCGGCCTGGAAAGACCCAGAAGAGCTAGGGCCTCTTAGGCATCTCTGCCTGGCTGTAGGGTTTCTCTGTGTGGTGGCCCCAGCAGAATCAGACCTCTTTCATGGCAGCTGAAGGCTTACAGAGTAAGTTCCCAAGACCAAGAGCAGAAACTGCATGGCCTTTTCCAACCTGGACTCAGAAGTCACCCAACCCTTAATGTTCTCTGTAAGAGTTGTCATGGCATAATGAAAAGGCCTTAGACTTTAGAGACAGGCAGACCTGCATTCACAGCCCAGTTCTGCCCCTTTTAGCTCTGAGCCGTTGGAAAAGTGATTTAACCTCATTGCAACCCAAGGTGGAAATGTTATCTTAATAACTGGCATCAGAATTCCCCTTTAGAAGATCTTTACTGGGAAAACATTTATTGGGTCAGGAAGTGAGACCTTTGGTCCCATGTATGAGTTAAGTAGCAAGATATCACAGACACAGGCCAGACTGCTCTGAGTGTGACAAGGAGAGGATGTCAGAGGAAACTGTAAGATAACAAAAGGTATGAAGCAATGTGTATGAGGGATCCCCCCGCCTCTGCCCCGTTCCAAGAAGCTTCCTGCAATGAATGCACCAAGGAACATTTTTAAAATTGTATTTTAGGGATACCTGGTGGCTCAGCCAGTTAAGCATCTGCCTTCAGCTCAGGTCATGATCCCAGGGTCCTTGGATTGAGTCCTGTGTCAGGCTCCCTGCTCAGTTAGGAGTCTCCTTCTCCCTCCCCCTCTCCCCCTCCCACTCGTGTTCTCTCTCTCCGCTGTTCTTTCTCTGCTCTCACTCTCTCTCAAATAACTTTTTTTAATCTTTAAAAAAATTGTATCTTTTAATATAATCTCTAACCACAGTGTGGGGCTTGAACTCATGATCTCAAGATCCAGATCCAGCCAGGCATCCCTCAAAAAACATTTTAAGAATGAGAGAGTGTCGATTATTAAGGTTAAAGGTAGGGTGCCTGGGTGGCTCAGTCGGTCAAGCCTCCAACTCTTGATTTTGGCTCAGGTCATGATCTCAGTGTCCTGGGATCGAGCCCTGTGTCAGGCTCCACTCTCAGTGGGGAGTCACGTGTGGATTCTCTCTCCCTCTCCTCCTCTTCCCACTGGCGCATGTGCTCTTTCTCTCTCTTAAATTAGTAAATCTTAAAAAATAAAATAAAGTTGTGGTAATGCATTGCTTCTGTGTGTCCCTCTATGCCTTCTGCCCCTCTCTGCAGCCGACTTTGAATTATACTTTTAATGACTATTACTTTTACTGCTTTTGTTGTTGTTGTTATTTTAATTCCAATTAGTTAACATACAGAATAATATTAGTTTCAGGTATACAGTATAGTGATTCACACTTCCACGCAACACCCAATGCTCATCACAAGTGCCCTCCTTACTCCCCATCACCTATAATCACCCCCCACCCCCACCTTCCCTCTGGGAACCATCAGTGTGTTCTCCATGGTTAAGAGCTTGTTTCTTGGTTTATGCTTCTCTCTCTTTTCTTCCCCTCTTTGCTCATTTGTTTTGTTTTGATTTTTAAAAGATTTTCATTTATTTATTTGACAGGAAGAGAGAGATTGAGAGCCAGAGAGCACAAGTGCTGAAGGGAGAAGCAGACACCCCACTGAGAAGGGAATTCGATGCAGGGACCCCGGGCTCATGACCTGCTCAGGAAGCAGACACTTAACTGACTGAGCCACCTAGGTGCCCCCATTTGTTTTATTTCTTAAATTCCACATATGAATGAAATCATATGGCGTTTGTCTTTCTCTGATTTTTTTCACTTAGCATATACTCTATAGCTCTATCCATGCAAATGGCAAGATTTCACTCTTTTTTTTTGTTTGTTTTTGTTGTTGTTTTTTTTTTTTTTTGATTTCACTCTTTTTTATGGCTGAATAGTAGTAACTACTTTTCAATGTAATGGCGCACAGCAGATAATAGATGGTAACAGGTGTTATGTCTGTGGATAAAAGATTCAAATTTACATGTTTCATAAAAATAATTATTTTTTTGATATACCAGTTAAGGCCAGAATCAGGAAAAGCTCAGCTTAAAAGGACTTAACCAGGGATGCCTGGGTGGCTCAGTGGTTGAGCGTCTGCCTTTGGCTCAGGGTGTGATCCTGGAGTCTCGGGATCGAGTCTTTCATTGGGCTCCCTGCATGGGGCCTGCTTCTCCCTCTGCCTCTCTCTCAGTGTCTTTTATGAATAAATAAATAAAATCATAAATAAATAAAAAATAAGCAAAAAAATAAGCATGTGTGTTTTACCCCAATTTTCTTGAAGATTTTTTTAAAGGTTTTATTTATTTATTCATGAGAGACAAACAGAGAGGCAGAGACATAGGCAGAGGGGATGCAGGCTCCCTGTGGGGAGCCTGATGTGGGATTCAATCCCAGGACCCGGGATCATGACCTGAGCCAAAGGCAGACACTCAACCACTGGGCCACCCAGGTGGCCTGAACTTTTTATTTATTTATTTTAGAAAGAGAGAGGACAAGAGAGGAGCAGAGGGAGAGGGGCAAGCCGACTCCGAACTGAGTGAGGAGCGCAAAGCCCCCTGCCAAGGGGCCCAATTCCATGACTCTGAGATCTGACCAAAAGCAAGAGTCAGAGGCCCAGCCGACTGAGCCATCCAGGCTCCCCTTACCATAAAAACAAAAAACACGAAACACAAAAACCAGGTGGGATCAAGTGTATAAGAAGAACCAAAAGAAAGAGAACAGGATAATAGATGGATTGAAAATGAAAATAAAGTAAAAGGATTGAAAGGAAAATCCATACAAATGGTCCCTGACAGATGGTTTATTTAGGACTTTTCAACCTTACAATGGTAGGAAAGTGAAAACATTCCATAGAGACTGTACTTTATATTTTGATCTTTTCCCAGGTGAGCAATATGTGATGTGATCCTGTCTGATGGCACTGGGCAATGGTAGTGAGCCACAACTAGCTCCCAGTCCTACTCAGGATCACAGGGGTAAACAACCAATACAGTTACCACCATTCTGTACCCAGACAACCATTCTGTTTCACGTTCCGTACCATATTCAATACATTACGTGAGCTTTTCCACACTCTTTTTTAAAAAATGGATTTGTGTTTGATGATTTTGCCCAACTGTAAGCTAATGGAAGTGTCCTGAGCATGTTTAAGGTAGGCTAGGCTAAGTTATGCTGTTTGGTAGGTTAGTTGTATTAAATGCATTTTTGACTTACGATATTTTCAATTTATAACCGGTTTATTGGGATGTAGCCCCCTGTAAGTCAAGGAACATCGATAGACAAAGACAAATTATTTGTAATAGTCTTGGCTCAAAAAAAAGCTATTAGTTTTTTTTTTCCCCTTGAACATGAATGACACAGAGGCCTAATTATCAGGTTTATTTGAGTCATCAGCAAAATGGAACAGAAAAGAACAGAACAACCTGTAATAAATCTCACCTAAAAAAGGTGGGAACAAATACAAAATAAGAGATGGATACAAGTAAAGAAGCATCTGAAACCCAGTTCTTTAATGGCAATATTTATGTGCTCTTTTTCCCTTTTAATGTGTAA
This sequence comes from Vulpes lagopus, assembly GCF_018345385.1. Classification (NCBI taxonomy): domain Eukaryota; kingdom Metazoa; phylum Chordata; class Mammalia; order Carnivora; family Canidae; genus Vulpes; species Vulpes lagopus. The sequence continues at coordinate 84,112,310 of NC_054834.1, read as the reverse complement.
ATAGTTTGAATACTACAAATGGAATAAAGAAAAATCATTTTTAACAACAGTTATTAACATGATGTAATATTTGTATGAGTTTCCTGTGGCTGCTGCAGCAAATCACCACAAACTCAGGGGCTTAAAGCAATAGGGATTTCCTTTCTCACAATTCTGGAGGCCAGAAGAATAAGGGTGTCAGCGGGCAGGCTTCTCTCTTCCATCCAGAGGCTGTGGGGGGGAATCCTTCCTTACTTCTTCCAGAGTCTGAGGCTGGAAGCATTTCTTGGCATGGCCACATCACTCCAGTTTCTTTCTTTTCTTTTCCTTTTTAAGATTTTATTTATTCATTTGACACAGAGAGGGACAGAGAGAGCACAAGCAGATGGAGAGGGAGAAGCAGGCTCCCTACTGATAAGGGAGCCTGACACAGGTCTTGATCCCAGGACCCCGAGATCACGACCTGAGCCAAAGGCAGAAGTTCAACTGCCTGAGCCACCCAGGAGCCCAGTAATTCCAGTTTCTGGCTCCAATTGCACAAGGCCTTCTCCTCTTCTGTGTCTGTGCCTTCTCCTCTTCTGTCTGGCTCAACTCTCTCACTGCCTTTCTTTCATAAGGATACTTGTAATTGGATTTGGGGCACCTACCTGGATAATCCCGGATGATCTAATCCCCAAATCCTTAATGCAATTGAATCAACAGACCTTTTTCCCAAATAAGGGGAACATTCATATGTTCGAGGTATTTGGACACACATATCTTTTGGGGACCCACCACTCAACCCACTATAGTATTTATTAAAACAGAAGAAGAAGCTAACATAATTGAATAAAGATTCTAAGACTAGATTTCAATCTACAATTTAATTTGCTAATGAGATGTGGACAGTTTTATTTTTATTTTTTCAGTTAAATGCAAGTAGCTTATTGTATTTAAATAACGCACATATGTGGAGTCATCTAGTGATTTTTATCATAGTAGAGACACACAGAACAATTAGATAGATGACACATGGGCCAAATGTTTACAGTTTTAAGAAAATCCATTTCCACTAGCAATTTTTACAAATGAAAAATAAGGCCTTGGGTGGCCATCAAACACATATTACCTTAATAAAACATATATTAGAATTATAAGACCCAGCTTACAAATCAGGGTCTCTTTGGGAAACTAGAAACCAAACTAGGCATTTCAAAGAGACAGCATTTACTCTAGGAAATGACATTGTTGGGAGAACTGAAAGTCAAAAAGGGAAAAGTAGCTAACCCTGAGATTAGTCAGGACAGAAAGACAGACAGCAACTGAGGGATGACAAAGGAGGTAGCCCTATTATAGAATAGGATTGCGCTTCATACTATGTCACTGGGAGTGCTAAACAGGATGCTGGCAACACCAGGGAGAGGGCATCCAGCAATGACGTCACTTCTAGAGATACTGCCAGAAACAGGAAGAAAGAGAACTATGACTTCTCCCCTCTTTCCTTCGAATGCCTTCTAATTTTCTCCTGGAACCTTCTATTGGCAGAACCTAACAGAAAGTCAGCTAGACATGAAGCCTGGTAAATGAGGTTTGCAGGCTCCTAGCTCCAACATTCCGAAGCAGATTGTGTGGAAGGATAGATGGGGAGCTAAGAGACACCAGGCAAATAAGCAGCACATCCAGCGATGTGGAAGAGCAGGTGGGTTTCCACATTGCTGATGACACATAAGTCAGAGCACCGAGACAAATAACTCTTCATATCTATTGACCAAAATAATACCACTTTGGGGAACATAACTGAAAGGAATAAAGAAATAACCTCAAGGAAAAAAAGAAATAAAGAATTTACACAGAGATGTTGGAAGAGGCATCATTTATAATAGCAAAACCATGAAAACAGCCCATATGCCCAACAATAGGGAGATGATTAAGCAAACCATGACAGATCTATGTAATAAAATAAAACTTTTAAAAAGAGAAATACATGTTTCAAGTAAGTATGAAAATGTTCATATAAAATAAACTTAAGTGGAAAAAGTAGAACCTAGAATTGTATTTTTACTATCACAATTATAATTGTGTAAAACTGTGAAAGTATCTGAACAAAGATCAAGAAAGAACTGGAATGATATAACCGGTTCATAGTTAACGTTTCTTAGGCTTCTTTTCTCCTATAAAGTTGCTTAAGTTCTTAATTAAAAAAGAAAAGTAAATAAGTCTTTATCTTTAGATCCAAACCAACTAAAAATGATGTGTTTCATGTTAAGCAGCTTTAAAGAAAAAAAACCAACACACACACACACACACACACACACACACACACACACATGCACTACAACCTGGCTAACCATTCCCACCATAGCACTTTTTACAACTCTGGCATTAATCACTGCCATGGCCCAAGGCCAGTGTCCGATTGGTCTAGAGATTTTATTTTACAACCTGAGAACACTGGCTGGCTCCCAGTGCCTCTGCTCTCCTGCCCTGAGCTGAGCCTTTTTTCTTGTTGCTATACTTCATGTATTTTACTACAGGCCAGGAGCTGTTAAAGTTAACTAAAGCAATGAATAAAGATAACAGGGCAGTGTGAACAGCTCCCCCACCCCAGCATTTTAATGACTATTTAAATTTTTGTCAATATTTGTAGCTTCAAAATGAGGTTTTCTCTCCCTGAGCCCCAAATGCCTATACCATTCCTAAAACAAAACTCCCTAAACCCAGAGGGCAGGAGGCCACACCTTTGAATACCCCTGCCCCCAATACATCCTGTTTCCCAGAATCGTGATGTGCCAAGAAGTTTTTTGCACTCATGAACTCTGCCTCATTAGCAGGCTCATACTGATGCTTGTCACAGCTGCCTCAAGACTATTTGGAGTCTGAGGGTATGTGGTTACATCAGGGAAAGTATGACAGCATAACTGCCTCCCATAGGGACCTGCTGGCAAATTGCCCAAGAGACCTTGGCTGTGCCCGGAGCTGGCTCTCTGTGTGATTGATTAAGCAGTGAGAGGACTCACAGGAGAACCATGCTCCAAACTTGATCAGCTTGCCATTTTGCCTTTTGTGGGTACTTGAGGATCATCTTCCATAGGGTGTCTAGCTTTGTAGTCCAGCTTTGCCCCCCACCATCTGTGCAACTCTTGGTAAGGGACTTCAGCCCTCCGTGCCTCTATTTCCTAGTGTATAAAATGGGGAAATAATAGTAGTTGCTTCATAGTTCTGTTGAAAAATCTGGGATAATGCCCATGAGGCTTAATGGAGGATATTGCTAGTTGTTTATCCAAGATCCATTCTACCTTTCTTTCTTTATTCACAAGAAACACAATTTTGTTTGGGCAGCAATAAGCCCAGCTAAAATACTCCCTCCCCAGGCTCCCTTACAGCTACGGTGACCATATGTCTCTGTTCTATGGGGGAAGGAAGGGTTTCCAGAAATACAGTAGTTTCTGATTTTAAAAAAGGGGGTGGGGTGGGGTGGAGGGACAGAGCCAGCCAGACTGTGTATTTTGCTTTTTGCTCTGTTTTTTTTTTTTTTCATTCTGTATAAAATGAGAACACCTCGAAATAAAGCAGCCATCTTGCAACCAAGAGAACAAAAGCTAGGGATAGTACATCAAGGGACCCAAGGAGGGACCTGGGTCCTTGAAGATTTTCTCAAGCAGCTGTGCCAGAAGCGAAGTACCTACTTCCAAACTTCTTGAAAAAATGAATTCCATTTGGCTAAACCAGTGTGGTTGGAGTTCTTTCAAATGAAGCTGAACGCAATCCTGGTCAAAACACTCAGCATACTGCCTGCCGAGAGTAATATTTTACTAAAGATTACCTTTTCTTTTTTTTACCTTTTATTTTTCTACAAAGTATCATGATTATGAATCAGCTGTCATTACATTGAGCACTAAGAGAGGGTCACCATTATTATTCTGGAATTCAGTTAGCGATAAATAATAAATAAAATCCTCTATTATCAACTAGGGCTGGTAAACATTCTCATTATTCAGAGACACTGGCTATAATAACGTTTGTTAAAATAAAATTTGCCATTCTCTTGCATTTTTTTTCTTATTGCTACTAGGTTATATTCAATTAGCCCTCTGAGGAGATGATTTTATTGATAAATCTAGTAATTGAATGAAGGGCAGGGAATAGGACATTTAAATATTTTGACTAACATCTATTTTTTTAAATTAAATTTTATTTGGTGAAAAGAAATGTTCCTTTCCAAGAGATACCATCTTTATTTTTATTGATGAATATAATAGATCTGTTTCTTTCGAATGCAACAATTTTTAATGCTTTCTAAGTAAGATTGCTAGTCAGGGTAGGGAGAGGACAATGTTGTTGATTTACCCAAGGGTAAATCTGATGTATATGAAAGCTCTAGGAGATTTCTCAAGATTTCCCTAAGTCTCAGTTATGACACGGTAAAAAGCTTGCTCTTATATCTCTGCTTCCTGAAGCTTCTCTACTTGGGCTGAAACATGGATCCACCTCTAACACCAGAAAAGCTGTTTCTAGATTCAGTCTGAAAATACAACATTACCATAATACCAGGGAGAAATCAGACAACCTGTCAGATATCTCCACAATCCACTAATTAAATTGTGTTCCTCTTAGTTGTTTTTTTTTTTTTTCTTCTCTGTTTTTATACTTTGTCGTTCAAATAGAGGAAAGCAACATGATAGTCTGGGTTATGCTATAATACTAACACCAAAACCTCAGTGGCTGAAAATGCCAAAATTTGTTTTTCGTTTATTCTATTTCCCCTTGATGGGTCAGCAGGGACATTCTCCTCATGATAGCCATTTAGCCCAAGCTGAGAGAACAGCTACCACCTTGAATGTCGCCTACTACCATGTCAAAAGGAAAGGGCCTTAACTAGCAGTTTCGAATATGTGTCACCTTGGCTCACAATTCATTAGCTAAAACCAATTTCATGGCCCCACACAACCAAAAGTGAGCCATGAAGTTCAACTCTAACATGTGCTGGAAGGGGGGACCCTGGTTAACAGTAGAGAGTTAGCATTACGGAGAAAACCATTTACCCTCAGCTGCACGTCATATCACTCACATTATCTAACTCTCATAACAAACTTTGATATTTAACTTTAATTTCCAGATGAGAAATCTGAGGATTAGACAGCTCGAGTAATTTGACCGAGAATCCCATCTAACATGTACACTTGATTTCAGTTTCATCTGATTCCAAAATCAGAGCTTTTTCTATTATTTCCCTAAACTTCCCAATATCTCCTGTTCAACTGCTCACAACCTCCCAGGCTTGGGGGGGTCAGGTGGGATGGGGGAACAGTGACTGAAGAAAAGGCTTATTGTTAAGAGATAATTCTCTCCACAAAGCCAAATGGTGCACCTTCTGGGGCCTCATTAGTACGATGAAATGACCAACTGAACTAACCTAACCCCAAGGATCTGAAACTGAACCCCACAAGACCAGAAGCAAAAATGACTAAAATGAGATCGTGGAGAAGGAGATATTAGGGATGCCAAGTGGATCATACAGACATTGCCATAAAAATTGACAAGCAGCATTATGCTATTTCTGTTCCTCAAAAACCTTCAAGTGATCACTCCAGGATGCCTATTACCCAGGGTGATGCCCAATTGCTTTCAAGAGCTCTATTTGCTACTACATAAATCTCACCTTTAATCCCCAGAGAGTGTAGATAATTTTGTTAAGTTCATTGAAAGCATCATAGACACATTTTTGTTACTGCTCTGAATATACTAATTTTGGAAAGGACTCACTTTTCTTTTCTTTTCTTTTCTTTTCTTTTCTTTTCTTTTTTCTTTCTTTTCTTTTCTTTTCTTTTCTTTTCTTTTCTTTTCTTTTCTTTTCTTTTCTTTTCTTTTTTTTAAGGAACTCACGTTTTGAAGTCAAGCATGCACTCAAGCATGCCAGGGAGGCTGATCTAACCTAAAAGTCTGAGGCAGAGCATGGTTGCATACCATTGACCTGCTTCTTTGAGGGATGTAATTTTCAGCAAAGAGAGGATGATCCTTTAAGCTTTTAAAATAGTTTTTACATTGTGTCTCATTTCTACTACATAGCTAACTGTAAGACCTTAAGTATTCAACTTATGATATAATATAGCTAGATTTTGACTTTTCTAAGTATACTCTAAAAAAAATTATAAGCCTGAAGGAATAAATTCTTCTGTACTTGAAAAATGCCTGTGATAAAATGTTAAATGTAAAAGGCAGTCTGTACACTTTTACAGCACGCTGGTTCCAGGACTGTTAAGCACCCAGTATGTACCAGTTTCAATATACCAACCTGGGTATGCTCGGCTGGGTCAATGCCCCGAATAACCCCTGGTGAAGTCTATTTTAGCAGCATTTGTATTTGAGTCATAGATTACAGATGATTTTTTTCCCTCTGCTTTCCAGTTTGTCTTTAGTGTTACTCGTCTGATAAAAAAAAAAATTTTTTTTTAGCTTGAAGAGCATTTACAATATAAGTTTGAATACTTCGCATGATGCACTCCCATATTCCTAATAGATTTTTTTAAATGGAAAACACTATGAAGATAGAGTATCAAAGACTCAAACAGTACTCTTAAAATAATCAGTAAGGTATGAGAGTTAAAACTCAATTTTAAGAAGAATGTCGTAGAGTTGAGAGTCAACCCCTCCTTATAACAGCCAAAATTTAAGTCACCTGAATAAATAGAGAGACGAGAAGGAAAGGGCACTCTGAACTCTGCAACCTCTCATATTTAAAAGAAGAAACAGAAGAGGTAATTCCAATTGACCCTTTGTGCTTTATGGGTTTTACATCTCTGGGAAGGTTAAGATGACAGCCCATTCTAAACACATGTCCATTTACATTAGCAGCCTTTTCTATGGGTGACTTAAGTGCATATTTGAAACATTCCAACAGAGAAACAAAAAAAGACATCAAAGGGCCAAATAAATCCACACAAGTGTGGGGATTTGAGAGGCAGTTTATTTGGACTTTATCTCATTCTTATTTACCCACCACAATCCAAATGAGGCCATAAAGCAGTCAGTACCCAAAAGACCTGCTTTCCATAGTCAAAACAGTATAGATCTCCACTCTTTCAGGAATGTTACAGTGGATGCTTTGACTATGCTACCAAAGGGGACTAGGGGAGGATGTTGGGACGATTATTTTACTATCGTATTTTAAGTGAGTCAAATAGGTGTCAAGTTCCTGTCTGAACTCTAATTAAGCCTGGATACTAAAAATGAACAGAAACAGGTTGAGAGCAGTTTTTATACTACTTGGGTGGTTGGTTAGCTGGAATAGCCATGACTGGAATGCCCTGAGCACCCCAACTTGGGTTGATGATGTAATTCAAGTTGAACAATTTAACTTTTCAGACGGTTGAGCTAGGTCTAGATTCATAGCCAGCCTACATTCTCTCTTTAATGACTTTTCCCCCTTCTTCTCTTATACTCCTTTCTCCCTTGATGGTATCACTACATATGGAAAACTGCAGATGTTTAGTTTATCCAACAGGAAAGATTAATATTCACTTTTTAAAAACTCTGGTACATGAATAAAATCCATATAACAGTACATGCAGTACTCACATAAAGAACTCTGGGGGGATCCCTGGGTGGCGCAGTGGTTTAGCGCCTGCCTTTGGCCCAGGGCGCGATCCTGGAGACCCGGGATCGAATCCCACGTCGGGCTCCCAGTGCATGGAGCCTGCTTCTCCCTCTGCCTATGTCTCTGCCTCTCTCTCTCCCTCTCTCTGTGACTATCATAAATAAATAAAAATTAAAAAAAAAAAAAAGAACTCTGGGGCCCTTAACTTTAGTAAGAGCTAAAGAATGTTTTTAAGTGGAGAGAAAGAAATGATGGGAATATTTGCTACAGGATGCAGACATCATTCCCTGGTGCCATTAGCTCAACAGGAATTAAATGTAACTATGAACAGGGGAAGTCATTAAGTCAATGGCTTTTTGGTTGTTGTTGGTTTTTTTTTTTTTTTTTTTTTTTAGGAAGCTCTTGCTTTGCAACCTGGCTGGACTGATTTGTTAGGTTTGGGCAGGGAGTACAGAGATAAAATAATTGGGTAGAAGAGAAGAAATAATGTGAGCAAAAGACGAATACTGAAGTTCAAATGGGTACAACCCAAAGGAAGGCTATGGAGTGATAAGAAAGAGGCAGATGTTAAATAGTTAACTTCTTTAGCTGCTATCTTAACTAGGGCATCACCATTAATCAAAACTGCAAGTTCAAGTACTGGTTCTTGAAGGAAAAAAATCAGAAAGGGGCTCTTTGTCCTTTGTTAACACAAACACAAACATTTGTAAAACAGAGAGAAATGCCTTTCTGTGGCTTTCTCCTTTGCAAGTCAGGGATGACTGGGTAATATTCAGGCAGGAAAACATAATAATGATTGATGCCTGGCAAAGTCTTATATCACTAGGAGCAGATATTTTATATATTTTTGGCCTGTTTCTCTATATACCCAGTCACTTCTGCTAGTCATTGAAAGAGTTTCTTACGTTTTTTGAAACATATATGATTCTTTCTAGCTCCAGAAAATGATGAGCTACCACTGTTTGCCCTTTTTAACTTAAATTTTTTTAACTTAAAAATTACAAAAAAAAAAAAAAAAAAAAAAAAAAAGAAAAAAATTACAAATGTTGGGCAGCCGAGGTGGCTCAGCGGTTTAGCGCCGCCTTCAGTCCAGGACGTGATCCTGCAGACCAAGGATCGAGTCCCACGTCAGGCTCCCTGCATAGAGCCTGCTTCTCCATCTGCCTATGTCCCTGCCTCTCTCTCTCTCATAAATAAATAAATAAAATGTTTTTTAAACATCACAAATGTTAATTATAAAAATGTAAACGATGAAGAGGAATATAAAAAAAATTTAAAGTGGTGCTCTCCCCTACCCTTCTCTTCATACTCATTTTAGTTATCTATTATTGCATAACGAATTACACTCCCTCCCCACCTCCCTGACAAACTTAAAAGCCTAAAGCAATACATATCATTATCTTACCATTTTCTTTGGATCAGAGAGATCCAGAAAGGCTTAGCTGGATGGTTCTTGGCTCAGAGTTTCTCACAAATTGCTGTGAGGATGCCAGTAGGGATTGTAGTCATCTGAAGGCTTGACTGGGGTTGAAGGATCCACTACCAAGGTAGGATCTACTCATGTACCTGGCCTGTTAGTGCTGGTTGTTGGCAGGCTTCACTTCTTCAACACATGGACCTCACCTTAGAGCTACTAGGTGTCTTCACAAGGTAAGAGCTAGCTGTATCAAGGGTGAATGATCCAAAAGACAGAGTAAGGAGACATCCAAATATCTTTTATAACCTTGTCTCTAGAATCACACACACACACACACACACACACACACACAATCCAGCCACACTTGAGGGGATAGAAATTGGGCCCCACCTTTGCAAAAGGAATACTGAAGTACTTGTGGATATAGTTTAAAACTGCCACAGTACTTTCTTTTAGTTTCTTTAAGATTTTATTTATTTATTCATGAGAGACACAGAGAGAGAGGCAGAGACACAGGCAGAGGGAGATACAGGCTCCATGCAGGAAGCCCGATGTGGGACTCGATCCCAGGACCCCTGGATCATGCCCTGAGCCAAAGGCAGACGCTCAACTGCTAAGCCACCCAGACATCCCCTGCCACAGTACTTTTTAAAGTAAACAGTAATCACTATTAATATATTGGTATATAATTTTCTAGACCATTTTTATGTACATATAAATATGTATAATGTAAATATGGATTTATATATTAGATGGTAATTATAATGTATACTAGATTATATATTTATAGTTGTTTTATAAAACCCAGAAAATGCTATGAAATTATTTGCAAATTTTTATTCATTAGTTTATCAAGGACATCACTTCTCCTCATGCCACAGAGCTTCTTCTAAATAGCTGTGTAGCATTTCATTGGATACTATAACACAATTTATTTAAGCATTTCCCTAAAGATGTACCTTTGGGTTGCCTTCAGTTTTTTGGTACTGTGAATAATGTTGCAGTGGACATCCTGGTACATAAAACCCTATCTGCTTAAGTATTCCTGTATGATATATTCTTATAAATAAAATTGCTATATTGAAATATTTCTGCTTTTACTATTTTGATACATACTATCAAATCACCCTCTAAAAGTGTAACATTTGTTTGGTCATTAAATTGGTTAAGGTAGGCTAAACAGAGCTAAAGATTGCCCATGGATTAAAGATAATAAGTTTATTTCTCTCTTCTGCAATAATTCAAAACAGATTTTCCAGTCAGTAGCAATGGGACTAGAGGGATAGGTAGGAGGTGTTTGCCCACATAGCTCTTATCTACATAGCTCTTCAGGGATCCAGGATCACAGTATCTCTGCCATTTTTATGATATTCTAAGGTGACTCTTGTTGTCACCAGCATCATTTTAAGCAATGAGGAGGGAGGTAAGAGCATAATGGGATAAGCCTAGAAATTTTTATTGGGCAGGCCTAGAAATGGCATTTGTTGTTTCTGCTCTCATTTCATTGAAGAGAACTATAGAGAATACTGGGAAATATAGTAAAGTTGGGCAACTATATGGCATTCTCTGCCATAGGGATTTTCAAATATTTAAAATTGGCATGTCACAGATGTCAAGTAATTAAAATGGCTGCTAATTAGAAACAACCAGGAGAACCAAGCAGTACATATCTGCTAAACATTAACCTTACTATACGGCCATGAAAAATTTTAAATAAAAATCCAAATAATATTTTTCATGGTCTCAAAAGTGTATTTTGTTCTGCAATTTAAATGTTTAGCTTACCCAAATAGAGCAAATTTTGAAAAGGAAAAATGAGGATGTTTTTATGTCACTAGATATAAAGACATAATATGAATACAGTAATTAAAATAATGAAGTATGTAGGAATAGATTGATGAGAATTTATAAAACTATAAATTCTGCCAAACTCTCAAGTGTGTTAATCATCATTTTCCTGGAAACCACCCTCTCCAAGTCTGCCATCATCCTGCTTCAAGGTGTCTCCAGGTGTCCTGCACTGCCTGGGGATTCCTTTTGTGGCTTTTTAAAAATATGTATTTTATTTATGTATTTCTGAGAGACACAGAGGGAGAGGCACAGACATAGGCAGAGGGAGAAGCAGGCTCCCTGGGGAGCCTGATGTGGGACTTGATCCCAGGACCCTGGGATCATGACTTGAGCCAAAGGCAGATGCTCAACCACTGAGCCACCCAGGCACCTTTTGTTTCCTTTGTTCCATGCTATCTTTGTTCTTGGTTTACAAACTCATTTTGCTGGACCCCAACCATTAATGGCTTCCTGAGATAGGGCACCTAGAAGGTATATCTTTCAAGGCCTTGTATGACTAAAGATACTTTTATTCTTCTTTCAGGCTTGATTGACAGTTTAGCTGGGTATTAATTGATAAGTATTTCCCCCTCAGAATTGTCCCTGGCATCTAACGTTGCTGTTAAGATATCTAGTGTTACCTTGTATCTATTCCTTTATGTGTCACCCCTTTTCTTTCTTAAAGCTTTTAGACTTTTAGACTTGTTCCTTGGTGTTCTTGGCCAGTAGATTTGCCTTGCCTGTTTGGCTCACTTGTTTCAGTAAGTACTCAACGGAACCTTAGCCTCTGAAGATTCACATCATCTACTTGGGGGGATGTTTCTTCCATTATTTCTTTGATAATTTCCTCCACTCCATTTTTTATTGCTCATTCTTTTTTTTTAATCCCTCTTTCCTATTAATCAGATGGTAGATTCCTAGATTGATTCTCTAACTTTCTTATTTTCTCTCTGTTCCTTTTCCATCAGTACTTTGGAAAAAAGGCTTAACTTTTGTCAGCCATAAGATAATAGTAAATACCTTTTAGCTCAGGCTTCCTTGATCATTGTCCTCATAGCTTGTTGTTGTTGTTGTTGTTTTGTTTTGTTTTGTTTTAGTAGTCTGTAGTCATCACTGAGAGGCAAGTTAGGGAGAGAAAATTCTTGGATCCATTTTAAAATCTGAGACATTGAGGGCAAAGTGGGTTCATGGCAGGGTCAAAGTCACAGCTAGTAGAGAACACAGCTCTGAAGCTGCCTGAGGCTGTGTCCCAGGCAACAGCAGGCCCCAACCCTACCCCGCACAGCCTTGCATAGAGAAGTGTGTCTTAGCCTAGGTGGGGACATGGTAGACTGCTCCCACCCCACCTGGCTACACCCTCTTTGCTGTGCTCTTCCCAGGCCCCTGGAGAGCCTGCCACCCAACAACAGCTGAGATGGTGGCTCCTTGTGCACACTCACGTAGGCATACCCACCCTCCATGCACACAGCGCTAAGCCAGGCAAAGACACATAGCTTTCTCCATGGGCATGCAGCACATCCATACTCAACCCGTATAGAGCTCAGGTTCAAGCAGAAACACCTGTGTCCTTGCACAGTGGCAGAGGATGTGTATGTGTGTGTGTGTGGGGTGGTCCCTGGGTGGGCCAGGCAGGTGGCCACGGCCACTGTGGTAGTCTTGTCAGTCAGCCTTCAATGTCTTGATGTTATCCACAAGGTTCTAGGCTAGAGAGATACCAAAGATCTGGAGGAGGGTGATGCCCACGAGGACCCCAGCCATAACAATCAGGTTTTCCTGCAGCCACTTCTCAAACTGGCCGATGCCACAGCCTTTAGTGTGGATGGAGCCCTGCTGCTCCAGCCCCAGTCCAGATGACAGCCTAGCACACTAGGTGTTAAGGACACCTACGGCAGGGTCCCTGTCGCAGCAGGAAGAGCACGCTGCAGCGCTCCTGACTGGGGCTCAACTCAGCGCAGCTGAAATAAATACCGAGGCTCCAGTCATTAGGTCCCCGGGCTCAGCAGCAAGACGGATATTCCTGAGCGAGGTCAGTGAGGTTCTGGAGGTCAGCACTGGCCCGGTTGGCCTTGACATTGTTGCTCATGAGGAAGAAAATGATCTGCTTTCAAATCCAGCCCTTGACTACGAATGCCAGGACCCCTGCTGCCCGCTCCAGGAAGAGATGGGGAGCCCTGAGGACGACTGGAACAGGAAGGTCATCTCCCCAAGTGCCTGCAGCACCAACAGCACACCTCCCATCACTCCCAACAGCCACCCCGGCTGCAGGCCTCCCCGATGTGTCAGTGGCCGGGGACACCGCCCGCCCCCCAGGCCCACGGCCTCCCGACCCACCCCCCGCCCAAACTTTTCTAAGATTTTCTTTATTTGAGAGAGAGCGCAAGCAAGGAGAGCGGGAGAGGGAGAAGCAGACTCCCTGCTGAGCAGGGACCCCGGCATGGGTCTCTATCTGGGCACCAGATCCTGACCCCAGCTGACCTTGCTTAACCCACGGAGCCCCCCCGGCCCCCCCCCAAGGTTGAGCAGGAGTCGGACAGAGCGGCCTGAGCCCTCTGCAGCCAGGCCGCACCCCGACCCCTCGGACGTGCGCCCTGGAGGGCCTGCTGCAGGGCTCCCACAGGGCCATGCAAGTAACTCGCCTCTGCTGGTAGCAATAGGTATTTTCTGTTCACAGCCAACCTTCCTTCCTCCCCCTCCTCCCCGTTACCTCCTCCTCCACCGCCAGCGTGCACCTGTGCACAGCTCCCCATCTCCGAGGGCTTTAGCTTTTCCTCTTCTAACAACGGCTTCCTTGTGTTCTTCACAAAACGCCTCTCAGATGCTCCAACTCGCCACCCAACCGCCACCACCCCCTTGTTCGGGGCGCCCTACGGCTTGGCTGCCCTGGCGTCAGGCAACCTCTTCTGGCACAATCGACCGTGACCCGAGTGGGGCTGGCTGGGGAGATAACATCGAGAGGCTTGGGGGCCGGCAAACGATCAGAAGTACGCCCGCTGACTGGAGAGAAGGTTCTCCAGCCTTAGGAGGCTCAATGGGCTCTTTGAAAAGTGGAAACAGAGCCCGCCCATCGATTTCAAAGGATTATCATGAAGATGATGTGGACCGGTCTTATGGGGGGGGGCACCTTGCAGGCCCCGGGGACCGGGGGCCTGCTGCCCGCCTGTCAGAGAGCCAGCAGGTCTGCCTCCCTCCTGCCCAGAGGTCTGGGAGGGAGAAGGGGGAGCTCTCCGTTGGGGTGGGGGCGAGGTCTTGGGGGAACTGCAGAGTTCTTGAGGAGGGTCTATTCCGTGATCCTGCCCACCTGGGAAGAGGAGCAAAGGTGCTCTCTTAAAGCACAAGTGGGAAGCCTCCCGAGTGTGTGAGCCTATGTGTGTGCATGTGTGTGCGACCGAGTGTGTGAGCCTGTGTGCATGTATGTGTGTGTGACCAAGTGTGTGAGCCTGTGTGCATGCATGTGTGCACGACCGAGTGTGTGAGCCTGTGTGCGTGCATGTGTGTGCATGTGTGTGCGACCCAGTGTGTGAGCCTGTGTGCGTGCACGTGTGCGACGTACATCCACTCCTGCTGCACTGATCAGAGACGTGTGAGAGTCTCCAGTGTGAAGCTGCGAGCGCCGGAACTCTCATGAGAGCCTACTGACACGCTGGTGGAGAAAGGGGTGAGAGGGATGATGGAGCTGAGAACGAACAGATGGTCTTTAAAAAAAAAAGTTTCCCCTAAAGCTAAAATTTTTAATTAAAAAGACTAATCTTTTTCCTTTTTAAAACCCTCTTTTTATGATAAAATATACTACACAGTGAAAACATAAAATGTGCAGCTTAATGAGTTATCAAGGTAATATCTGTGAAACCATCACTAAGGTCAACAAATTACACATGGCTAGCACCTCAACAGTCTCCACCTGTCTCTCCAAAATCCGAAAAACCCTCCCTCCGCACAAAGGTAACCATAATGTGATGTTTATAATAATCACACTCTATTTTTTTCACTTTTTTCATCTAAGTATGCACCCTAAAGCACTGTACTTTTTTTTTCTTTTAGATTTTATTTATTTATTCATCAGAAAGACAGAGAGAGAGAGAGGCAGAGACACAGGCAGAGGGAGAAGCAGGCTCCACGCAGGGAGCCCGACGCGGGACTTGATGCTTGGACCCGGGATCACACCCTGAGCTGCAGGCAGCCGCTCAACCGCTGCGCCCCCCAGGCTCCCGGCGCAGTACTTCAGTATCGCTTGTTTGAGGGCTTAAGGTAGGTGGAAGCATCCGGTGTGAATATACATCCGTCGTCTGTCTATGCTACTGTTGATGGCATTCGGTTTGCTTCCAGGGCGGGGCTGTTATTACAAGGTATAAATACTCTTGTACATGGTTTCTGGTGTGTGTATTTCATTAGGGTGTACAGTTGGGAGTGGTATTGTGGGATGAGAGAGTATGTGAATCCCCTACTTGACTACACAGTGTTTTCGAAGTGGATTCTCAATGTACATTTGTGGAGCATTTCTCCTTGCTCCACATCAAAACTGATAATTCTTCACTCTGAGATAATGTACTTCTCTAGAAAAAAGACTTTAAAAAAATGAAAAAATAATTGTGGTAGAATTAACAGGTTACTCTTTTTGAGTGACTTTACATGGCAAAATAAAGATCTAGTAGTTACCCTTATGCCTATTTTCCCCCCTGAAATTCTACTGGACCATGACATCTCAAATGCTAGAATGATGATCCCACACAGCATGCAATTGGTTGTTCCTATTTATCTTTTTTGACCTCAAAAACCACTTGATACATATAGTATCCAGCTTCCAAGGTGATCCCCCAATGAACTTCCACTTTTGATATTTATGTCTTTGTGTAGACTTCCCATACTGGTAAGGGCTGGTTTTGTGCCCAATTAAAGTGTCAGCATATGGGGCACCTGGGTGGCTCAGTGGTTGAGCATCTGCCTTCAGCTTAGGACATGATCCTGGGTTCCTGGGATGGAATCCCACATTGGGCTCCCAGCAGGGAACCTGCTTCTCCCTCTGCCTATGGCTCTGCCTCTGTGTCTCTGATGAATAAATAAAATCTTTTTAAAAAAATTTAAAAAATAAAGTGTCAGCATATGAATTCACAAGCTAGGTAATAAAAGACATTGCTGCTTCAATACTATCCTTTTGGATCAATCACTGTAGGGAAAGTCAACTACCATATTGTAAGGATGCTCAAGCAGCACTATGGACAGGACCACATAGAAAAAGAACCCACTCGGGACGCCTGGGTGGCTCATCTGCCACCCGCACGTCTGCCTTTGGCTCAGGTCGTGATCCCGGGGTCCGGGAATCAAGTCCCACATTGGGCTCCCTGCAAGGAGCCTGCTTCTCCCTCTGCCTATGGCTCTGTCTCTCTGTGTCTCTCATGAATAAATAAATAAACTAAAAAAAAAAAAGAAAAAAGAAAACCCATTTACTAACACCACCTTGCTAACCAAGTGAGTGAACCAGCTTGAAGAAGGAATCTTCAGCCTCAGTCAGGTCTTTGGTGATTTCAGTCCAGCCTGAGTTTTTCACCTTGACCTCAGAAATCATAAGGCAGACAAGCTATCCCCCTGTGCCCTGTTTGAATCCCTAATCCACAGAATCCATAAGATAATACATGATGATTGTTGTTTTAAGACACCAAGTTTGGGGATGATTTGTTACACAGCAAGAGGTAACTAACAGCACACATGACCACCTAGGAAGTGTCCTTGCCCAGAATTTGAGCCTGAATCTGAATATGCCTATATATTTAACTACAGATTTAGAAAAAACAGAAGGACAAAGGAATGTGTTAAGCAAGTGCATCACAGGGCTGCAATCAGTAAAATCCAGAATATAGGAAATTTTATAGCACGAATGACACAATTTCTTCAGCTAGCAAATTAAGGGGGGAAAAAGATGAGGAGAGAAATCTAACATTAAGAGGGACTTAGGGGGATCCCTGGGTGGTTCAGTGGTTTAGCACCGCCTGGAGCCTAGGGCGTGATCCAGGAGACCTGGAATCGAGTCCCACATCAGGCTCCCTGCATGTAGCCTACTTCTCCCTCTGCCTGTGTCTCTGCCTCTCTCTCTCTCTCTCTCTGTGTGTGTGTCTCTCATAAATAAATAAAATCTTAAAAAAAAAAGTCATTGTGTTTTAACCATTTCTCATTCCATCTGCCAGGACGTGTGTGTATCCCAAACGAAGACTGTTTCTTCAGCCCATGGCCAGGAGTAAGGAGTATGTGAAGCTGATTCACAGGGGAAATTCACGTGAGCAGGAAATAAACCTGTTTCCACAGCATAACCTAGTGTAATCTGACTCTTGCAAGAAATGTTTCAATCAAATAAAACAGATAAGCCATATTAGTATCTCAATTTATGAGACCATTGTAGAAATTTGATTACTATGATTTGGAAATTTCCCATAATAAAAAGTTTAAAGAAATAGCCTATTCACTTGAGCTCCAGAGTTATCCATTGACTCCCAAAGAGGTACAGAAAATAAGGGAGCTGGGAGGAGGGGCACCTGGGTGGCTCAGTGGTTGGGCCTCTGCCTTGGGTTCAGGTCACAATCCTGGAGTCCTGGGATGGAGTCCAGCATTGGGCTCCCCCCAGGGAGTCTGCTTCTCCCTCTGTCTGTGTCTCTGCCTCTCTCTCTCTGTATCTCTCATGAATAAATAAATAAAATCTTAAAAAAAAAAAAAAAAAAAAAGGAAGGGAGCTGGAAGGACAGAGCTGAACAATTAAGTCTAGCAAGTTAGTCCACAAAGGAGGGGTTTGAATCTGGCCTCAGGATGAAGACAACAAAACTAATCATTTCCAGTGAGAAAGATTTTTCTTCAGGAGCATTTCAACAATCCAGAGCAATATTAGGGCAAGATTCAGAGCCCTGGAGAGGTGTGGGGGGCTCTGGAGTTGGTAGCTTTGACCTCAGGTGTGAAAGGGAAAGGCGTGGCCTAAGTAGAACCATGATCTCTTCTCTGCCCGTTAGCTAAAATCACACGCAGTATCTGTCTTCACCAATTAAAACGTCTGATGTAGGGATCCCTGGGTGGCGCAGAGGTTTGGCGCCTGCCTTTGGCCCAGGGCGCGATCCTGGAGACCCAGGATCGAGTCCCACGTTGGGCTCCTGGTGCATGGAGCCTGCTTTTCCCTCTGCCTGTGTCTCTGCCTCTCTCTCTCTGTGACTGTCGTAAATGAATAAAAAAATAAAATAAATTTCCTCTTTAAAAAAAAAAAAAAGAAAAAAAAGTCTGATGTGTTCTCTGAGTCCTGGGCATTAAGTTACTGCTCGGAGCTTGGAGATGGGCTGGGAGCTGCTCGATCCGCTCGCGGGGCCTGGAGTTCCATTACTTCGAGGAATGATGCATTCCTTTGACTTACTGACAGATGGTTTTCTATCTTTCCCCTCGTCTCCCATAAAGTGCTCTAATTCACTCCTCGCGAGGCTCCAGACTGCACTGCTACCATTTGCACTGCAAGGATAGAATTTCCTGTAAGTGGAGGAGACAAAGTAAGGGAGCGAGGGCTGCCTCTCAGCACCACATCCCAGACAGTGGTGTCCAGCGGGGCCGCTTGGGTAGGGGAGGCTGGGCCGAGAGAAAGGAAAGGGGCTGCTTTGAGCCAGATCCCAACTCCAGAGCCCATGTGGCTGCCACGTGGCCCCATGGAGGGTGAAGATGGGCAGCTACGGTGGGGAAGAAAATCTCTTCGTATGAGAGAGGCAGCCGTGGCCTTGGTCACCTCCTGCCCGCCTGCCTAAAGCAGTCAAGTGAGCAGATCCTGCCCCTCATTCCATCCCCCAAACCTAGGGTGCTCCTCTCTAGGAAAAAGAAGAAAATGGATGGGTCCGTGAGGGCAGACACATCTCCCACCCCCACCCCCACAAGACTGACATTGAAGTTTTGTGTTGTTTTGTTCTTCTTTTTTTAAAGATTTGTTTATTTATTCATGAGAGACACACACAGAGAAAGAGAGAGACAGAGACAGAGACAGAGACACAGGCAGAGGGAGGAGCAGGCTCCCCGCAGGGAGCCTGATCCCAGGATCGCAGCCTGAGCCAAAAGCAGCTGCTCAACTGCTGAGCCACCCAAGCATCCCTGTGTTGTTTTGTTCTTGACATTGAAGTTGACAAATGAGTAGGACTGAGCATTAGAAACAGGACTGGGAAGTTATGGAATTGGATGGGAATAGCAGTCAGATATAAAGGGAGCCCGCTGCCCAGGGATTCCTCCAGAGGCGGCTGGGAGCAGTTAATAGCTTCATGCTTATACCCCAATGAATTGTTATGCCTCCATAATCATAGGGTTCCTTCATTTCCCCTAATAACACGATAATGAAAAACAAAAACAAAAAATTTTAGTTTGGGTTTTTAGTGATATACCATCCACTTTAGATTTTATTTTATTTTTTTAAGTAATCTCTACACCCAACATGGGGCTTGAACTCACAACCCCAAGATCAAGAGTTGCATGCTCTCTAGACTGAGCCAGCCAGGCGCCCCTAGATCATCCGCCTCACACTAGACAACCCCTGTCCTTGGCAATTGCCCTTCTTAATCTTTCCTGCCTTCTGCCTTCTTTCTCTTATCCTGCAGAAAAGCTGTGCCCCCTGCTGCCCTCTGTGCAATTAACTAGAGCCAAACTTATGTACCATCAAGGACACTAAAAATAAATATCTATATTTTCTTTTAATATTTTGCCTACTGTGACCTACTTTTAGCTCAGTTTCAAAAGCAAGGGGGTGAGGTGTGTCCTAAATAAACATGGCATTGAACTCTGCTCTACCGTTTTGGCTGCATGACTTTTTACCATAAACCGAGGTTGTTTTCTATAGACTGTAAAAGTTTAAAAGATCTTCTGTGTCAATATATTGATACTTAAGCATCATCTAAAATCTGTTTCTTTGAAGACCTTTTCCCACTGATAATCCTGGTATTAAAGAGCGCTAGTTAGTGTCACCTCTGAAGTGCCTGAGTCACATGTACAATCCTTTACATCCCACCCACGTGTCTGAAAACACATTTTTCAGCGATTCTAAAATCAAGAGC
Source organism: Vulpes lagopus (assembly GCF_018345385.1). Lineage (NCBI taxonomy): Eukaryota > Metazoa > Chordata > Mammalia > Carnivora > Canidae > Vulpes > Vulpes lagopus. The sequence goes on along the minus strand of NC_054834.1, from coordinate 84,092,467 downwards.
TGTGAAGATTTCTTTCAAAGAGTATTTCATCAACTGATGTTATTTTAATTATTCATCTTTAATGAGGGATCTATGAATGTCTTCAAAAAATCAGACCTAATAGGTAGACTGTCACCTAAAAAAAAAAAAAATCAAGGTATAGTCTGAGGTCTTCACAGGCATTGGGTGATTATTCTCATAATTTCAATACTTCAGTTTTGACAGCAAGATATATGTGAGTACTTTCAAAGTTAGTGTTAATATTCACCCTAGGAGTTATTAATGAACACTTTAAAGTGCTCTAATGGGGAATGCAAACTCCAGGGTGCAGTTGGTAAGCCCTGAAGCGCTCTAATCAGAACTTGGAATCTGTGGCTACTATGGCTCCTTGAACGATTCATTTCTGAATCGACACTAGAGGATTTATTCTTTAGCATAAGGGATGCCAGAAATAGCTTTTTTTTTTTTTAAGTGAAATGCATGTTTTTGAAGTATGTATATTGAACAGGAAATCTCCCCTTTGAAAGAATGGGGCTTAGGTTTTGGATGCATCCAGAGGCTCGGGTGTCTATCTGGCCCTGTGCCTGCCGCCTCGTGCAGGACCCTGTCACCGAAGCCAGTGAGGAGTGTGGCTGGATCCTGCTTTAGACAACGTGATACCTGATCGGGGCAAACATTCATGCAAGCTTCTGGTGAGGAGCCTTGAGCTCAGGGATCACATAAGGACCCTTGGGCTCATTTGCTAATCAATGTTTGTACATGGAACTTGGTCAGACACTGACCTTCACAGACCTCACCAAGCCGTGGCCCCGTGGAGGGCAGGGAGGCCCAGGCTCTATGGACGAAAACTGGCAAGACACTGGCAGTCGTGTACCACCAAACTGGCTTCAGACTGGGAACCAACATTTGGTCCACAAATCATTACCATGAGATGTGTTTAATGGCGGGGCGGGGGGGGGGGGGGGGGGGAGGGCCAAATAGAAAAAAATGTAATTACAATGACAAAGATTCAAGGAGGATTCATAGCGAAAAATGTAGTTTTAGCTGGATAACAATAATAATGTAAACAAATTACACAGGCTCACTGCATGTTCTAAACCCTCTAAGCATAAACGCATACATGTATGCATTTAATATCTGCCCCAACTCTGTGAAGAAATACTATTATCGGGACACCCGGGTGGCTCAGCAGTTAAGCATCTGCCTTTGGCCCAGGGCATGATCCTGGAAACCTGGAATTGAGTCCCACATCGGGGTCCCTGTGTGGAGCCTGCTTCTCCCTCTGCCTGTGTCTCTGCCTCTCTCTTTGTCTCTCATGAATAAATAAATAAAATCTTAAAAAATACTATTATCATATTCTTTTTTTTTAAGATGTGTTTATTTGAGAGACAGAGAGAGCACAAGGGTGGGGGGAGGGGCAGAGGGAGAGGGAGAAGCAGACTCCCTGCTGAGCACGGAGCCTGATAAGGGGCTTGATCCCAGGACTCTGACATCAGGACCTGAGCTGAAACCAAGGAGATAGTGGCAAAACGGACTGCACCACCCAGGGCCCCCCACTATCATATTCCTAACTGCATTTTACTGACCAGGACACAGGGGCACAAAGTAGGACTTGGACTAAATCCTGCAGAGCGAGTAAGTGGACAAGCTGTGATTTGAACCCAGGCAGTCTGACTCCAGAATCCAGGCTCTCATTGATCTAGAAACCAGAGTTTTGGGGGATCCCCGGGTGGCTCAGTGGCTGTGCCTCTGCCTTTGGTTCAGGGCGGGATCCTGGGGTCCTGGGATGGAGTCCAGCATCAGGGTCCCCCAGGGAGCCTGCTTCTCCCTCTGCCTATGTCTCTGCCTCTCTCTCTCTCTCTCTCTCTCCCTCTGTATCTCTCATGAATAAGTAAATAAAAAATCTTAAAAAAAAAAAAACAGAAAAGTTTTTTTGGAATTTTTTTGAAAACTGGCCGTCAGTATGTGCTCAGGACCCACAGGAGTTGAATGAACTAAAGAAAACTGGACTCGCTCGGAGCGCCCAGGGGAGAACGACTGGTTCCGCGGGCTCCCTTGGCTTGGGAACAGGCCCCTGCCAACAGGAGGTCTGTGTGGGGCCCCATGGGGGCAGCAGGCCTTCTGCGGGGAATTAAAAGTGAAGGCCCATCCCTGGCGGACGCTGGCGGCTCCCCAGGAGTGACACTGAGGGGACACGGGCGCCGGACTGTCTCCCTCCTGAGCACCTGTCACCTGCCCCCCCCCCATTCCTGCCGCCCCTCGAGCCTCAGCAGGTGCTCCCCGCGGCGTCCGCGAACCCAGCCCGGCCTGCAGGGCAGAGGCCTCCACGCATCCGAGGGCCCCGGTGCGTGCGGTCCACCCGCGCCGCCTCTCCCCGGCCCGGAGGGAGCACCGGGCGCTTCTGCCCACTTCTAGGTGGGCACAAGCTCCGCGGCCCCGGGACCAGCCAGGAGCCCCGCAGGCTGCCGCAGGGGCTGGTGCGATGCAAGGTCCTAGGGCCTGTAGGGCTCTTCTGGCCGTTGCTTGCTGCTAGGTTGCAAATTCTTTTTGACAAATCCCCAATATTTGCATGTATCAGATTGATTTTATATAAAAGCCTAATAATTAATTTATTCATCAGATTGGAAATGAGACCAGGAATTGAACCTGACGCTGGAAATTCAAGAGAAAGAAGATACAGACCCTTCCGATTTGCTGGGAGTCGTTTTGCTCGTGGGTAGTAGGAACCCAACTGAACGTAGCTTAAACAAACAAACAAACAAACAAACAAACAAACAAAAATGTGTTGACTCGTGTACCTGAAAGTCTGAGCATACATTTCAGGCATGGATGGACCAAGGCGCTCCAATTATTTCACCGGGGCTCCTTCTCCTCTTTCCATCCCTGCTCATCTTTCGCTCTGTGCGCTGGCCCCACTTGCCCTTACTAAATGCAGCCTCCTCCAACATAACCTGAACCGATGGCTGCAAGAAGCTTCAGCTTACGTCATTCTTTTTTTTTTTTTTAAGATTTTATTTATTCATTCATGATAGACACAGAGAGGGAGAGGCAGAGACATAGGCCGAGGGAGAAGCAGGCTCCATGCAGGGAGCCCAACGTGGGACTCGATCCTGGGTCTCCAGGATCACGCCCTGGGCTGAAGGCAGGCGCTAAACCGCTGAGCCACCAGGGATCCCCAGATTACATCATTCTTAGAGATCAAAATAGCAGAGGACTAGAGACCTTCTCTCCCTCGGAATCCATCTATCAAAAATTAAAGAAGATTTTGATTGGCTGCAGTTGATGACATTTGATTGGCCACTCTGGCCAGGAGATTAGAGTATTGAAATTGGCCATGTTTCGGTTACCTGCTTCCCCCTCAGATGAGAGAGGTTGGACTCCAGCTGTATAACATGAAATGCATTCCCCACACAGAGAAAGGGGTGAGGGTAGAGAAAAACCAACAGACATACACTGTGGTAGCCGGCCTCGAGGAGAACCCCAGGTGAATATTTACATCCTTGCATCATCTTCCAGGCTATACCACAGCTAGCCTGTGAGACCAATAGAATCCGCACACACAATGGTGTGTGACCTTCAAGACTAAGTCATAAAAGAATAGTGTGGTTGTAGTTAAGGCAGTGGTTCGTCAGAATCACATAGAGGCTGGGCAGCCCAGTGGCTCAGCGCTTTAGCACCGCCTTCAGCCCAGGGCCTGGTCCTGGAGACCTGGGATCAAGTCCCACGTCGGGCTCCCTGCATGGAGCCTGCTTCTCCCTCTGCCTGTGTCTCTGCCTCTCTCTCTCTCTGCGTCTCTCATGAATAAATAAATATAATCTTAAAAAAAAAAAGGAATCACATGGAGGACTTAAAAAATACACAGATACTCAAATCCTAGCCCTCGAGAATCCAATGACTAGGAATCTCTGGTTTGGGTTTGCGAGGTTGTTTTTGGTTTTTGGTTGCTTGGTTAGCTGGTTGCCATCAAGACATGTGTCTGCTGCGGTGTCTTTTGCTATGGTCTTTGGACCACATGCTGCAGAAAGCAGAAAACATAGGCTCTTGGGGCCAATTCAATCCTAATGAAATAGGATATGAATGAGCAGATAGAGTGGAGTCCAAGGATCTGCGTTTTAACAAACTCTTTAGGAAACTTTATGCACATTAGTGTATTAATGTGTAAACTTGAGAGATGGGTGACTTGTGGAAAACCCAGGAAAGAATTGTTTTGTGGAAATAAGGAGTTTTAAGGAAGTGGTAAATTCAAAATTGTATATATATTTTTGCCATACTGATGCAAAAATATGCTTGAATGAAAAGACTAGCAGGAAATACTCCAAAATGGCCATGTTTGTATTATGGTGTAGATACTAGGATTCTGTTTTTGTTTTTGCGTTCTGTAGTGTAAATACATTACCACTATGACTCAGACGATGCTTTTCAGACAGTTTAAGGAGCTGTGTTAATGATGTGGAGAAGTCAAGTTGGACAAGGGTTGAAAAGAGGTCATTGGCCTTAGCAAGTGGGAGGCCATTGGAGACCTTTGGATGAGGGGGTGGAAGCCAGATTACAATGGTTGGATTCAGTGGATGGGGAGGAAGTAGAGGGAGCCAGTATAGACCATTAGTTCAAGAACTTTGGCAGCAAAGGCAAAATTTAAAATAAAATTCTTCTTTTTTTTTTTAAAAAAAGGACTATAAAATACTTGTTTATTATATAAAATTGGGTAATTCAGAATATTAAGAACAGAATAATAGTCACCCTCAATCCCACCACCAATGCCAAACCATGTTAACAGTTTGGCATATTTGTTGAACATTTCTCTTTCACAACAATGCTTTGAGGCAGAGAGAGCAGCTCAAAATCATCCACATCATTTTCAGTTGAGGAAACCAAGGCTCAGAAAGAGATATTTTCCTGAGGCACTAACACAGTCCGTGATGAAGTGTTTAGTTTCCATAGTGCCTTGGGTTTCCCCAGTGCTCTGACTTCATTTCCTGGTAGCTCTGCCCCCACCCTACAGCAGAATTGGCCAGGCTAGCTCTTTCCTTGTGCCCTATGGTAGCCTGAACAGATGTTTGAGCTGCAGTGCCCCCGACATTCCACTGCACCCATGGATTTACATTCTCAAATCACCCATTAGGTCAGTTCTCTCTGAGAGTAGGACCCAGCTCTCATTCATCCTGGTATTCCTAGATCCTGGCATAGCATTCAACACAGAATCATTGCACAACCCGTTTCTGGAATGACAGATAAAAGGTGGTGTTTGGTACAGTAACTGATGCCGTTTTCATTTTCGGTTTTTCCTGTTCCTCCATAAAAGTCCCCCATTCTGGCAGCGGCTGGGGTGTTCTGTACACAGACTGCCTCCGGGTAAGAAGAACACAGTAGGATCAGAGTCCAATGATTGGCTTTTGATTTTCAAAAGCTCAGGTGGGGTATAAACCACAGATTTAGAAGACTGACTAGGGGGATCCCTAGGTGGCTCAGCAGTTTAGTGCCTGCCTTTGGCCCAGGGTGTGATCCTGGAGTCCCGGGATCAAGTTCCATGTCCGGCTCCCTGCATGGAGCCTGCTTCTCCCTCTGCCTGTGTCTCTGCTTCTCTTTCTCTCTGTATCTCTCATGAATAAATAAATAAAATCTTTGAAGAAGAAGAAGAAGAAGAAGAAGAAGAAGAAGAAGAAGAAGAAGAAGAAGAAGAAGAAGAAGAAGAAGAAGACTGGCTAGAAGGCTGTATTACCCTTGACTAAATACTGTCTAACTGGAAAAAGAAAAGAAAGGAAAAGGAAACAAGTGAGATACTGGTGTGAGTATCACAGTTCCCTGTGAGGGAACTCCCAGGAAAGGGGCCTGATGAATTACTGGTGAATCCCACCCTGCTGAATCCCATTCCAGAATAGAGCTTGCCGAGTTAATAAAACACCAGAACACTCCCTGCTTTGGTGTGGTGTTAGAAGAGTAGGGAAGAATTTGCCACGTGGAGAGTCTAGGCCAGCACACTGTCCAACAGAAATATAATTTGAGCCATGTATGTAATTTTCACTGTTCTAGTTAGTACCCACATTAAACCAAGTAAAAAGAAACTGATTTCTTTTGATTGAAAGAAGTTGATTTTAATAAAGTATTTTTATTTAACCCAGCATATTCAAATATTATTGTTCCAACATGTGACAATATAGAAATCATTAATGAGATATTTTGTATTCTTTGCACAAAGTGTTTGAAATCTAGTACATGTTCTATAGCCCTAGCACATCCCAATTTGGAGTAGCTATATTTCCGTTATGTATTCAGCAGCCACCTGGAGGTGGAGGAGGCCACATTACATAGCAGGAGTCTGGACAATCAGATGTAAAATGGCCCCATGGAATGCTTAATCTCCCTGCTAAAAATTGGAGCCATAGAATATTTCTGATGTGCTCAGGAATACACTGACAAGGCCCAAAGAGCCAGGGGCCTAAGGACATCATGTTCCAGGCTGATGGGAGATCTAGCACTGATCTGCATGAGCTGAGTGGACAGAGGGCCATCTGGATGTCTCAGTGGATGCCATGGAGTGATAGCAATCCAGGGACCCAAGACCTACCACTCCACATGTGTCTACACTCTGTAAACCTTCAGGAACACGGACACCACCCTGGGGAAAGGTGGAAAGCCCATCCTAACCGTGATTAAGTTTCCACTGTTTAGTGGGATAGGAGCTTCTTCTTTCAAAAGAAGTTCTGTATAGAAAATGAGGTGACACTTATTTTGTGGACTGAGATTCAAACTCATTTCAAAATAATGAATGAGTATAACTAGAAAAAAAAAAAACCCAAATATCCATCAACTGATGAATAGATAAATACGGTATACCTAAACAATGGGATATTAGCCATAAAGTATTAACTCATGTCACAACATGGATAAGCCTTGAAAATATTATGTTAAATGAAAGCAGCCAGTAACAAAAGGCCATATGTTATGATTCCACTTATTTGAAATGTCTAGGACAGGCAAATATATAACAGAGACAGAAAATAGATTAGTAGTTGACTAGGGCTGGGGATGTGGAGGGAAGTGGGGTTAACGGCTAGAGGATTTAAAGTTTCTTTTTAGGGCAATGACAATGTCTTCAAAGATTGTGGTCATGGTTGGACATATCTGCAAATAGACTAAAACACATTAAATTGTGCTCTTTAAATGGGTGAACTGTATGCTATGTGAGGTATACCTCAATAAAGTTGTTTTTAAAAAAAAAAAAGAAAAGAAGGGAAAAGAGTCATGCTCTCTAATTTTGTTTAAAACAAGGAGCAGGGAGCAGGGACGCCTGGGTGGCTCAGGCCTTGAGCGCCGCCTTCGGCCCAGGGCGTGATCCTGGAGTTCCTGGGATCAAGTCCCACATCAGGCTCCCTGCGAGGAGACTGCTTCTCCCTCTACCTGTGGCTCTGCTTCTCTCTCTGTGTCTCTCATGAATAAATAAATACAACCTTTAAAAATAAATAAATAAAACAAGGAACAAATATCGCATGGTTCACATCATTAAATCTAGGCCCTGGATATATGGGGGTTCATTATGCTATATTCTCTTTACCTCTCTGTATATTTGAAAAATTTTTTAACGAAGAAAGGAGGGTAGTGGTTCCAGTTTAACATCCATGCCCTTGGGCATAAATTTGAGAAGGCATTCCCTTGCCTTTACTAATTGCACAATAAAATAGAGGAAGACAGCTTCTTCCTCTCTTTTGTGGGCGCCTGCAATGCAGGGGATTGCCTGAGGGATAGTAAATATTATTTCATTTCCTCTACTCCTGATAAACTTTCTGGGGAGCAGTCAGGTGTTATCTGGAGAAGCTAGCTGATAGAAATGACCCCTCACACTTCCAGGCCACCACAGATGTGAGGGGAGCCCTGCCCTGGCAGAGAACAGGATCACGGAAGAGATACGCAAAGAAGGGAGCCAGAGGGAGGAAGGAGCAGTGTAGTTGTGGCTTACTGTGAGAAACTGTCACTTATAACAAGAAAATCCCAGAAAACTAAGAGATTAGAAGACAATTATTTGCTTTATAGAGATATTTCTAGTATTTTATAAAAACATAAAGTTAGGGGCACCTGGGTGGCTCAGTGTTTGAGTGTCTGCCTTTGGCTCAGGTCATGATCCTGGGGTCTTGGGATCGAGTCCCACATCAGGCTCCCTGCATGGAGCCTGCTTCTCCCTCTGCCTGTGTCTCTGCCCCCCTCTCTGTATCTCTCATGAATAAATAAATAAATAAATAAAATCTTTTAAAAAAAACCCATAAAATTGATTTTTGTCAATAATGCATGCAAATACACGTAATGATAAAAGCCAATAGTTGTATAGTGCTATATCCATTGTTCCACTTTCCATATAATTAACTCGTTCAAGCCTCATTATAATCCTCATTTTACAGCTGAGACCATTGCAGGCTGAAAACCCACACAACTAAAGGGCACACCAAGGCTTCCAGCACCATGCTCCTAACTGCTACACTTGACCGCCCCCCTCAATAAGATACGGAAGGGCTGCTCCCCTCCCCAGAAGCCACCACTACTACAAGCTTCCTGGGGATCCTTCCAGAAGATAGATAGTTCAAGGAAACTTTTCTTTTGAAGGCTCATTCAAGCCCCCTTTTCAATCCACAGTTTGGAAAATGGATTCACATGCTCCTTTGCATCACACAGTTAGTTCTGACCCATAAACGGTGAAGTCCCGCAGGCCCCGCAGAGAGGCACAGCCTGTTACACAGCCACCTGTAAGCCTACAGACCCACAAACAAGGGGCCTCTGATTTACTAGGCTTCTCCCCGCTGGTCCGCAGAGCAGTTAATCTTCTGCCCGGGGGCAGCGTTTGACAGCTCCCAAAGGTCCCGTGAAGTACTCTTTTCAAAGTAAAATTCTCAATCAAATAAACTTGAAACAGACTTGGTCTGGATCCAGGTACAGACCTGGCCCCCGCTCTGCCCCCAGGCAGCAGTTGGCTACACTTCACTTCCTGGGTTTTTTGAATCCTCTGGTGCAGACTACGGTTTTCCTTCAATAAAACAGTGATTTAAAACCTTCATTCTTCCTGTTTTAAAACTGTGCCAAGGCATAATCATTCTGTCTTCACCAAGGAGTACACAAAAATCAACCGGGGCTTTACAGTCACTCCCATGGGGGACTGTCAGCTAAATACTTTCTTAAACCCACCCATCTGCTTTTTGAAAAATCTCTTACTTTTATCCAAATAGAACTATTTTTTTCATTCCTTTTTTCCCCCCTCACTGGAAATTTTATTTTAATTCTAAGCATTCAGTTTCCTTTTAGACATTCAGATTATTCCTGCTCTTATGTGGGTGCCTACAGGTTCTCCCTACCTCTACCAGGGATTTCAGTGGTTTTGATGGTGACATAAAAAGGAAAGTTTTCTTTTCTCTCTGTAAACTCTGACTAAAATAAAACAATGCAAAGGATGAGTTCTTGTGGTGTAGTGGCAGGGGAAGTATTTGTGAGTGGCAAAGGTGTACAGTAAATTTCTAATACCTCCACGATTTAGATTAATGATATTCAGACAAAGTTTGGAACAACCATAAATAAGTAATGAAGAGCATTGTGGATCATCTCAGCCCACAAGTGCAAAGTTAAAGGCTGTCTTTCCATCTGATTGAGCAATCTCAGATGAAATACCAATTCTATTAATTCACTTAGCAAATAGTTATTAAGAACCTCCTCTTCAAAGCATTATTTTTTTTTAAAGATTTTATTTATTTATTCATGAGAGACACAGAGAGGGAGCGAGAGAGAGGCAGAAACACAGGCAGAGGGAGAAGCAGGCTCCATGCAGGGAGCCCAATCCCAGGACCCGAGGATCATACCCTGAGCCAAAGGCAGATGCTCAACCGCTGAGCTACCCAAGTGTCCCTGTTCAAAGCATTATTAATAAGGGTAATAGAAACTTTCTTTGGTTATCAGAACAATTCATTTATAAGACACTACAATTCCAGATAATTAAGAATAGCCCAAATGCCTTAGTATATAAGATGCTGTGGAGAGTGATTTTATTACACTTTTGCATTGTCTTTCAGCGTTTTCTAGCTATAAAATTGTTAAAATATAGATTTCTAAAAGTGGCAAAACCATGACTCTCAAGCAAATATAAGATGAACCCATGTTAAAGATTTTACTTAATTTATTATTTAGTGGAGAGATTGGAAATACAGTTCAAAGGAAAAATCAAAAGAACCACCATTTTAGAGCAAAGAGATGTTAAAATGAATTTACAAAGGGATACAAAACTGGCATTATTCACTGGGGTGAAAGGGTGTGGGGGAAGTGAATTTAAACTCCTATACCATAATTCTACTATAGAATTTATTTGCATGACAATAGATAATTATTTTGCATTGCTATCACATATCTACAAATTGAGTTATAAAATAGCTCAGTGAAAAATCTGGAATCAGATAAAGCGGTACAGTATAGAAGTATAATTGACATATAGTATCCTATTAATTTCGGGTGTACAAAATTCAACATTTTCATGTATTATGAAATGATCTCCATGATAAGATACCATCTATCACCATAAAAAGTAATTATAATATTATTTGACTATATTCCCTATGCTGTACATTATATCCTGGTGACTTATTTATTTCATAACTGGAAGTTTGTACCTCAATCCCCTTCAGCTCCAACTCATCCTCCTTCTGGTAACCAATTCCCAAATCTGCTATGAATCTGTTTCTGTTTTGCTTTGTTTTTTAGGTTCCTCATATAAATGAGAGCAATATTCCAGTATAGAAGTGAAAGTGCCTGATTCCAAAGCTTTCAACAGTTTTCAAAAAATATTTAAGGTAACATTTAAAAAAATTAATACATAGTAAAATTGACATTTTTGTTGATATGCAGTTCTATGAATTTTAACACATGTATAGATTCGTGTAACCACAACCACAGTCAAGATACAGGACTGTTCTATCACCCCTCAAATCTCCCAGTGCTATTCCTCTGTAGTCCTATCCTTTCCCTACCCCTGGCAACCCCTGTCTGTTCTCTGTGACCATACTTTTGTCTTTTTGAAAATATCAAAATAATGGAATCACAGAGTACGTAACCTTTGAAAGAATTTTTGAATTTTTGAAATTATCACAGAAAGTTGTAAAAAATAGTGCACAGAGATCCTGATACTCTTCACACAGTTCTCCCAATGTTGGAATCTTAACCTACCGACAGTGCAATATCAAACCCAGGAAACTGACCTTGGTGTGATCCATGGCCCTCATTCCCTGTTCATCAGTTTTGCATGCATTCATTTGTGGGTGCATATACAGTTCTATACAACTTTATGACGTGTGGATTTGTGTAACCACCACCACAATTGAGACACAGAATTATTCCATCACTGCCAAATTCCTTGTCTTATCCCCTTATAGTCACAATTTTTGGAAACCTTTCTTTATATATTCTCCCCCCCCACACACACACTTTAAAAAAGACCTAGTATAATATAATTAAGCAGAACAATCCAACCCTTTTTTTGTACTGTAATGTTTATATTGCTTTTTACTGACATGATTACTTTTATTTATTTTTTTTTTTTCATGATTACTTTTAGAAATAGATAATATGAGAGTTGTCTGGGTACCTCAGCCAGTTAAGCATCTGCCTTTGGCTCAGGTCATGATCTTGATTGAGCCCCTGGTTGGGTTCCCTGCTCTCTGTCCTGACCGCTCTCTTAATCTCTTAAATAAATGAATAAAATCTTTTCTTAAAAAAGGAAATAGATAATAAGATAATAAATAATATAATAAAATGTCACTTTGAGGGTTTTTTGCTATTATTTTTATTTTGTAACTATTACTGAAAATAATTTGGTCACATAGAAAGGATATGTTAAAAAGTGGTCTATCCCAGGTAGATCACTACGTGATGTGGGTCATTATTTGGAAACCAGGAACTTGGACTTCCCCAGGCATCAAGATATGCAGTAGTTTATCACTAAAAATGAGTTCAAGCTCTCTTACAGCTGTTGAGTCAAATGGCAGAAACTTAAAATGATTTTTCCTCCTCAGTACTTTTTATTTTAAAAAATTGTAATAAAAAGTATAACATGTTAAACCTATAAAAATGTCATATTTTGGCAGTAAATAGATGAACTATGGAAATGGAATAAGTCAAATCTGTCTTTAAGTTTGAAAAGACTTTTTAAGGGAAAAAAAATAGTTTCCAAACCTATAAAAACTCAGTGCTCCCTCTGGGCTCTTTTTCTCCCCCCATCTAATCATATTTATTAGTTTTTTTTTTTTTTAAGATTTACTTCTTTACTTTTAGAGAGAGAGAGAGAGAGCACACAGTGGAGAGGAGCAGAGGGAGAGGGGGTCCCAAGCAGACTATAGCCTGAGCATGGAGCCCAAGGTGGGGCTCGATTCCATGACCCTGAGATCATGACATGAGCTGAAACCAAGAGTCAGATGCCCAAACAACTGTGCAACCCAGGCACCCCTCAGATTTATTATTTTAAGGTAAGAATAACAGCAGACACTCTGACTCTAATTTTTTTCTATTTGTTTATAAATTAAAATCAATTTTACTCATAAATTAGATTGATGCTTAGGAATTACCATACTACTATTCAATCCTAGTAATTTATGAGGGACTCTGCTTTCTTATTGGCCCCATCCATACTCTCCTTTGTACGTTGTTTCTGTCATGAATTAATATTTATTATAAATGTAAGGATTGTTCTCACCATTTGCTCAAGTTATCCTTCTTGCATTCTCTGGTCTGTTTAGCCTCTATTTGCCATGACATTTTTTTCCTAACGCCTGGATGGAGACATTCCACTCAGCAACTGATGAAGACCCGGGGGCTGGAATAATAAAGAAACCAAATACTAATGAGAAGAGACAACAAGGGGATGTTTTTACTTTTTCATTTTTATTGACTCTTTTAATGAAAAGTTTGCTTTTTCATTTTTATTGACTGTTTTTATATGTAGTCTCTTTTCTCTATAATTGGAATTATAAGCCAAGATGTGTGCAACTTTCAGAGCTGACTTAATGAACTCATTATTATGATTGGATAAGTACATTGTCTGCAGTTCTGAGCGACTGACTTTGCCCCAAGGTCCATAGGCACGGCTACTAATGAGCGCAGTACAACACTGCTCCTTCAGGTAGGAGGAGTGTTCTCCATTTGCCTCTCCAGATTGACTCTCTACTCTTACCCACCTAGGGTTGCCAGATTTAGCAAAACTGCAGGATGATGGGTGAAGTCAGATGTTTCCCCCCAGCTCCTCCTCCTCCTCTGGGTGCTGAAGGTCAGCAGGGTCCCTCCACAAAGCCACAGCTCCTGCAGATTGCCTGTCTTCCAGCTAGACTTACTCTCTGAGCCCAGTAACTCTCTTGTTTCTTGACCCTCAGGCACAAGAGTGGCAAAGGCTCTCTCTGATGTAGCCCCAAAGTCTTCGACCGTCCCATTCTGGTTTCCTTGAACCCTCGTACACCACTGAAAATTGTCCCCTGATTAAATTCTCCTCTGTTCCCCATTGGAAAGTGCCATCTGTTTCCTGTCAGGACTCTGATTGACATAAAATCTGATTAGCAGAGAATACATTACCTGTTTTGTAAAAATATAAATTGTAAATTAAATCCTAGTTTTTCATTTACATAAATCTATGTCTATGGACTTACAGAGTTTCAAGGCTGCTATAGCTTAATTTATAGTGTATCTTCAACTGAAGGAGAATCCTAATATCTCTGATTTTGGAGGCATTGCAGATGCTTCCATTCATTCACTATTAAGTATAAGCCAACAGCAAAGATTTCTATGTATATCATATTGTCCTTCTTTTGATCCCTTCTTTGCATAAATATAATTTGATATTTTTGCCATTTTAGTCACTTAATTTAGTTAACTTTTAAGGCTATATAAATGTGTACATATATAGACGTGTGTCTGTGTATGCATAAAATTTAAAAAGAGTGGGGAAATGATTAAATAATGGTTAAATAAAACATGATAAATTCATACTGTTGAATACTATGTGGTCATTAAAAAGAACGAGATAAGCCTATAAATATGAATATGGATACAGCTCCAAGACATTTGGCTAAGTGACAAAATCAAGACCAGAACAAAAAAATACAGAATCAAATGTTCTGTGTATGTGTAATCGTGAGGAGTAGACTGGGGAGGCCGAGTGTACCAGCCTATAGCCAGCACCTTGGCAGAACAGAGAACCATACTTTTCATGCTTTGCTCTCTCTGCTTACATATGGCAAAGGACTCTTGTGTATCTCTTAGAACGTGCGTTCTGTATTCATTTATGCTGTCTCCTGAAACCTCACCAAAATGACAGTAAAGATATAAAGTGACAATACAGGGCAAGAAAAACAGAGACCACAATAGAGGATTAGAGACAATAAAATTCTAGAAGGTTAAAAGTGGACAAGAGGTAGTCACTGAATTATTAGAGCAGTGAAAATTGAAGCTAACGTTTCTGCAGAGGTGCTTGCCAGTGAAAAGCAAACTAATTCGTGGCCCAGAACACCTGAAAGAGTCAGAAGTTAGAGACCTTCCAAGGAGGGGCAAGATGTGAGACAAACATAGGAAAATTAGTTGAGAGTTGGCACAAGGAGCAATTAAAGCTCTTAAACTTCTACCCCACCCACTGAAGCCCAGTGATTACATCCCCAACTCAAGATGGACATGAGAGGTTTGGTGATGGAGAGACTATGCCAAAGAGACCCTGGACTGAGGGCTGATGACAGGCACAGCTGAAGGTGGGGATGAGGCACTGGACAGAAGACAGTGAGATTGAGTGAAAGGCTGTCTACCACATGGGAACACCCAGGCCATTTCCCCTCCTTAATCCCCAGGATGCTGGCAGGGAAGCTTCTAGCTCTCTCCCAGCAGACTGGATAGCATTTCTTTGGAAAAGACCCAAGAAAAAGACCTAATGACTTTTAGGGTTGTCCAGGAAAACGTCCAAGCTCCACCTGATAACCCTACCATGAACCTCACCATTCGACAAACACTGTTTGTGGACTTAAAGCTTCCAGTCAGGCTTTTAGCACCTCAAGTTTTTTTTTTTTTTAAGATTTTAATTTTTATTTACTTGAGAGAGAGTGAAAGCAAGAGCAAGAGAGCGAGGGAGCGAGAGAGCGAGAGAGAGCGTGCAGAGAGAGAAGGAGGAGTGGATTCCCTGCCAAGCAGGGAGCCCAATGCTGGGCTCAATCCCAGGACCCCGGGATCACATGACCTGAGTTGAAGGCAGACACTTAAACAGACTGAGCCACCCAGGCGCCCCGAGCACCTCAGTTTTAACATGAACTGGAAGACTTTTGAGGAAAACTTCTTATATTAAAAAAAAGTAATAAAACAACAGAAAAAAGGAAACTCAGGAGAATCAAAGGCTATGCCAGGAGCAGAAGAAAACTATGGGACGTCCAGGTCGGGTGGAGGCTGGTGGCACAGGTTGTGAAAGAATTCACCCAAGGCAGAACAATGGAGATAGAAGTTTATGGAATACACTGCAGGGAAGCAGTGGTCAGAACAGCAGAGCAGAGACTGTGATAGGGTGGTGGTGAGGGGCTACTTACAGGGCTCCTTACAGGGCTGAGTGAGGAAGTATGGAAGTATGGAATTTCCTCCTTTTGTTGGTCATCTTAGGAATTGTACTTGGTTGTAAGTAGTCGATTGGTCAGTTAGGGTCTATGGCTGTTTTGAGAGGAGTTGTTTAATGAGCCTATTTGCATTCAATTTGGGGGGTCATCATGGGCCCTATTACCTTGATCAAGTTTCCATTGCTCGAGCCTGTTGCCTGAAAGCAGCCTCTACAAAAATCTCAAACTATTAATATCCTCCCAAAGGTAAGTGATGCTACTGCTTTCTTGGGATTAAAACAGTGTGCTACGACAATGGAATGATTAAAGAACAAGTGCTTTAGAAATTAAAAAAATATATATTGATTTAAATAAAAAATTCAGTAGAAAGAAAAAAAATTCAGTAGAGATGTTGAAAGAGAAAGTTGAAGAATCTCTCAAAAGTAGAACAAAAAATTAGGAAAGGGAAGAGAAGAAGGGCAATTCAAGAGGTTCAATATCTGATTTCAAGAAGAGGACAAAAGAGAGGCAGGAATTGTCAGACACTGTTCAAGTCTGGGTTCTCCAGAAAAACAGAACCAAAAGTAGATACATATAAATGTAATATATTTATTATAAAGGATCAGCTTACTTGACTATGGAGGCCAATCAGTCCCAAGATCTGCAATCAGCAAGCTAGAAACCCAGGAGAGCCAATGGTATAGCTCCAGTTCAAGTCTGAGTCCAAAGGTAGTAGGCAGTCAGGCAGCGAAAGTGAATTCTAATACAACATTTTCTTCTGTCCCTGGAGTTTCAATGAATTGAATGAAGCCTACCCACACTGCTGAGGGCAATCTGCTTTTACTCAGTCTACTGATTCAAATGTTAATCTCATCCAGAAACAGCCATAGATGCACCCACAATAATGTTCAACCAAGTATCTGGGCACCTTATGGCCCAGCCAAGCTGACCCATCAAATGAACCATCATGGATAGATATATGAACACATCCCAGAATAAAGGATGGGATTGGGAAATGAAAATGACCCATACATACCAAGACACAGCACTGCAAAATCCCCAGTAGGGATAAAAAGAATTTAAAAGCTTCCAGAAAGAAAAAGAAAAGTCATGAGAAAATAAAGTGGCATTGAACTCTCAACACCAGGAGCTAAATGCCTTCATAATTCTGAGGGAATATCTTTCCAATCCAATTCTTTGCTCAGCTAATCTATCAAATACGAAGTTAGAAAAAAAGATATTTTCAAACAGACAAATCTCAAAAACTTTGCCTTCTTTATATCTTTCTTTCCAGGAATCTTTCAGAACATGTATGCTACCAAAGAGGGAGAATAAACCAAGAAAGAGGAAGATGTGAATAAGAAAACAAGAATTCCAGCAAAGGAAAGAGGCAAATTGAATGTCTAGAGTCATGGTCAAGAAAATATGAGGCTGACAAAAATCTAGCAGTTCTAGAGATCAACCACTCCAGATAGAAACAGAAGGATGGAAGGATCTAGGAGAGATGTCTCCATTAAAAGCAAAAGCAAAAGCAAAAACAAAACCTACAAGAAAACTTGAGGTGCTTGACAATGTTGCTGGTAAGAGAATTAGAGAAGTATAGAAAAATTATACGTACACGCACGCACAATCCCCACTCACTCATGCAAAAACAACAAAACAAATAAGTAAGCAATATTTAGCTCCTGGAAAAATGAAAGTATAAAAAAAGAATGTGTACAAAGCACTGCTTACTTGTAAGCAATATTTGCATTATTCTATTATAAAAACTGAATATTCATTTAATACACGATTATGATTCAAATACATGGTACAGTGGGAAGAGCATGAGTGTGTGGGTGTGTACGCAGGAGTGGTAAAAGGATATTAAATCCTTATCTTCCATAGCATAAAGTGAGTACATAATGTCTAAAATTATTTAATCAGTATTGTTATTTTAAAACTAAAGAGTAAAATATAAAAAGAAAAACAGCTATTAAATTAAAAGTTGCCTCTGCCTTTGGGGAATCTAATTCTGGGGCCACCTATTGTTTTGTTTGTTGTTGCTGTTTGTTATTATAAATTTGGTGGCATTACTTGATCTTCCAAAACAGGTCTGGGTATCTTTTTGTTACCCAAAATATTTTTATAACCAAAAGAAATTGCATACAAGGTGATACAAAACATTTGTGTTAAAGGTTTTCTTAAGCTTTCTGGAATAGGTTGAGTCTAGACAAACAAGATATCTTGATACTAATTTTCTACTGGTTATTAATCACCATTTTCTTGTTGTTTTTTTTTAGATTTTATTTATTTATTCATGAGAGACACAGAGAGAGGCAGAGACACAGGCAGAGGAAGAAGCAGGCTCCATGTGTGGAGCCTAATGTGGGACTCATTCCTGGACCCCGGGATCACGCCCTGAGCCGAAGGCAGACGCTCAACCACTGAGCCACCCAGGTGCCCCTATTAATCACCATTTTCATAATCAGATGGCTAAGACATTAGGGCATGTACTTTATCATATTATTTAGAAGACATTTCTACCAAAGTAAAATTTTCTATTGTAGGGTAGGAAAAAATCTTTTTCTTCAACCCTTCTAGGTTCTTGATTGGGATACTATAACAAGAAACAGATTAGCCAGGGAAAGGCATACAAATTTATTTAATCTTAATCTAATGTAATGCAAGAGCCTTAATTAGGAAATGAAGGTCCCAGGAAATGGTTAAACCTGAGTGGTTTTACCCTGGGTTTGTTTGGGGTTTTTTGTTTTTGTTTTTTACCCTGGGTTTAAGGAAGAAGGGAAAGTTGTGGAAAAATGTGAGAGGACAAAAGTACACAAATTCAGAGTACTAACCTAGGGGAAGCTTAGCAATGCCTGTTTGGACTCCTCTGTTTTTGTTTTTGTTTTTCCGTTTTAGACAGGGGTAGGGGCAGGAGGAGCAGGGGAGAGAGAGAATCCCAATCAGGCTCTACACCTAGCACAGAGCCCAAAGTGGGGCTCGATCCCACCACCCTGAGATCCTGACCTGAGTCAAAATCAAGAGTCAGAAACTTAACTGACTGGTTAAGTCAGGTGCCTCTTCCTCTGTTTTTGAAGGAAAGGATGCTCCTTTTCTCCGAGTATAGGGAGAGCGCTTCTCATCTGAGAGTCTTATGACCTGCTACAGGGTGGAAGGGAAGAACAGAGTCCTTCCTGCACCTGCCATTTCCCAAGTTCCTTTAGCTTGAAATATTCAATATGCCAAGGGGCCATATTTGGGGGTAGTGTGTTCCGAACCCTGTCACTGTCATGAATGAAATGTATTAACTTTCTTTGAAACACTGTTGTTAAGAATCTTTATATAGAATCAAATAATTCTGTAATTCTATTTTACTCTTTTACATTAATTTTTATCATGTTCTCTTAAAAACCATCAAAGGAAACAACCTTAGATTAATTCTTTAAAAGTTAATGAATTATTTAGATATATCCTTAGAGATATTTAGATATATCCTCTCATTTAATTTCCTCCCTCTAATCAGTGTGGGAGTATTAATACCCAGGGTCAAAATCTTGGTTTGGATTTCTTTAAATTATCTTTATATAAGTAATGCTCTTAAAATAAATGTAGTTGTGCAGAAAACAATCTAGAGGAATATATAACAAAAAGCTAACAGTGAATACTTGCTAATCGAAATTGGAGAGGGTTTTCTAAAATGTTTGATAGTCACAAAGTGTGTTATTTTTATAATCAGAATATATCTAGGGATACCTGGGTGGCTCAATGGGTTAAGCATCTGTCTTTGGCTCAGATCATGATCTCAGGGTCCTGGGATCGAGCCCAACGTTGGGCTCCCACTCAGCAGGGAGTTTCTTTTTCCCTCTGCCCCTCCCCCTAGCTCATGCTCTATCTCTCAAATAAACAAAATCTTTAGTAGAAAGAAATAGAATATATCTGTGAATAAGTATGTGTATATGTGTGTGTGTGTGTGTAAAATAAAAAGGGTTGGGCTCTATTATTGCTGTTCTTTCTGGTCTTCACCTTTACCACAAAGGGTTTCATGAGCACAAACCTGAAAGGATTTCCTGTTGAACTTCACATGGCATTCTAAGATATGATTTAGCTATTTTGACCGAATGACTCTGAACTGAGGTGGCCAAAGGCAAATGCCCTGCTCTAGACGGTTAGATCCAAATTGGGGTCATGCATGTTAATGGAACGGCCAGGAACGTCTAAGCTAAGCTAATGGGCAATCACTTGTCAGTCCAGTCAGCCACGACAAATACATGTGCAAGCACAGGAAATGAACTTTACACATTAAAAAAAACCACAAATAAATAATAATGATTTATTAATTAATAAACAAAATATATTTCAGCCCCATTTTTTTTCTCTTCTTGTCTAGTCAGGCCATTTTATGTTGACCAGAAAATAGAAGTGACAGTTTCATCTTTTTGCTATCACCCTTCTGGAGGAAGAGCATCTTCTTTCACAGTAGCCCCCCATCCCTTTTTCTTTAAGTTTATTTATTTAAAGATTTTATTTATTTATTCATGAGAGACACAGAAAGGTGGAGACACAGGCAAAGGGAGAAGCAGGCTCCATGCAGGGAGCCCGATGTGGGACTTGATCCCAGGATTCCAGGATCACGACCTGAGCCAAAGGCAGACACTCAACCACTGAGCCACCCAGGTGCCCCAAGTTTGTTTATTTTTAAAGTAATTTCTATACCCAATGTGGGGCTTGAATCTATGACCCTGAAACCAAAAGGCAAAGTTCTCCCATTGAGCCAGCCAGACACCCCCTTCCCTAGTGGCTCTTCTTACCTGAGAAGACATGGACTTGATTCTTTCCTCTTTAATTTCTAGGACAAACAGCTAAGGCATTCTTGGCCTCATGTTCTCAGTTTTTTATGTAATTTTTCCAGTCCTTAGCATACATTTTAGAGACTCTAACAGAGATTCTGCAAATAATTCATGGTGGCATTGGGAATAGAACTATTTGACAGGGGCACCCGGGTGGCCTTTGGCTCACGTCGTGGTCCTGAGGTCCTGGGATGGAGTCCCGCACTGGGCTCCCTGCGAGAAGCCCGCTTCTCCTTCTGCCTATGTCTCTGCCTGTCTCTCATGAATAAATAAATAAAACCTTAAAAAAAAAGAGCCATTTGATAATCTTTGCTCTCTGCCTGCCTCATACGGTGTAGTGCTACAGATGGAATGTGTGTATGTCTTCTAATTCATATGTTGAAACTAATCCCCAGTGTGGTGGCATTTGGAAGTGGGGCCTCTGGGAGATCATTAGGTCATGAGAGTGGAACTCCTTTGCCCTTCTGCCCTGTGAAGACACAGTGAGGAGATGGCCATCTATGAACCAGGAAGCAAATCCTCACCAGACATTAAATCTTCCAGCACCTTGGTTTTGGACTTTCCAGCTTCTAGAAATGTGGGAAATGTGGGAAAAAAAATATTTGTTGCTTAAGCCACCCAATCTTTTTGGTATTTTTGTTACAGCAGCCTGAATGGATGACCAAGTACAACCTCTTATTTTATATATTTATATAAAATACACACACACACACACACACGGGAAATAAAAGAATCTTTGGAGTCCCCGTTGACCACTCTTGGTCTCTGCTGACCTGAATCCAGTTTATTAGCAAGTATTCCCAACTGTCACTTCAGAAGTGCCTGCCTCTGTCCAGACCCACCAATGTCTTAGTCCTGGTTCTCAGGGGGGTTGTCCCACAGAACCACTGGAACAGCTGCATTTTACTCTTGCACTCTAGTGTTTTACTGCACAGCAACCAGAGTGACCTTTCCAAAGGACAAGTTTGACCACATCTCCCTCCTATTATTGACTATTAAATTTTAAAGCCAGGTTTGTTGAGGTATAATTTATAAACAGTAAAATTCACCCCTGTAATGTATACAATTTCATGAATTTTAACAAATGTACACCACATCCACAATACAGAACAATCCCGTTGCCCCCCCTGAAAGTTCCCTAACCCCCTTTGTAGGCAAACCTTTCTCAACCTACTGTCCCTGGCTACTGATCTGTTTTCTGTCTTTGGAGTATTAGCTTTTCCACAATGTTACAGAAATGGAATCACACTACATGTAGCCTTTTGAGTCTGGTTTCTTTCACTTAGCAGAAAGTATTTGAAATTCACTCATTAGTTGCATGTGTCAGTTCTTTCCTTTGTATGGCTAACTGGAATTCCAGCAATATAACTGGTTATCCATCATCAGTTGGTAGACATTTGGGTTGTTTCCAGTTTTTGGCCACTATAATTTTTTTTTGTTTTGTTTTGTTTTGTTTTTTTTTAATTTTTTTAAATTTTTATTTATTTATGATAGTCACAGAGAGAGAGAGAGAGAGAGGCAGAGACACAGGCGGAGGGAGAAGCAGGCTCCATGCACCGGGAGCCCGACGTGGGATTCGATCCCGGGTCTCCAGGACCGCGCCCTGGGCCAAAGGCAGGCGCCAAACCGCTGCGCCACCCTGGGGTCCCATTGGCCACTATAATTAAAGCGACCATAAACATTTGTGTTCAAGTTTGTTGGATTTTTGGGGTGGAGACACTTAATGTTATCCCTTTCTCTTGGTTTTAAACATGTAGGAGTGGGATTTCTGGGCAGTATGGTAAATGCGTGTTAAATGTTGTAAGAAACTGGTACTCTGCTTTCCAAAGTGGCTAAACCATTTTGCATTCCCACCAGCAATGTATGAATTCCTGTGGCTGCCCATCCTTCTGAGCACTCAGTATTGGCAGGTTTGTTAATTTGAGCTATTCTGGTTTTAATCTGCATTTCTTTAATGACTAATGATATCAAGCATCTTTTCACATGCCTAGTTACTACCCACATCTTTTCTTTGGTGACATGTCCGAATTTGTTGCTTAGCTAAAAAAAGGGGGAAGGGGGCTGTTTTGTTACCAAGTTGTATTATTATTAAATTTAAAAAATCCTGAATAGATCATACATTCACATAGTCTAAAAACCAAAAATGTTCAAAAAAGTCATTCATGGGGAAGTGCCCAATTCTGTCCCCTTTTAACCTCTCACTATGCAGCCTTAGAAATGTTCTCATTAATTTGTTTCCTCCCAGAGTTCCTTTATGTAAATATAAATATATATTCCTATCTCCTCTCCATTCTTACACCAGAAATAGCATACTACGTACACCATTCAGCAACAGTATATCCTGGAAAGCATCCTGTGTGTTCTTATAATTACATATGATTCTACTGTGAGGATAAGGCCTATTTAGCCAGTCCCCAATTGATGGATGTTTGTTTCCAATTATTTCTTTACAAATAACACTACATACAATGAATAAACTTCTACACAGTTCTTTGGTATGCACGCAGTTCTATAGCTGTAGGCTATATTTCAGAAGTAATTTTCAGATTACTATTTCTTCAAGCACGGCTATCTTGATGTCTATGTACATTTCCTCTGTTCATTTTGGCTCAGCTCAAGGGTCTTATGTAAGCCTTATTGATAAAAAAAGAAAATTGGTGTGTGTGTGTGTGGGAATGGAGTGGGCGTAGGGAGATCATAGGTTGGGAGTTCCTCCTAACAGACTCTGCTTGCCAAGCAAGGTATAAGAAGAGGAAGGCCAGGCCCCTCAAAGTTTTTTTGTGATAGCGACATTCTTAATCCTGCTCTAAACCTATGTCTGTGTTCTATTTATTTTATCGCAGATATCTCATGCCTATGTCTGCGTCTTTTGCTTCTGATCTCTACTGGACTAAAGATTTTTTGTTTCTGATGTGTATTTCAGTCTCACTAGCGATTTATGGAGTTTGCTCTTCATAAGTTTTTCTTTTGATCATCGTTCACCCTCAGTTAATTTGCTCAAGTAAAGAGCAAAATCTCAGGAGGAGATTAGCAAGAAGGAGAGCAGTTAGCTTTATCAAATGAAGTGTTTCTGAATTTGATCATTCACTCCTCACTCAAGGGGAAATTTAAGCTGTGGTAGTAGCCTCTTTGATATTTAACGATCTCATTGATAGTCTCAGTTATTTATGTCTTAAAGGGCCACACAGACTTTAAAATGCCAATTATTCTTTTAAACCCTATTCACACACTAAAAACAGAAGCTGAGGGCTAAACACAACCACTTACCAGACTGCCTTCTGGTTAGTCCTAAATTTAACTCGAATCTTACCTTTAGTATTAAAGAGACCTTTTAATTTTGATTTTCTTATGTACACCAGGTACTGTGGTCACTGTGAGCTGGTTGTTTATTAGAAGAGGCGATTGTCAAGTGATGCCAGAGAGCTTTGCTCATGTGTGTGCTGATTCAGCTCTCCTGTCCAAGTTATTTTCAGAACAAAATGCTGCAAATAGAGACCATAATATTTTTCTTTCCACATTGTTTATTTCAAGAGACATGAGAACCATCATGAAGAAGATTCATAGGCTTAGAATGTAAACCCTGCAAGTCTGCTTTGAGTTTGTGAAGATGTGATTGTGGAGTCTCTTCTTCTCTGGGTCTCACCTCTGCCCTGAGAAAATGGCAGGCCCTGAAATTTATGGGAATTCTGACCTATGAGGCCAGAAACCGTCTGAGACCGGAGAAGGTGGGAAGCATAGAGACTGGCCCCTGATGGGGTGCATTTCTCAGAAGAGAAAATAATATTACCTGTAGCTCTAATTTCCACAGCATTGTTTTTAAACACTCAGAGATGTTATTCTTGAAATAGCCCCCAGGCATATGGAAGACACCAGATTTAAGTAACTCCCCTTCCCTTCCAAATCTTAAGGCTGGAAGCTTGTCATTTTATTTGGGGTGGGGGGGAATCCCTTGAAGCAATTAGAGAATCCCTCGTCTTAAAATTGTACAAACTGCACATGCAGGGTCCGAACAAAGTTTTTGGGAAAAATAGTCATTTTTCCCAAGCAAATAGTCATTTGCTTTTAGGTTGAAATTTACTGGGAACAATTTTATTTCAAAAGATCAATTTTTGCCATTTCTATTAAGCTAACAAGGACAAGGCTGAAAGAAGCCTTAGAGTAGGTCATGAAAGCTCCAGATTAAAAAATATTTTTTAAATGGTCTCATTGAGAAATTTTTCAAATGAGAGTCACACTTGAATGAATGCTGTATCAAATTATCCGGAGACAAAGAAGAGAAGCCATTCTACCAGAACAAATGCAGCCTGCTTTGTTTAGAGGACAAATCATTCTTGCAACCAGTTTGGAAATGTCACTTTTAAGTCAATGAGAGTTGTGTTCAAATAAGAGGGGGAAGCAAGACCCCATTATATTCACTAGGATGTGATGTTTTGCTTCTGAATGGTTTCTACAGTGCATGAAAATTCCTTTTTTTGGAAGGGGGTGCGTCTTTTTAATGTCTTAAACTGTTTTCAGGTTTTACAAAGTGCTTTAGCTTTTAGATCGAAAGGGCAGACACAGTCACCCTGGAACACCAATGGTCCAACTACAGAAGCTCTGGATTTTTTTGGATAAGACTTTTGAAGTCTTGGTAAAAACGGATTCATTGGCTCACACGAGGAAGTAGTCTTCTGGAAATGATCCAAGGCTTGCAGTCATCCGACCCACCCATTATCTTCATCTTTCTGTGATATCACTACTGGAGCCCTGGCCATAATGGGGTTGATTTGAGTGACAATGGTGTCCAGGGGAATAGGATGTTCAGAGGTGAGAATGAGCAAAACTGATGGGGAAGTCAATCTGTTGCCAGGCATCGACCAGACTGGCTAGCAGCTATGGGGTTTATTTATTTATTTATTTATTTATTTATTTATTAAATGATTTTTATTTATTTATTCATGAGAGACAGAGAGAGAAAGAGAGACACAGGCAGAGGGAGAAGCAGGCTCCATGCAGCGAGCCGGATGCAGGACTCCATCCCAGGACTCCGGGGGCACGCCCTGGGCCAAAGGCAGGAGCTCAACCGCTGAGCCACCCAGGTGTCCCCAGCTATGGGGTTTATAAGCAATTTGGCTCTTTTGGTTCATTTTGGCAAATTCTAGATCCCCCAATACTATCGGTTAGGTCATGAAATCAATTCATTTTTGTTACCAACATTCAAAACAATTTTGTTATTACTAAAAGAAACTATAATGCTAAGCAACAGACTAACACTGTCAAATGACTGTATCTTCTGGCAGATAAAACACTCAAAATGACTGATGATGTTTTTATATCATTTTAAAGTCTGATTTCTTTTCTTTCTTTCTTTCTTTCTTTCTTTCTTTCTTTCTTTCTTCTTTCTTTTTCTCTCTTTCTTCTTTCTTTCTTTCTTTCTTTCTTTCTTTCTTTCTTTCTTTTTCTTTCTTTCTTTCCCTTCCTCCCTCCCTCCCTCTCTCTTTCTTCTTTCTTTCTTTCTTTCTTTCTTTCTTTCTTCTTTTCTTTCTTTCTTTTTTGTTAAAAGACAAGCTTCTCCATGGAGATAGGAAGATGTAAGTTGGGCTGCAAAAGCTGTCATCCTTACTCAATGACAAGGAACACCGGGCTGACACTAGCTGAGGGAGAAAGCAGGCACTCACTGGAGTCTGTAAAGATCTATCGAGAAGTAAACAAGGGATGACACTTGGTGCACTCTTACAGCAGAGACTCAAACGTTTTTGAATGATCCAAATAAAAGATATCCTTCCAAAAAGAAAGCAAGTTTTAAAGGAGCACGAATTCTACACATTGTTGATAAAAAATCAAATTCTCCACTTAATTGCATGACTTTCCAATTTGATTTTCTGGTAGAAACAAAGCTTTAGAATAGCAGTGGACAGTCTGTGGACAGGGGACTGTTTAGCTTTGGGAAGAAGCAAGAAATGTTCTTCGTGTTGCTATTTCTTAAATGTGCCTTAAGGTAAGCAATAAATAAATGGCACAAATACCAGTGGTAAGTTTTTCATTGCAAGTCTAATTAATATCATTAGTAATTATAAAAGGAATATTAAAAGTAATCCTAACCATAAACATACATAACATTTTATTACATGCCAGGCACTGTGTTAGGTGCTGATATACATTTAATCCTTAAGCAGTAATCATCGGGTTGGCATTAGTAGCCCTGCTTTACAGATGAGAACAGCAAGGTTAAGAAAAGTATGTCCATAGTTACTAAGCTATTTATTTAGATTAGTAGAACCAGCATTTGAATCTAGGCAGTGTAACTGCAGAGCCTAAGTGATTTAAGCTTTAATAAAATCTAGCACTTATGGAGCATGTGTGTACTGTTATTACTATCATTTTACAGATAGGGAAACAGGTAGAAAAACTTTCCCAAGGTCACACAGCTATTAAGGGCGGAGGTGAGATGTAAAGCCAGCCATTGTGACCTTAGACTCTGAATATTTAATGTCTAAGGCTGTATAACTAGTTACAATATACAGATTTCTCATGAGAGTTAGAAAAGGTATTTTCATTTGGAGTTAAAGAAAAATGGGATCTGCGTGGTTTTGCCTAAGTTGGACATTCTGATGAAGTGGCTGTTTACCACCTTCTTGGGACTAGGCTGTGCTGACTGGATGGCTGGGCTTTTTGCTGGTTTATACTGTCCTCTAGTGGTTGGCAGGAAATTCTGATGCTACTCCTATTTGACAACAAAGGAATAGAATGTTGTTAAGAAGACTCCTTTTAAACAGAAAAGTAAGACCTGTGTGGATAGTATTTGTACTTTCAGTCTTTTGACTGAGAAAAATATGTAAAGTCAAAGAGCTACTATGAATATCTCTTTAATGTGAATGCATTTTTATTCATCTCAATAGGATACATATAGATGAAAACAGGACACATATTGTTTTCTTTTTTAATATATTGCTTTCAATGTATATATATGTACGTACACATACATATATATATCTACATAGATACACAGATGGGCAGCACCCGTGCACAGGTGTATGTCTGTGTGTGTGTGTGTGTGTGTGTGTGTGTGTGATTTATTTATGTCTCAGCTCTAGACTATGCTGGGTGCACTGATGGATTTGAAAGCCCTCACAGCAGACTTTCCTTCAAGGATCTTTGGCTGTAACTTCAACAAATACCCATACCTAAGGCAATCACAGACAAGGGAAATTGAATGAACACAAAATCTTAGATTAATCAGCATATTCTCATGAATTGAGCAAAGAGTCCCCATCCCTGAGTGGAAGAGACCGAAAGAAAATTGATTTTCTGTTTAACAAGGAAGAAGTCCTGCTATAAGATACATAGCAGTCTTACTGACATATCTCTTGTTCCCCATTCTGCATCCCTGGCTGATGGCCTGGAGATGAGAGGGCAGTGGGAACAACCCCCAGGCAGGCAGTATGGAGTGCATTGTCTAAAGGGAATTTAAAAACAACAATAAAAGCAACTAAAAGTAGCCTACTTTTTACTATCACCATCAGCCTGCAATTCTAAAAACTGACAGTGACAAAATAACTCTCCCTGAAATTTTTTTCTAGTTTTAATTCTAAGTAATTACTGTGGTTTCTATTTGGGGTTTTTTATTTTGAAAGATTTTATTGATTTATTCATGACAGATAGAGACAGAGAGGCAGAGACATAGGCAGAAGGAGAAGCAGGCTCCATGCAGGAAGCCTGATATGGGACTCGATCCCTGGATCTGGGATCACGACCCGAGCCAAAGGCAGATGCTCAACCGTTGAGCCACCCCTCTATTTAGCTTAAATAAATAAATAAATAAATAAATAAATAAATAAATCCAATGAACACGTTTTAATTACTCATCCTTTCATAAACATTGTATTCTATGGCATGAAATTCATTTGGAGAACTTCTAGTTATCTGTTGGCCTATGACACATGCAGATTCTGCTACAAGCATTTGTTTTAGGACTAAGTTCATGATCAGTTGGAATCATTTAGACCTCAATTTGGTCAGAGTTGAACACATACTTTTGGGTCTAAACTACAGATCTCAAATGATCAATGATAACACAGTGCTTGTGAAGACAAAGAAACAGAACTAGAGCAACTTTAATTCTGTCCGCATGTGACCACACAGACATATTTGCAAACTATCAGAATCAAGTTAGAATGATGTACAGTGAAATGATAAGCTTTATTTGTTTTAAAGATTTTTTAAAAAAGATTTTATTTATTTATTCATGAGACTCATGGAGAGAGGCAAAGATGTAGGCAGAGGGAGAAGCAGGCTCCCCACAGGGAACCTGATGGGGGACTTGAACCTAGGACCTTGGGACCCATAACCCAAGCCAAAGGCAGATGCTCAACCACTGAGGTTTTAAAGATTTTATTTATTTGAGAGAGACAGTACTGAGAGAAAACATGAGTGGGGGAGGGGCAGAAGCAGACTCCTAGCTGAGCAGGGACCCCAATGCTGGGCCAAATCCCAGGACCCCAGAATCATGACCTGAGCCAAGGGAGACACCTCACTGACTGAACCACCCAGGTTCCCAAAATGATAAGCTTTAAATTGTTCTTTAAAGACTGCCACAGAGAAACTGGAGAACACCACCAACTCTGAAAGAACAAAGCATAAGGAAATGGACATTTTTTTCTTAAGATTTTATTTATTCATGAGAGACACAGAGAGAGGCAGAGCCATAGGCAGAGGGAGAAGCAGACTCTTCACAGGGAGCCCAATGTGGGACTTGATCCCAGGACCGGGATCACACCCTGAGCCAAAGGCAGATGCTCAAAGGCTGAGCCACCCAGGCATCCCAGAAATGGACATTTCAAAGAATGACAAGAATGTCTTGTGAACAAAAGATACTGGTCTTGCACACTGCCAGAGGAAATCAAAAGGACAATGTCTGAATACTTCACTCATTTTCACCAAGAACTAAACCCTCCTTCTAAAGGATCAGATACAATCAATGTTCACTATCAATCAGCCACTTTTTCTGACTTTTGCAAAAGAAAAATTTAGGAAATTCTAACCAGATACAATAGAAATTTATGATGAATATTTTTTTGTGAAGCTAATTTAAGGGATTTTTTTTTTGACTGCAGAGATATTTGAAAACGGCTATGATTCATCCCAAAGAAACATAGACCTGGACAGTATTACAATCTCTGGGATTAATGAGATTATTATGAACCTACCAATTTCATCCTCTGGTTAAGTTTTTTCTTAACTATATGTATATTTATTGCTTCATTTGAAATATTTTAAATATTAAAATAATTCAAAGTACCTTTGTTTAATATGAGTAGAGAGAGCTATGCTGTCTCAACATGTGAAAGTTGATTTTGGCAATCGTTGGCAAATCTGAAGACGTGAAAGCTTGTGGTGCAGGAGTGCCTGGGTAGCTTAGTTGGTTAAGTCTCTGCCTTTGGCTCAAGTCATGATCTTTGGGTCCTGGGACAGGGCCCTGCATTGGTCTTCCGATGCTCAGTAGGGAGTCTGCCCCTCTCCACTGCTCATTCTCTCAAATAATGAATAAAATCTTTAAAAGAAAAA
The DNA here is from genome assembly GCF_018345385.1 of Vulpes lagopus. Classification (NCBI taxonomy): domain Eukaryota; kingdom Metazoa; phylum Chordata; class Mammalia; order Carnivora; family Canidae; genus Vulpes; species Vulpes lagopus. The sequence continues at coordinate 84,062,550 of NC_054834.1, read as the reverse complement.
AAAATGATGTTATTCATTACTGCAACAGACCAGATGTAGGTATACGGTTTTACCCTCTTTAAAAAAATTATATATTTTAGGGGTGCCTGGCTGGCTCAGTTAGTAGAACATGCAACTGTTGATGTTGGCCCTATGTTGGGCCTAGAGTAAAAAAATGACATATTTTAATCGTAAAAATTAAAACAATGATTTTTATTTTAAAAAATAGAAAACTTACTTTTGAAAAGCAATGTATCTATTATTTTTTTAAAGATTTGAAAGAGAGAGCATAAGTGCATGCAAACATGCATGGTGGGGAGGGGCAGAGAGAATCTTAAGTGGACTCCACGTGGAATGTAGAGCCCAATGCATGGCTCGATCTCATGATCCTGAGATCATGACCTGAACCAAAACCAAAAGTCAGATGCTTAACCTACTGTGCCACCCAGGCTCCCCCAAAGTAATGTATTCTTAAAGCATTACACATTCCCATGGGATGTCTGGGTGGATCAGTGGTTGAGTATGCCTTTGGCTTAGAGCGTGATCCCAGGATCTGGGATCGAGTCCCACATGGGGCTCCCTCCATGGAGCCTGCTTCTCCCTCTGCCTCTGTGTCTCTCATGAATAAATAAAATCTTTTTTAAAAAAAAAAAAAAAAGCATTACACATTCCCATTTGTGACTTGTAATATTTATTTTGATTTTTTTTTATTAAGATGTTTTTACTAATGATTATACTCATGACTGCTAATGCCCTATGGAGATAACTGCCTTGACCAAGTCTCTGTAGTGTTTCTGACAAGGGAGATCAGAGGTGGGATTATTTATGAGGTTTCTGGGGTCTGGTTTAAGGTGGGTCTTTTGATGTTAGGCTTGATCAGGATGGACAAGGTTAATGAGGTAATGGTTTAGTATTGTTTAAGACAGTAAAGTTAGGATTTTTGAAGTGACCCTTTAAAAAGTAAACAATCGGGATCCCTGGGTGGCGCAGCGGTTTGGCGCCTGCCTTTGGCCCAGGGCGCGATCCTGGAGACCCGGGATCGAATCCCACGTCGGGCTCCCGGTGCATGGAGCCTGCTTCTCCCTCTGCCTGTGTCTCTGCCTCTCTCTCTCTCTCTGTGACTATCATAAATAAATAAAAATTAAAAAAAATAAAAAATAAAAAGTAAACAATCATATGTTAAGTACAGTTGAACTAACTATTGCTTTGAGAAGGAGATATTTACCCAAAGTTGTGGACTCAATGTGTTTTCCTCAAATCCATGTTAGAGTCTTAATCCCCATTGTGATGGTATTTGGAGGTGGGGCTTTGAGACATAATTCTGTTTAATTGAGCTCATGACAGTAGGGCTGCCATAATGGAATTAGTATCTTTATAAGAAGAGATGCCAGAGTTCTCTTCAGGCATGTGGACTGTGGGAAAGGACCTACAAGCACATCATGTAAGGCAGCTATCTACATGCCAGGAAGAGGGCCCTCATCAGAAAAGTGGTGGCACCTTTATCTTGAACTTCTCAGCCTCCAGAATTGAGAAATAAATGTCTGTTGTTTACACCATGCAGTATATAGTATTTTGTTTAAGCAGCCTGAACTTAGATACCCCACAAGAGCAAACTGGTAGACTACTGTTTGGATTAATCAATTTCTCAGGAAATTCAACATTACCTATCTCATCAAGAATTTTCTGGAAAAGGAAAGTCCTACTACTCCAGACAGTGAATTGTGGGACTGCAGAATGTTTCCTCAATGTATGCAATAAATAAGTTCAGTAAAATAAATAATACTGTCTGCATTTCCTTTTTGGCTATCATTATTACTCCTTTCATTTCATGATTACATCTGAAATTCAATTGTTTAGGGGAAGGGTATTAAATACGATCTATGCTGGTTGCCAGTTATGCAAGGGAGGCCTGCTAGAGGGATTATCTAAAAAGAGCCAATAGTAGTGTGGCATGAAAGAATGGGGAAAACTTTTACACCGCTGGTGGGAATGCAAACTGGTGTAGCCACTGCAGAAAACAGTATGGAGGTTCCTCAAAAAGTTAAAAATAGAGCTACCCTATGACCCAGCAACTGCACTACATATTTATCCAAAAAGTGCCAGCTTAGTGATCCAAAGGGGCACCTGCACTCTGATGATTATAGAAGCAATATCCACGATAGCCAAACTATGGAAAGAGCCCAGATGTCCATCAATGATGAATGGATAAAGATGTGTCACATATACACAATGGAATACTACTCAGCCATCCAAAAAAAATCTTGCCATTTGCAACAACGTGGATGGAACTAGAGGGTATTATGCTAAGTGAAATAAATCAATTAGAGAAAGCCAATTATCATATGATCTCACTCATGTGGAATTTAAGAAACAAAACAGGAGCATAGAGAAGAGAGGGAAAAATAAGACAAAATCAGAAAAGGAGGCAAACCATAAGAGACTTTTTCTTTTTCTTTCTTTTTTCTTTTTTTTTTAAGATTTTATGTATTTATTCATGAGAGACACAGAGAGCGCAAGAGGCAAAGACACAGGCAGAAGGAGAAGCAGGCTCCATGCAGGGAGCCCGATGTGGGACCCGATTCCAGGTCCCCAGGATCACGCCCTGGGCCAAAGGTGGTACTAAACCGCTAGACCAACAGGGCTGCCCAAGATACTTTTTTTTTTTGAGACTCTTACTCATGGGAAACAAAGTGAGGGTTGCTGGAGGGGTAAGTGGGTGGGTGGGGGAACAGGGTAACTGGGTGATGGGCATTAAGGAGGGCATGTGATGTAATGAGCACTGGGTTAGTTATATAAGACTGATGAATCATTGACCTCTACCTCTGAAACTAATAATACACTATATATTAATTAATTGAATTTAAATTAAATGTAAAAAACACATTAATTTGTACACTCATGCTCATACCAGCATTATTCAGCATAGCCAAAAGGTAGAGACAACCAGGTCTGTGGACAGATGAAAGTTAAAACAAAATGTGACACACACATACAATGGAACATTATTCAGCCTTAAAAAGGAAGAAGTTCTGTCACTTGCTGCAACATACATGAACCCTGAGGACATGACAGTCACTGAAATAAGTCACAGAAAGACAAATACTGTATGATTCCAGTTACGAGGGGGACCTAGTCAGATACATAGGGATGGGAAGTAGAAGGTGATTGCCAGAGGCTGTGGGAGGGAGACATGGGGATTATTGTTTGATGGGTATTGCATTTCAGTTTTGCATGAAGAAGAGTTGTGGAGATTGGTTGCACAACAATGTGAATATATTTGACATTACTGAATTATATGCTTAAAAATGGTAAAGATGGTAAATTCTATGTTATACATATTTTATTGCAACTAAACTAATTTGTTACATGGAAACACGGATGATTTGCATAAGCTTATTTTGGCATAGCTTCCTTTTTTTTAAAAAAGGGAGAGGACACCATAGCAGCCAACCCTCAGAGCATTTCCTCAGACAACTTGCTGCCATCTGCCAGAAAATTATTCTAATGTGTGTATAATTCCACAGTGATCTCAGTATGAAGGGTGCCCTCTAGAGTTGTGCAACATACTGCCTGCACTGGTTAGAGTCCCTGCCATAGAGCTACTTAAAATGCGGGGGCCCAGAACTCTCCACCTCTGAGAGGCTCTGTGAATGGTCCAGATGTGAGTAGGGGCTTTTGTAAAATTCAGGAGATGAGAACACACAAGAAATGTCTGATAGGAAGAGTTCGGATTGTTCAAGTTGTAGCAGTTGAAAATGCTGTTGTGTCAAAGTAAATAAGGCAAAGATGAAATTTCCCAGGGTGTCCAGCTGGCAAGTCAGGAAGTAGCTCTGGGTCAGAAGTGGTGGGAGGTGATGAGCCATGAAGAGAAGAAGCGATCACCAGGGTTGGCCTTATTCACAGATAAAATGACATTACCTGGAACACCGAGAAGGCCCTCTGCACAGACATAATTTTACTACTACTTTGGAGTGCCTAAAATTCCAGCTGCTTCCCTTCTAACCAACGGAGGGTTAGAACAACAAATAACGTACACATCACGTGGTTCAAGTCTCTCATTTCTCAGATGCAGTCTAGAATGTTCTATGACTCACCTGTGTTTGCACACTAATTTTGGTGTTTGGCTTTGCTCTCCCTTTGGGCATCCGAGGACAAGAGGGCTCTCAAGGGGGAAGAGGGCATCAGAAAAGAACAGGTAGGCGTCGCCTGGGGGGCTCAGGGTGTGACCCCGGGGTCCTGGGATCGAATCCTGCCGGGAGCCTCCTTCTCCCTCTGTCTGGGTCTCTGCCGTTCTGTCTCTCATGAGTAAATAAATAGAATCTTAAAAAGGGGGGGGGGGAGCATAATAGGTAGATGGAATATTCCAGAGACATGGTTGCCCCACTTCACAGTTAACATAATTTCCCTTCTCCTCTAACCCCAAAGCCCCAGGAAGGGTAAATGCAGAGGGAAAAGAGGGAACACAAGAATGTCCACAGTCCGGGAAGCATAGTAGGGCTAAAGGGAAACTCTCAGCAGCGGGCATCAGACTTTTCATCCGCGTATTCACTGAATGGATCGGACACCAGCTCAGGGGAGGTTTCTGTGCTTGGGGATCCTACAGCCCGGGGGGGAGGGGGGGCGGGCGCGAATACGTGAATCGCCGCAAACCTGGAGCACGTGGTGCCAAGGGATCCGGAGGAGGGAGCCGCTGTCCTCCCACGAGGCGTCGGAAAGCTTCCAGAGGAAGGGATATTGGAGCAGGTTCCTGAGGGGTGAAGAGGCGCCTGGCAGGGTCACTGCAGCAGCACGTGAGGGCCGCGCCTGGAGCCCCCCTGCGGCCAGCGAGGCGCCCCGGGCCGCGTGAGGGCGCGCTGACCGCGAGGTCAGCCCCCGCCGGGCACGCACGGCACAGGCCCCTCGTAGGACAGGGCGCCGGCTCCAGCGGCGGCGGCCGAGGCGAGGGGGGGCCCAGGTGAGGGGACCCGGGGCGGCCCCGTAAGGCCCCGGCCAGCAGCGTCGGCGGCGCAGCCTCCCCCCACACAGCACGTCCACAGAGCGTGGGTTCCGCTGCCGGCCGGGAGGCTCAGGGACGGGGGTGAGCGCCAGGGGCCTCGCCCAGCCGCGACCCGAGGGGCGCCTGGATGTGAGGCGACGCCGCCCGGGGCGCTCGGGGCGGTGAGGAGGGGAAGGGACGTCCCGGGCCCTCAGTGGCCACCCGGCGGGGCCGGAAGCAGGAGGAGCCGGACATCCGGGAGCACCCGGAAGGGGAAGGGCCGGGGGGAGGGGCCGGGGGAGGGCGGGTGTCCCGGGGCGGGGCGCCTGGGGGCCCTGTACACCCGGATGGAAGTCCTTAATATTTATTTTTATTTTGTTTAATACAAACCCTTGTGTTATTTTTATTATTTTTTTAAAGGTCGTCTATCCGGGAGGGAGCACAGGTGTCGCAGGGAGGGACAGAGGCGAGAAGGGGAATCTCAAGCGGACACGGGGCTCGACCTTCTGACCTTGAGACCGTGACCTCCTGACCTTGAGACCGTGACCTGAGCGGAAATCGAGAGTGGGACGCTGAGCCGACTGAGCCACCCGGGCGCCCTGGAAGTTCTCGATACTTTAAACAGCTGTGTCAGGGATCCCTGGATGGCTCAGCGCTTGAGCGTCTGCCTTCCACCCAGGGCGTAGTCCCGGGGTCCTGGGATCGAGCCCCACGTCGGGCTCCCTGCAGGGAGCCTGCTTCCCCTTCTGCCTGTGTCTCTGCCTCTCTCTCTGTGTGTCTCTCATGAATAAATAAATAAAATATTTAAAAAAATAGCTGTGTCCAGCCAGGTGCCCCGGTTGCCGAGCATGAGCCGGGGGCGGCAGAGGGCCCCGCAAGCCTCGCTCCCCACAGGACAGACCGCTGCGGAATGCAGGCTGGAGGGCAGACGAAACGGTCATCAGAAACGTTTTTAAGCTCTTTACACTTATGTAACTCATTTAATCCTCACAACAATTCCACGAAGCAGACACATTTGTTATCCCTGTTTTATAAACGAGGACGTGGAGGAGTGCCCTGGATTACGGACTCAGTAAGATGAAAACAACGGGTACACTAGGAAAAGCATCCCACTGTCTCATAAGGATTTAAGAAACAATAGCCACCCTATCACAACCTGCTCTGATTGCCTGAGGCCTCCAACAGCTGTAACCTCGTCTTGTTATTGATGGATTTGAAGGCAGGAGATTAGAGTAGGATACAGGAGGATTTGCCTTAAAAATTTACAAGTGAACTAATGAGAACTGAAAAACAGAATTCTCTATTGTTGTGTTAAGCAAAAATTAGTTGCCTGCTCCAGGACATTCCCATCCTTGGAAGATAAGAAGAGGAGCCACTAAGCAGTTTCCCAATCAAGAATAACAGCTTAAGCATCGGCAATACTCAAGACTTGCCTCGGGTCGCCTGGGGGGCTCAGTGGTTGAGCATCTGGCTTCAGCTCAGGTTGAGATCCCAGGGTCCTGGGATCGAGTCCCACATCAGGCTCCCTGCATGGAGCCTGCTTCTCCCTCTGCCTGTGTCTCTGCCTCTCTTTCTCTTTCTGTGTGTCTCTCATGAATAAATAAATAAGATCTTAAAAAAAAAAAAAAGACCCATTGCCTCACTGAGCCCATGTATGTGAAGCCAGTGTGTCATAAACTCTGCTTAATTCCAACCATTCCTCACCCTGCAAGACCTGTCTAAAAAATCATTCAGCCCAGGTCCTGAAAACCTGAAAATATTTTGCCCTACAAGGTAATGTTTATCAATAGGCTTTTCTGGAATTAAGACTTGACACTAAGTATATATTTAACTATATAGCTGTGATTACATTGTGACTCTACCAGTAAGAGGACCCCAACTTAGAGCAGTCTTGTGGGTTTAAGACACATGCATGTGGAGCCTTCCTGCTGCAGTGATCTTCGCTCCAAAACTATAGCCCTAGTCTTACAAGCTGGGGATCCCAGGGGAACTGCTTCCCTGTGGTAGAACATGGTCATTACAATGTCTGGCTCAGGGACCTCCTAGAGCCCAACCATCCACAGCCCCATGAGTTCCTGCCTTGAGCCCAAGTTACCATGAAATATGTCATGAGACCCTGTCAACCTGGCCCTACAGATTGAACCTGAAATAGGGTTCTGACAAAGGCGATTCTATATGTCATGAGTAAAGAGAGCAGAGTTTCTGAGATAGCTGAATATGAGAAATTAGACCAATAAAGATGCCCAACTAGAACGCTAACTCACCGGATCTTACTCCCCCTGGGGGTAAGAGAGGAAAGTATGAAAAATTACAGTAGAAACCAAGAGAAGTAAAGAGAGAACAGCAGTGGAAATGATTGGATTGTTGAGAGGGAACCTGAGTCCTGAGAGTACAGGGATCCTAGGGAACGCCAGCTGCTCCGTGCTGGTGGGACCGCAAAATGCCAGAGTCACAGAGCTGCTGTGTATGCCGGATAGCTGCAAGTCATGGCCCATTCTCCACGAGGCCTGTGGTGTGGCTCATGAGATGTTCTGTTGTAATAATGATAACATAATAGTTTTCTTTTTTGCTGATAAACATAATAGTTTTCTTTTTTGCTGCATTTGTTGAGCACAACAATATGCAGAGATCTTAAACGTTCACTTCTACGAACCCATGTTACCACCAACCAAACATGAAAGAACGTTTTCATCACCCAGAACATTCTCTTGTGCTCCTGTCTAGTCAATCCATTTTATACCAGAAGTTCTATAGATCAATGTGCCTATTCTTGTGCTTCATATGCAATGTCCTTTCTGTGTCTGCTGCTTTTGCTTAGCATCAAAGGTTTTTTTTTTTTAACATAAGAGTTTGAAGAGTAATCCATGTTGCCGCAAATATCAAGTGTTGTTTTTTTTAATGACGTATTCCATTAGAGGGATATGCTATAATTTATCTTTTTTCATGTTGATGGCCATTTGGATTGTTTCCAGTTTGAGGCTATTAAGATTAAGGCTGCTATAAATATTCATGTCCAAGTCTTTTTGAATATTTTATTGGATACATACCAAGAAGTGAAATTTTGAGGTCACAGGGTTGATGCATGCTTACATTTATGAGAAGCTGCCAGACTGTTTTTATTTATTTATTTATTTATTTATTTGCCAGACTGTTTTTGAAAATGATCGTACCATTTTGCACTCCTTCTGGCCACCTTACAAGAGTTCTAGTTGCTCCTCATCATTGCCAACCTTTAGTATCGTCAGTCTTTTTTATTTTAGCTACTCTGTTGGATGTAAAAGGGCATCTCATTGTAGCTTTAGTATGTATTTCTCAGGGCACCTGGCTGGCTCAGCTGGTAGAGCATGTGACTCTTGATCTTGAGGTCATGAGTTTGAGCCTCATGTTGGGTGTAGAGATTACTTAATTAAAACTTTAAAAATATGCATTTCTCTGAGGAGTAATGACATTGAGCATGTTTTCATGTGCTGATATCCATCTTTTGTGAAGTATCTGTCCAAGTTTTTTTGCCCATTTAAAAAAACTAGGTTGCTCATCTATTCCTCATTGATTTGTAGTTCTTTATATATTCTTGATATGAACACTTTTTCAGATAAATATCCTGTACATATTTTTTCCAGTCTGTGGCTTACCTATTAATTTCCTTATTTGCTTTTTTTTTTTTAAAGATTTTATTTATTCATTCATGAGAGACACAGAGAGGGAGAGAGAGAGAGAGAGAGAAGAGAGAGAGGCAGAGACACAGGCAGAGGGAGAAGCAGGCTCCATGCAGGGAGCCTGACGTGGGTCCCGATCCTGGGTCTCCAGGATCACACCCTGGGCTGAAGGCAGCGCTAAACCACTGAGCCATCCGGGCTGCCCTATGTGCGTTTTTGGACAAAAGAACTGACATTGTTTTGAGTAGCAGCCACTATACTAAGTGCTTTACCAGTATTGTTTCACTTAGTCTTAAAAGCTTTGTAAGTTCGATAATAACCTTCCCATTTTACAGATGGAAAAGTAAAGACTGAATGAGGGTAAGTAATTTACACACACACACACACACACACACACACACACACACAAGTAATTTCCACACAGTTTAGGGATGGGAGAGTCCCTATTCTAATTAGTAATCGAATCAGTCAGCCCAATTCCAAAGCCTGAAGTTTTAGCCACATACTAGGCTTTGGGTCTTTACCCTTTTGTATTCCTCAGGAGCCGCCGTCTTTGAAGGCAGTACACCTGAGCCTTTGCTCCTGACAAGTTGAATGAACTTCACCCAGGCAGCTGTGAACTGCATCCCTGGACAGTACAGACCCACTTTTGTAAACTCACAATCCCTGCTTTAACCATTTCCATGGTAAACAGACTCTGATGATGAGTTCTTACCATGATCTCAGGGTGCTTTCCTCCATCACCAATTATTCAAAAGACAAGAAGTTCATTGTGACCATACTGACCAGCTACAGAATTATTGGCACCATAAAATTGCTTTGAAATGTTACGGAGTCCATGGAAGAGAAGTTTCTTTCTGGGGAGTCATTCAGATTTGAGGCTTGCCTTGTCCCTTTCTTAATTCTCCCTCATTATTTACATACAGCGACCACTTCTTAGCTAGCCCCGCACCCCCCAACCTTGCTGGACAGTCTCTCTGGGCGGTATTGTGTGGATAGCCTTGTCACCACTGCTAAATATTTATGTTCTTTGTTATTGTAAGAATCTCTGGTGTCCAGTAAAACATCATTATCTTGCATTACACAGTGCTTTGCCACAACTCAATGACTTAAAAAAGCTTGATCACAGTAATACTTGAATGTTCATAATGACAACCAGATATCCCATGTGCTTTGAGTGTAAAATGTCAGGGGACAAGGGGCTTGGGGAGGCCTGTGTCCTCTTGGCAGCTTGGAACTCTGCAACAAAGGGAGCCAACAGGGCTTTCTTAAAATGATAGGTAAAGAGTAAAATCAAGGGTGGAGGCTCTGCACGGTGGGAGGCCTATAAAGAAGTGGGAAGAAGCTGTTCAATATGAAGCTTCCAAAGGGCAAAGGAGGTCCTGGAAATGCTGACAGGAGTGCTCCAGAGTATGACCTTCCCCCCCCAACCCCCGCCAGTCTCCTGAGTTTTGTGCTCTGAGCTCCTCCAGAGCAATGTACAGACAAAATTGGGTTACTCTCACTTGAAATGATTCGTTGCTCATCTTGGCTTGATTGGTCTTGAAATAATCACTTTACAAAGATGTGCAATGCTTGGTACCACTATTTCCTTCAATTCATGTTCCTTTTCACTCACTCTTAAATGCCCAGATTGGGAACCATAAAAGTCTCCTCTTTTTGGCTGTCTGGCTTTGTGCTGGCATTAAAATCCAATCAAATAAACCAGACAAAAAAACACCCTTAAACCTTTTTTTCTAGTATCTGTTGGATGCCAAAGCATTTGATGGGTAACTGAACAAGTTCGAGTTCAAGAGAGGAGACTAAATGTAGGGTACAGCCAAAAGGCATCCTCACTGTCTGTGAGGGTAAATCACTTAATCTTTCTGAGTCTCAGTTTCTTGGGATGATAATAATACCTGCTGTATATATTTATTATGGGCATTAAATGAGGTGACAAATATATAAAAAAACCACTTGGCATATGATAGCATTTATTAAATGTTAGTTCTCCTTCCTCTTCTGTCTGGGCTTCACTTAGTTCATCTATAAAATAGGACTTGCCTCATAAGGATCAAAGAAGAAAATCGACACACAGACACTTTGTAAGCTGTGAAGAGCTCCACGTGGTAGTTATTGTGAAACAGGTCATTATGTTTTCACCATATTTGAGTCAGTTACTCCTTTGTCTTTCAGATATTCCTTAAAGTCAAAACAGAACATGCACAAGAGGTTATCTTTAGGTCCCCAAACCTCCATTTTTTGAAGGGACTAGAATATAAACTATGACGGTTAAGAGCTTTAAGGGTTAGTAGAAAAGAAAAGAACAGCATTTTAATGGGAAGGGGAGAATGCCTCAACATCCTTCCAGACAAAAGGACATTTCGAGTACCATCTTCAAAATCTAGCTTGAAAAGGTATTGTATTATGAAGATGAACTGTCTGTACTTTACAATATTGTAGAATCTTAGAGATGAAGAGGCTCTTACGCATTGAGGAATTGGCTTTAAGTTATTTGCTTTGAAACTATTCTCTTAATTCCTGATCACAATAAAATGTTAGATGGAAGTTTCACCTGGATACTAACATGCCATAGGTATGACACTCCAAAGGAGGCCCCATAACCATAAGTAGAATGAAGAAGCAGTTTGAAGACTCTTGATCCCTTACCCCAGAGGGAGGTAGGCCCTAGGGACCCCTATGGAGCAGGGACTGAGGGGGTGTGGCCTTGAGAACAGAAAGCATTCAATATTTCCTGAGAGTTGTACAAGCATTCTTGGATGGGATTCACTGGAAAACCTACAAAACCCCCAAAAGGAAAAGTCAGTTGTGATTAAGCCTTCTTTAAAAAAAGAATTTATTTATTTATTCATGAAAGACACAGAGAGAGAGAGAGAGGCAGAGAGAGAAGCAGGCTCCATGCAGGGAGCCCGACGTGGGACTTGATCTGGGGACCCCGGGATCATGCCCCCAGCTGAAGGCAGGTCCTCAAGCCCTGAGCCACCCAGGCATCCTGTGATTAAGCCTTTGTCAAAAGACTTGGAAACTTGCCCCCTCACGTTAGCAAGCTGGGGCCCTGAGTGCAGAAAGGGGAAGTTGACCACAGTCCCCTCCCCTGCTGTAGGTTTTCCCTGTTAGCAGCCCTAACTCTATCGGAGTTTCGGTTTTTACTTTGATCCGGCATCCTAATTACTGAATAGAAACAGTGTATGTGACCCAAAGGGACCATAAAAAATTAGCCCCTGAAGATCTGAGCATGAATCGGAGGCCAGCAGCCTGCCTGAGTTTTGGGCAGCTCCACCTCTTGAAGGATCATTAAGATGTGTGTGGGAGTGTGTTTTGATTGTCACAGTAATTAGTGAAGAGGGAGCGCTACCGGCATTTAGAGGGCTAGAGCCTGGGATGCTAAAAATCCTGAAAATTGTCTGGCTTGAAATACTGACAGTGTCCCCGCTGAGATACGTTTCATAGAAGCAAGGACAGGAACACCCTTTTCCTGAACCAATTTTTTAAAAGACAGTAGAAGACAAAAATAAAAGCATGTTTTGATTATATCATAATTCATAATTCATGCTTATTCACCATATCCATTTCACTTGGGTTGAAATGGTTTTGTAGGCTCTTTACAGGACTGGAGAGCTCTTCTCCACGGCTGTTCAACTATGTCCTGGCTGCTTGGAATGCAGGCCATGGAGCAGGTGAAGGATCCAGCAGGAGGGCCCTGCAGTGGGGGTGTTGCAGAGCCCCAGCCCAGATTAGACCTGCTGTGGTACCTGAAGACAAGGCTCAGTCCCAGATGTGAGGAAACACAGGCCGCCCTGGTGTGGTAGGCTGAAGGGAGTCCACGTCCTAGTCCCCGAGACCTGTGACTATGCTACCTCACAAGTCGAGGAGACTCTGCCACGGCGATTAATGTGAGATCTTGAGACTCAAAGATTAACTCAGATTATCGGGTGCAGACAGTGTATTCACAAGGGTTCTTATAAAAAGGGAAGCAAGTGGATCAAAGTCAGAGAAAGATATGACAACAGAAGAAGAAGGAGGGTTGCAGGTGGCCTCTGGAAACTGGAAGAGACAAGGAAATGGCTTTTCCTCTAGAGCCTCCAGAAAGGAACACAGCCTTCACAACACCTTGATTTTGGTCCATGAGACCCATTTTGAATATCTGATCTCCAGGACTGTAAGATAGTCAAACTGTAGGGTTTTGGTTGTTGTTGTTTTAAAGGTTTATTTATTTATTTGAGAGAGAGAAAGAGAGCATGAGTGAAAGGGGCAGAGAAAGAGGGAGAGTCCTAAGCAGACTCCACGCTGAGCGTGGAACTTGACATGGGGCTTGATCCCACAACCCCAAGACCACAAAATGAGGTGAAACCAAGAATTGGACGCTCAACCAACTGTGCCACCCAGGTGCCCCATGTTGTTGTTTTTTTAAAGCCACTAAATTTGTGGTAATTTGTTACAGCAGCAGTAGGAAAACCAATGCAGCTGGTTTATTTATTTATTTAATTTATTTTGCAGCTGGTTTAAAGTGTAATAGCAACCTTCCTACTGAGGAGACCTGTAGATCTGAGTTTTTCCAGAAGAGCCTCCACCCCCTACAACACACCTCTCTCTACCATTTTCAAAGATTTCAAGGAGATACAAAAGCCTGTCAGTATCTCCCGCCAGACCCTGTGGACATTTGTAGTCACAGCACAGTGCCATGTGATAGAAATGTGTGTGCCCTGGGACAAGCATTCAAAGTAAATAAAAAGGATTTCTATATATATATATTTTTTAAAGATTTATTTATTTGTGATAGACATAGAGAGAGAGAGAGAGAGAGGCAGAGACACAGGCAGAGGGAGAAGCAGGCTCCATACCGGGAGCCCAGGATCGCGCCCTGGGCCAAAGGCAGGCGCAAAACCACTGAGCCACCCAGGGATCCCCAAGGATTTCTATATTATATGCGATTTTCCTCACTAAAATTTCTCCCTCTCCACATGGATAGTTGAAAATGTAGCCCAGGGGCCCTTGGGTGGCTCAGTCGGTTAAGCATCTGCCCTCAGCTCAGGCCATGATCCTGGGGTCCTGGGATCGAGCCTGCTTCTCCATTTCCCTCTGCCCCTCCCCCTGCTCCTTCTCTCTCTCACTCTCAAATAAATAAGTAAAATCCTTTTCTTTAAAAAAAGAAAGAAAGGGCAGCCTGAGTGGCTCAGTGGTTAAGCGCCACCTTCAGCCCAGGGCGTGATCCTGGAGATGGGGATTGAGTTCCACATCGGGCTCCCTGCATGGAACCTGCTTCTCCCTCTGCCTGTGTCTCTGCCTCTCTCTCTCTCTGTGTCTCTCATGAATAAATAAAATCTAAAAAAAAAAAAAGAAAGAAAGAAAGAAAGAAAATGTAGCCCATTGCATCAAGGATATCAAACTGCTGTGATTTTCACAAAGACTTCCCTCATCCTACCAGTTCCTAGACTGGATCCAGTGCAGCCTCAGGTCTCGTGGAAGTCTCAATGAGCAGGGTGAAATAAGTATTAGAGAAAATTGGGGGCACCTGGGTGGTGGGGTCCATTAAGTGTTGGACTCTTGATTTTGGCTCAGGGCATGATTTCAGAGGGTTGTGAGATTGAGCCCCTTATGGGGGTCTGTGTTCAGCGCCAAGTCTGCTTAAGACTTTGTCTTCTTTTCCCCTTTGTCCCTTCCCCCCTTCTCTTTCAAATAAATAGATTTTTAAAAAAGAGACAGAAAATTAGGTAGACGTTGCAAAAAGAACCTCCTTTACTCAGCGGAGCAGAGCCTTTAAAATGGTGGTAATTCTATCACCGTTTCCAACATTCTACTACAACCAACTAGACTTTCCCCCTCTTTCTTCAGACCATAGATGAGTATTTAGCTATAAGCTTGAAGATAGAATGAAGCTGGACTTTTGGTTTATTTGACAAGTAAAGCTTAGCATCAGATACTTGAATCATTAAGGAGAAATGCATCGTAAAACTAAAGATTAACCAGGAGTCAACACAGATCGCCTTATAACCTGTTTCACTCATTTCGGTAGGAAAATGTTAATTTCCTCAGAACTGGATATCATGCACTGAGTATGGATTCCCTGAGAAGGTCTGTTTTCTCTCAGGAATACTTAGTCTGGCACTGGGAAAATGAAAACAAGTCTTAAAAAAAATCTTTCCTGGGTAGTAATTTTCTCTGGGGACTTTAAAAAAAAAAAAAAAAGAGGCATTTATGAGAAAGAAAACCTGTCTCTGCAATCTCACCTTGAACGTCAAATAAAAATGCACAGAATAGGCACCCCGGGTAGCTCAGGTCCACCTTTAACTCCCTAAAATCAGAAATTTTCAAATGATAATGTCTCCTTTCGTCAACTGAAAACTTGGGAGGGAGAAGTTTATATATGTGCTTAACAAATAAAAAAAGTAAGCAGTACAGTACCGATTGCACATATGGATCCTAATTTCGCTAAAGTCTGCCAAATGTGAGAAAAATAATCAATGTTGTTAATCAATGTGTAATTATGTTAGTATTCCATGTGAACTTACTACTCAGTATAATAGGCCTACGGGCTACATTAGACGAAGGTCCAGTTATGGCAACAGGGGCATTTGACATCTGTTATCCTTGGAGGTTCTCTGGCTCTCCCTGAAGACTAGCACCTCACTCCTCCATCCTACGGCCTCTTTATCCTGGTGACTTTGTCAGCAACCTGTCGCCTTCTCTAGCTCTAACTGAGCCACCACCTTCATGGCCTGACGCCCAGGGCTCTGACCACCCCCTTACAGCCTCTCTCCCACCTCACCAGCTCTCTGACCTCGGGGAGACCTCTTTAACCCTGAGACCTCCTTGCTCTTCTCACTGTGGGCACCTTTCGTACTTAGCACTTCCAAATCAGACCGCTCAAGAACTCACCTGAGAATCAGGGCTGTATTAGTGTCCTAGGCTGAAAAAGTATGGTACCCTCGTCCTAGGTGTAATGAGAAAGTAGAAGGAAGTCCAATTTCTGATTTGATTCTAATAGTGATTGTTTTAGTGTTTGTCTATTTGTTTTAGAGAAGGGGTAGGAAGAAGTGAGGGGAGTACATTCTTTTCTTTCTAAGATTTTATGTATTTATTTATTAGAGAGAACACGTTCATGAGTGGGGTGAGGGAGGCCAGAGGGAAAGGGAGAAGGAGAAAGAATCTCAAGAAGACTATGCTCAGCCTGGAGCCTGATATGGGGCTCGATCCCACAACCCTGAGATCATGACCTGAGCTAAATCCCAGGAGTCTGACGCTCAAACAACTGAGTCATCCAGGTGCCCCAAGGGAAGAATATTCTTAGAAAAAAAATTCTTTTTTCATTTCTGGGGGTCTCTGTATTGCCAGTACTTCAAGTATGATTTTAGTCTGTTCATTGGGTAATTGGAGTCATTTTACAACTCTTCTCACCCCCTGTGCAAACTACCCCTCCACTATCCAGCCCGGCAGCACCCGGCACTAGCACCCTGTGCTCTCACATCAGCATGCCTGGAATCTCCTGAGGTGTTTGCTCTCGTTGCTTGCTGCTCACCTTAGCTCCCAATGGCTGTGCAGACCTGGAGGCCTGCTGTGACCCGGATGGCTCACTCCAGAGCCCTTAGCTTACAGGGCCAACTCATCCGTCACCACGGTGACTCCGGGGCTTGCGGGCTGACTGTCTCCACTCATTTCTCCAACTCCTCTGAGGCCTCAGTCCTTCTGTCTAGACTTGTCCTACTGAAGTTGCTGCCTGAATACTGCTTCCCAATGCTGGCTTGGAAGACATCTCCTCCCAGGGTTCAAGAGGGAAACAGGACATGAGGGACCTCTGCCCGCCCCTCCCTCCCACTTCAGACCTATTTAGGGGTTTAGAACTCACTCTCCTGGGCGCCTGGGTGGCCCAGTCAGTTAAGCGTCTGACTCTTGGTTTCAGCTCAGGTCATGATCCGATGGTCCTGAGATCAAGCCCCACATTAGGCTCTACATTTGGTGGGGAGTCTACTTGTCCCTCTCCCTCTGCTCCTCCTCTTGCCCCCCCCCTCTAAAAAACAAAATTTTCGGTGGCTCAGCGGTTTAGCGCCTGCCTTTGACCCAGGGCATGATCCTGGGGTCCTGGGATTGAGTCCCACATTGGGCTCCCTGCAGGGAGCCTGCTTCTCCCTCTGTCTACAGTCTCTGCCTCTCTCTCTGTGTGTGTGTTTCTCATGAATAAATAAACAAAATCTTTAAAAAAAAATTCTTAAAAAAACAAAGGACTCAGTCTCCTTTCAATCTTCCTCTTCTCTCTGCTCCTGTCAATCAACTGATCAAACTCCTTCCTTGAGGGAAAACAGCTCCTACATCTCCTAGAATTCCTTTTCTTATGGGCTCTGCGAAAGCCACTCTAGGTATCTAAGAGAAGTTTTTAAAATACAGAAATACTTTTCTCTCTCAAAAGGGTTTGGCTCTTGGCTCTGAAAGCTTGAAATTCAAAACTATTGTTCCTGCTGGGTTCTTTTAAAAGGCATGTACTGAATATCACAACTGAGCAATGATTTTTTTGTTGTTCTGAACTGTATCTCACCTCCCTCTGAAACAAGCTTCAGCGAGTTAAAAGGTGTTAGGCTGTAAAGAACTAGGGGAATAAAAGAAAATACTTTGGGTGATATTAGGAAAAAATAAACCATGCACACAGACACCCCCTACTGCCATGGGCTGTTGAGAGTTTGTTTTGGCCTGGACAAAAACATCTAACTTAAAAAAGAAAAAAAAAAAACATCTAACTACTTGTCAATATTTTCAGCTGGATGAGTTCCTCTAAAAGGCTGTATTTCTGTCTTCTCTTGGAGTCACGGCAACTCTGGGCTGTGGCAGTCACCAGGACTGGTCCGCCCCAGTTTGCTGAAGCCCCCACAGCCTTGCTCCCATGTTTGCCCCAGGACCCAACTCCAGAGGGCATTTGTAACCCTTGCCTTTAGCAGAGCTTTTCATTTAGCCTCAATCTTCCTGTCGAATCTCTTGAGTTATTCCAGACCTTTCCACCTTCCTTTAAACTCCTTACTCTCCTCCCACCGTGCCCCCCACACTCTCACCAGATGACCTACTGTATTGAGAAAAATGAGGCCAAAATTACCGACTTCTATCTCCTGTCCAACCTTCAATTTCCCATGTCCATACGGTCTTGCCTCCACTCTCAGGATGGGTAGTCCTCCTGTCACTCAAAGTAACCTCTTCAGTTGTGCTATTTAAAAATCTTAACGTTGGTGGCGCCTGGGTGGCTCAGTTGGTTGAATGTCTGGCTCTTGATTTCTGCCAAGGTCATGATCTCAGGGTCATAAGCTTGAGCCCTGAGCCTGGCTCCACACCCTGTGTGGTGTCTGCTTGAGATTCTCTCTCTCTCCCCCTGCCCCTCTCCCTGCTTGCACACACACACACACACACACACACACACACACACACACTCACACACTCTCTCTCTCTCTCTCTGAAATAAAATCTTTAAAAACTATAATGTTTGGGTGCCTGGCTGCCTCATTCGGTAGAACATGCAACTCTTAATCCTGGGGTTGTGAGTTCAAGACCCATGTTGGGAGTGGAGCCTGCTTAAAATTAAAAAAAGGAGAGAAAAAGAAAGATAAGAAAAGCAGGCAGGGCACCTGTGTAGCACAATGGTTTATGCACCTGACTCTTGGTTTTGGCTTAGGTCCTGATCTTAGGGCCCTGGAATGGAGCCCTGTGTTGGGCTCTGCACTCAGTGGGGAATCTGCTTGAGATTCTCTTTCCTTCTCTCTCTGCGCCTCTTGCTCATGCTCTCTCTCTCTCTCTCTCTTAAATAAATAAATAAATCTTTAAAAAATAGCAGGCAAAGAAATAAATAAAAACCATAATGTTTTTATAATTATAGAAATGACATACCCTAGGGCAGCCCCAGTGGCCCAGCGGTTTAGCACCGCCTTCAGCCCAGGGCATGATCCTGGAGACCCAGGATCGAGTCCCATGTCAGGCTCCCTGCCTGGAGCCTGCTTCTCCCTCTGCCTGTGTCTCTGCCTCTCTCTCTCTCTCTCTCTCTCTCTCTCTCTGTCTCTCATGAATAAATAAATAAAATCTTAAAAAAAAAAGAAATGACATAGCCTAGTAACTATTCAACCAAAATTAAAAATAAAAGTAATCCCCTTCACAAACCCACAATGATACTATTCCCCAGAAGTAAATACTGTTAAATTACTGTTAAATAAATGGCAGATATCTTTCTGATTTGCACACACTTATATGCACACACAGAAATAATCACATATAAACCTAAACATATGTATGCACATAATTCTATTGAATTTTTCCAACCCTGTGATTGTGTAATGTCATATAATTTGTTTTTTTCTACCTAACAGTGATTATGAATGCCTTTATGTGATAGAACACGTAAAACTACCTTCAGTAGCTGCATAATGTTCCCTTGTTTAAGCATGCCTTACTTATTAAAACCTTTTCAAAAATTACAGAAAGAGGGACGCCTGGGTGGCTCAGAGTGTCTGCCTTTGGCTCAGGGTGTGATCATGGAGTTCCAGGATTGAGTCCCACATCGGACTCCTGCATGGAACCTGCTTCTCCCTCTGCCTGTGTCTCTGCCTCTCTTTCTCTCTCTCTGTGTCTCTCATGAATAAATAAATAACATCTTTTAGAAAAAAAGGTAAAAAAATTACAGAAACAGTGTATGCTTACTGAAAATAATCCAAATTTTGCAGAAGTGTAAAAAGTATACTCCTCCCCTTCATACTCCTCCACTCCCATTCTCCCCAGGGTAATTATTATTAACTGTTCATGGGGAATCTTTATAAACTTTTTAAAAAGTCAGATGTATTGAAGTGTAATTCATATGCAGTAACGTTTACCCTCTGTAATGTATAAATACATGTAGTTGTGAGACAAATACCACAATGGAGTCATGCAACATTTCCATCATGACAGAAACTTCTCTTGTGTCCCTTTATAGGGACCTCCTTTCTGACCTCCAGCATGGACAACCACTGATCTGTTTTCTGTTCCTACAGTTTTGCTTTTTCAGGAAGGTCCTATACATGGAATTATACTGTGTGCAGTCTCGAGTGTGGCATCTTTCACTTAGCATAATGCATCTGAGATTCGTCCATGCTGATGTGTTACTGAATCCTTATTTTGTCTAATACATTGAAATAGTTTTTGTTTCCAAAAATGAGGTCATGCTATACCTAGAACTTAGATCTCTCTATCTCTATCTATCTATAAATATAAATGTGTATATATATTATTTATTTAAGTATTATTACCCAACTTCACCTAATTTGTTAAATCTAGATCTAGTTTTTTCTTTTTCATCGCTTCCCAGTATTCCATCATATCCTTCCTACATAATGTGTTTCATTGTTCTTTTAATGGACATTCGGGTCGTGTCCAATTTTTCACCATTTCAGGTAAGTATAAAAATATGAACTAGTAAAACATACTTATTCATAATTTCTTTCATATGTATAGAGGTATTTCTGTAAGACAGATTATTTATTTATTTTTAAGCATCTCACTTAAATAACTAATTTTTACACTACTATTTAATCACAAGTTTTAGTAGCATTGCCACCTAGGTAAATTTCTCCCAGATCTATTCTTTTTTTTTTTTTTTTTTACGTTTTTAAAATTTAAATTCAATTAGCCAACATGTAGTATAACACCCAGTGCTCATCTCGTCAAGTGGCCCCCTCAGTGCCGGTCACCTAGTCACCCCATCCCCCTACCCACCTCCCCTTCTACTACCCCTTGTTCTCTCCCAGAGTTAGAAGTCTTCCTCTCTAATTTTTCCCCACTCACTTTCCCCCCTTTCCTTTATAGTCCCTTTTACTGTTTCTTAGATTCCACGTATGAGTGAAACCATATGATAATTGTCCTTCTCCGATTGACTTACTTCACTCAGTATCATACCCTCCAGTTTCATCCACGTCTAAGCAAATGGTGGGTATTCGTCTCTTCTGATGGCTGAGTAATATTCTATTGTATATATAGACCACATCTTCTCTATCCATTCGTCTGTAAGACAGATTTTTTTTAAACTATTTTTTATATTATTTATTTATGATAGTCATACAGAGAGAGAGAGGCAGAGACAAGGCAGAGACATAGGCAGAGGGAGAAGCAGGCTCCATGCACCGGGAGCCCGACGTGGGATTCGATCCCAGGTCTCCAGGATCGCGCCCTGGGCCAAAGGCAGGCGCCGAACCGCTGCGCCACCCAGGGATCCCTGTAAGACAGATTTTTAAAAGTGGAATTGCTAAGTCAAAAGTCAGGTACATTTAAAATTTTAATAGATACTTCCAAATTGCTCTCTCAAACTATTGCATATATTTAAATTCCATCAATCCTGTTTGTGAATATCTTTTTTTCTCCATAACCTCACCAACAACAGATAATAATCTTTCTAATTTTTGTTGATCATATTGGCAAAATGTTATTACTGTGTATCTTTCATCCTTAATGAGATAGATCATTACATATACATTTATTAACTATTTGACTTTTGTCTCTATGAAATGCCAGTTTCATAACTGTAACTTTTGTCCATTTCTCTATTAGGTTGTCATTTTTACCTTATTTATTTGTTTGTTAAAAAGATTTATTTAGTTATTTGAGAGAGAGAGAGAGCGTGCTCACAAGTGGGGTGAGGGAGAGCAGGAAAGGGAGAGAATCTCAAGCAGATTCCCCACCGAGCAGAGCATGGAGGCCAACGAGGGGCTCCATCTCATGGCCCTGAGATCACGACCTGCGTGGAAACCAAGAGCCCAATGCTTAACCAAAAACAGGGTGCCTGGATGGCTCAAAGTGTCTGACTCTTAGGAATGGATAAAGAAGATGTGGTGTACATATACAATGGAATATTACTCACCCATTGGAAACGACGAATACTCACCATTTGCTTCGATGTAGATAGAAATGAGTGGGAGAAGAGAAAATGAGTGGGAAGTATCAGAGAGGGAGACAGAACATGAGAGATTCCTAACTCTGGGAAATGAACAAGGGGTAGTGGAAGGGGGAGGTGAGCAGTGGGATGGGGTGACTGGGTGACAGGCATTGAGGGGGGCACTTGATAGGATGAGCACTGGGTGTCATACTATATGTTGGCAAATCGAACTCCAAGAAAAAAAAAATATATAAAAGTGTCTGACTCTTATTTTCAGCTCAGGTCATGATCTCAGGGTTGTGAGATTGAACCCAATGTAGGGCTCCATGCTCGGCATGGTGCCTGTGTAGGATTCTCTATCTCTCTCTCCCTCTCTCCTTCCCCACCCATCCACCCACTGCTTGCAATTTTGCACACTCTCTCTCTCTTAAAAAAAAAAAAAAAGAATTTGAAGGAATTCTTAGGTAGACTTGAAATGTTTTTTTCAGTCTTACTTGTTTATGGGGTCTATAGAAACTGTTTGCTTTGTTATTGATTCTGTAACACCTTTCTTTATGATCCCTGGATCCTATCATATATAGGCAAATCTTTCCACTCCAGGATTTTAAAGCTATTTTCAACTCCAGAGCTTACTAATTCTTTGCTGATACACATGTAAATTGTTTCAGATTTTCCCTATTATATGCAACACTGTCTTGAACACCCTTGTACATATCTCTTTGCCTTTGAAGAATCTTGTATATTTTTTTCCTTCTTTGTGAGCATTTTAATAAGTTTTTTGGTAAGATTTCTTTTTTTTTTTTTTTTGGTAAGATTTCTTTTTGACAGATAAGTTCTAGAAGCTGGATCAAAGGATAGGCTTATTTCAAGTTTTATTTATTAGTGCTCTTGGAATTCACATCCATCAGACTATTTTGGGACCTTGTTCTATGAGGTAGTCTCTCTCACATAAATCTTTAGCATCTCTCAATCTATGGGCTCTTTCCTTTCAGCCTATGAGTATGCTCTGGACTCACATTTTCCTAGAAACAAAGCAAAATAAAACAAAATAACTTCTCTTGAGTCTGCACTTTTTCTAGTTGCCATCACATCTCTCTTCTTGTTGAAAGGATGGCTTACCCTTCCTCAGTGTCCATTAGTATTGTCTACTGCCATCTGTTTTCTACCCCTTGCACTCCTCTGATGCTGTCATGGAAAGGACACCCAGGGACCTCCAGGTGGTTTTCCCAACTTCATCTATTGGCCACTCCCTCCTCCTTGTTACTTCCCAATTTCTTCCTCCATGACACCAGCTCTTTCCTGGTACTCACCTTCCTGGTCAGACTTCTTTCTCCATCTTCTTTGGGTTCCTTCTACCAAGGCTCACTTCCTTCACTTTGGTGTTCCCACCATTCTGTTCTTGATCCAATGCTCTTCTTTCTATACATGTCCACCCCACTGATTATATGTGTGTACTCTCATTAACTTGATGCCACATGTAGGCTGAATAATGTTCCCTACCTACAGCCAGATCCTAATCTTTAGAACCTGTGAATGTTACCTTATTTGACAAAGGAGACTTTGCAGATGTGAATAAGTTAAGTCTCTTAAGATAGGGAGATTGTAATCACAGGTGTCCTTCTAAAAGGGACAGAGAGAAACTTGACTACAGGAGAAGCAAACAAGATTCTATAATGCTGGCTTTGAAGATGAACGAAGGGCCGCAAGCCAAGGAATATATTTGGCTTCTAGAAGCAGAAAAGTTAGGGAAAGTTCTTCCCTAGAGCCTCCAGAAGGAAATAGCCATGCTGACACCTTGACTTTTAGCCCCGTGAGATAGATTTTAGATCTCTGACCTTCAGAACTTTAAGAGAATGAATGTGTATTGTTTTAAGACATGAAGTTTGTGGTAAGTTGTTACAGCAGCCTCAGGAAATGAACACAATACCCAAATCTGGATCTCTGATACCAGAACTCTCCTCTGATCATCAGCGTCATAGCTGCATCTGCCTGTTATTCTCAAATTCAACGTGATCCAGACAGAACTTATCATCGCCCCCTCTTCCATCTAGAATGTTTGATTTAATGGAACCACTGTTCCCTGAGTCACACAAGTCAGAACCCAAGGGTCTTCCTGACCTCCTCTTGCCCACAGCCATTAGTCTTCAAGCCCTGAAGTGTTTTATTAAATATGCACCCTCTTCTCCAACCCTATGGATTGGACGGATCCCCTCCTCAAACCTATCCTCCATGTCAAAGCCAAGATGAGCCGTCTACAAGGCAAACCTGCCCAACCTCCTTCCTTTAACAACTGCCTAGGGTCAAGGCCCAGCTCCAGAACAGATCACACAAGGCCCTCCCCTTTCTAGCCACATCTGTTAACACTTGTGCACTCGAGTGGCACTGAGCCATTTGCCATTTCTCCATCTGTACTGGGTAGTTTTGTGTCTTCATGAAGCTTCATGACCTGCCTGTCTGCTGCCCCATCCTTCTTTCTCTGGTCAGAGAGAACTTATAACTTAGCTCGTTTCCTCTAATGAGGCAGGGCTAAATGTCCTTCCTTTGTTCTCTGGTAGTATTTTGTGTGTGCCTGCTATAGCACAGCAGTTTCCACATGAAAGGGACACTATTTGTATGCACCTTGAAGCCAGGACCAATGTCTTACCCATCTTCTAAAGTGAAGTAGGTTGTACAAGGCCTCGTAAATGTCTGTTGAACTGAACTGAAATGCACTGCAGGCAGAAAAAAAAAAGTATTTCACTTGTTCATAATATTTCAAAAATTTAGAAAGTTTTCTTTTATAAACTTAACTTCCTCTGACAGTTCTGGGCTTCAGCCATGTAGTGCAAAAAGCAAAAGCACAAAACAAACATTGTCTGAAAATTCCCAGAGTGAGGCATTTAAAAAAAGGAACAATGAAAAAAAATTAAAAAAAAAAAAAAAGGAACAATGAAAATATAAGTACATTCTGTAGTCAATGCATCTCTTCAGTGTTCTTTCAAGAATAATATTTGAAATTTTATTGTTCCTTGATGTTCAGAACTGGTCAGAATATTTTTTAAAATGTCTAGGTGGATTTGACCTTTAACAAACCTAGAGGTTGACTTTTCTAGTCAGCTGTGAAATGTAAATGCAAAGCCCATATAATTCAACCCACAGCCAAGTATTAGGGTTGGGTACACATTCTGTGTAAATAAAGGAAGCAGCTATTATAGCTACTTCTTTATAAACAAAGATAATGTCCTTTTTTATTTTTAAAGATTTTATTTATTTATTCATGAGAGACACAGAGACAGAGGCAGAGGGAAGAAAACAGGCTCCACGCAGGGAGCCTGATGCGGGACTCGATCTCAGGACCCCGGGATCATGACCTGAGCCGAAGGCAGATGCTCAGCCACTGAGCCACCCAGGTGCCCAAAAAGATAATATCCTAAAGTGATAGAATGGAGAGATCTACATGATATGTGCTAGGTGACAAAAGCAAAGCACAGAATGGTGTGTACAGCACAGCCATTTCTGTAAGGAAGGGAGGAATAATATATACCCCTGTGTATAAAGAATCACTGGAAAGATAAATCAGAAACTAATCAATGTAGTTATCTCCAGGTGTGAGGTAGCTAAGTGGATGGGGATGGAATAGAAGTGACATTTCTTAGTATCTACCTTCTAAGAGTGTTCAGATTTTTAAAAAAGATTTTATTTATTTGAGAGAGAGAGAAAGAGAAAGAGAAAGCACAAATGGAGGGGAGGGGCAGAGGGAGAGGGAGAAGCAGGCTCCCTGCTGGTAGAGAGCAGACGTGGGGCTCAAGACCATGACTTGAGCTAAAGGGAGATGCCCAATCGAATGAGCCACCCAGGTGCCCCAGTTCAAATTTTCCAATCATATTAAATCATAAATTATTTAAAATAATTGTGGAGCATCTGGGTGGCTCAGTCAGTTGAGCCTCTGTCTTCGGCTTAGGTTGTGATCTCAGGGTCCTGGGATCGAGCCCTGCGTTGGGCTTTCTGTTCAGTGGGAAGCCTGCTTCTCCCTCTCCCTCATTCTTTCTTGCTCAAATAAATTAATAAAATCTTTAAAAACATAATTGTGAAAAAATAAAGTAGTATCAGGTGTAGGCCAGTAGTATTCCCAAGGTGATATGTTACCAGTTGAGAAGCAATAGTGTATTCTTAGTTCTCTGGCCTAGATTCCCCTTTTTTTAAATACTTGACTTAGAAGTAATTTCAAATTTTTAAAGAATTATAAAAACAAAAATAGCACAAAAAAGAACTGTGTGTCTTTTACCAGATTATTAGCATTTAATCCCATATGAGTGCCCTCTATCTATGATCCACTTCTAATTTTGTGTCTGAACCATCTGAAGTTCACAATCCTCTACCTCTAAATATTTTAGCACACATTTCTATAGAATACAACCACAGTGCAGTTCTCAGGTTCATGAATTAACAGTGATATGAGATGAACCAGAGAGTCTTCTTGTGGAAACAGATGTCTCCTAAACAGAAGTCCCATCTTAACTTGTATATTGTACAAAACGGACTTTGGGCAATCTACTGTCATAGGTCAGGGCAATTGAGTGTGTCACTGAGGAGCTCATCCATTACTTCATATAGTGGCCATCAGTCAGTCTCAGAAGATCTGTTTTTCCTCCTCTCTTTGGTATAAATCAAGCCATTCATTTCGAAAAGCCTGCAGCTTCCCCAAAGTTCCAAATAAAAAAAAATTCTACATGCTCCCATTATAGAACAGGAATGGGGTTGGAAGAAGATTCCTCAATTTTGCATTGTTTAAAAGTAATTAAAAATTTTTAAAAGATATTGTTTATTTGACAGAGAGAGAGCACAGCAGGGGAAGCAGGAGAGGGAGAAGCAGGCACCCCGCTGAGCAGGGAGCCTGATGTGAGGCTTCATCCCAGGACCCCAGGATCATGCCCTGAGCTGAGCAGACAATTAAGCAACTGAGCCACTCAGGCACCCCTAAACGTAATTTTAAAAATATAAATATCACCTGTTTCAAACCCATTTGTGTGCTTCCATCTGCAACAGTGGTAGATGTGGTCAGGTTCTGGACTTGCCTTGTCTCTGACTTTGTTATTGGGCTTGCTTCTGTTGGAGAAAGGAGAAATATGGATGTGGAGGTAGGCCTGAGAGGTCTACAGAAGGAAGGGCGCTGGCCTTGCTCCCCAGGACTCAGCCAAAGACCTAAAGTCCCATCCAGCTCTTTCAGTCTACTTGGAGATAATATTTTGGAACCCAAGATCTAGGTTTGTTGTTGTTGTTTTTAATTTCAGAAGCATTCCATAAACACATTCAGGTCAGATGTCATGTTCCAGGTAAGTGACATTGAAGAATGATTCTGTCCTTGATACAATCCTTGTGAAGACTTGGATAGCAGTAAGGAGAGGACCTAGACTGGGGTTTGTGACTAGGTTTTGGGGAGGGTTCTTCCCTCCTACTCCTGTATTCCGTTACCACCCCTGCACTCCTGAGCCGCCATCCACAAAACTCAACCTTCCTAGGCCACTGTGGCAGAGGGACACGTTGTGCTGTAATTTAATCCTTTGTGGATGAAAACATGGGTTTTTCCTAAAAACATTTCTTTTGGCCTATTACTGTACAATACCTTGATGAAAATTGTTCTGTTGGTATATATCTCTGCTTGTGATGGTTTTTGTGGAGTAAATTTCTAAAAGTGGGGTTGCAGGATCAAAACGTGTGTCTCTATTTTTGACTTTTGATACCTCCGGCCAAATTGCCCTCCAGAAAGTGTGCAACAATTTACAGTCCCACTAGCAGTGCATGAGAATGTGGTATCCTACTTTCAGGACCCACCTGGTCTCTGGAAGCTTGCGGTTAAAAGTCCTGGCTGAGACGTCAGTCTGTCTAGGCTCATACCCTAATTCTGCAACCCACTAGTTTTGCTCTTTATTTATATTTTAAAGATTTTATTTATTTATTCATGACAGAGAGAGAGGGAGAGAGAGAATGAAGGAGAGAGAGGCATGGACACAGGCAGAGAGAGAGGCAGGTTCCATGCAGGGAGCCCGACGTGGGACTCGATCCCGGGTCTCCTGGATCACACCCTGGGCTGAAGGCAGGAGCTAAACCGCTGAGCCACCCGGAGATTCCCAGCTTTGCTCTTTAGTAAATGATATAATCTTGCTAAATATTTCCTTTTCCCTCCAAAGGGAATGATAATAATACTCTTCTCACAGGGCTGTTGGAAATAAATGGAATACTGGCCGCTGGTACTGCTTCAAGCTCCAGTCCAAGCCCCAAGAATAGCCTTTCAGCTGCCTTGTCTAGTCTGAGCCGTGGGGCGGAGCCAGGCACCAGTACTGTGAACAGTAGTCTGAGTGTGGGGCCTTGGAAGGGAGCTAGACTATAAAAACAGTGCCAACCTTTATTACCTTCTTTCTGTGTGTCATGACACATGACTGATATTTCTTTTTTTTTTTTTTTTAATATTTTATTTATTCATGAGACACACACAGAGAGAGGCAGAGACACAGGCAGAGGGAGAAGCAGGCTCCCTGCAGGGGGCCGGATGGATGTGGGACTCGATCCTGGGTCTCCAGGATCACATCCTGAGCCAAAGGCAGACGCTCCAAACTGATGAGCCACCCAGGCGTTCCAGGACTGATGTTTCGAAACTAAGTTTTCTGTTATTATTATTTTTTTGTAACAAGTTTTTTTAAAGATTTATTTATTTATTTGAGAGAGAGTACAAGCAAGAGGGGCAGAGGGTGAGAGAGAAAGAATCTCAAGCGGACTCCATGCTGAGCGTGGAGCCCTACTTGGGGCTCAATCCTATGACCCTGAGATCATGACCTGAGCCATAACTAAGAGTCAGATGCTTAACTAACTGGCTGTGCCACCCAGGCACCCCAGTAACAGTTTTTTTGAGGTCATGTATATATCATATACTTCACCTACTTAAGTGTATAATTCAATGGTATTTAATATTTTCAGAGGTGTGCAACCGTAAGTGCAATCAATTTTAGAATATCTTCATCACATCAAACAGAAACCCTATAGCCTTTAGCTGCCACTACCAAACTTCTGCATCCTCCCTTCCCCCAGCCCCAGGCACCTCTAATCTGCTTTCTGTGTCTATAGATTTGCCTACTCTGGACATTTCACATAAATGGAATTATAGAACATATGGTCCTTTGTGACTGGCTTCTTTCACTTAGCACAGTGTTTTCGGGATTCATCCGTGCTCTAGCATGTACCTATACTTCATTTCGCAAATGAATATCCCAGTGTATGGATATACTACATCTTGCTGACTCATCCATCAGTTGATGGAAATTTGGGTTGTTTTCAATTTTTTACTATAACAAATAATGCTGCTATGAACATTTTTTTTGTTTTTGTTTTTTGTTTTTTAAAGATTTTATTTATTTATTCATGATAGACATAGAGAGAGGCAGAGACACAGGCAGAGGGAGAAGCAGGCACCATGCAGGGAGCCCGACGTGGGACTCGATCCTGGGACTCCAGGATGGCGCCCTGGGCCGAAGGCAGGCGAAGAACCGGCGAGTTACCCAGGGCGTGACCCGGGTCCCGGGATCGAGTCCCGCGCTGGGCTCCCCGGGCTCCCCACCCCCACCCCCACCCCCACCGGTGTCTGGGCCCCTCCCCTCTGTGTCTCTCAGGAAGAAGCAAATCTTCAACGAAGCCAGGCAGACTGGCTCGCCTGCGCCGCTCCCCGGGGCGCTGCAGGGCTGCGGGGGGAGGGGGCGCGGGGGGCGCTGCAGGGCTGCGGGCGGAGGGGGCGCGGGGGGCGCTGCAGGGCTGCGGGGGGAGGGGGCGCGGGGGGGTGCTGCAGGGCTGCGGGGGGAGGGGGCGCGGGGGCGCTGCAGGGCTGCGGGGGGAGGGGGCGCGGGGGGGCGCTGCAGGGCTGCGGGCGGAGGGGGCGTGGGGGGCGCTGCAGGGCTGCGGGCGGAGGGGGCGCGGGGGGCGCTGCAGGGCTGCGGGGGGAGGGGGCGCGGGGGGGCGCTGCAGGGCTGCGGGGGAGGGGGCGCGGGGGCGCTGCAGGGCTGCGGGCGGAGGGGGCGCGGGGGACGCAGCACGGCAGTCGGCCAGCAGCCCACGGGGCCAGGCGCCGTCTCCTTCCCCCTCTTTCCTGCCCTTCCCAGCCCCGGGCCCCGTGTGACCTCGCGCGTGTCCTCGGCTGTGCTGAGCGGGCACCACGTGGCGCAGCTTCCCTGCCGAGGGTCCCGCGCCTCGCCCAGCCCCGAGCCCGTCCCCGCCCCGTCCCCCCCACCCCCATCCCCCCCACCGCCCGGGGGGCCAAGCTCTTCCAACCCCGGGAGCCCCCCCCCCCCCGCCCGCTGGAGCCCGGTGCCTGCAGAGCCGCGCGTCTCCCCTCGGGCTTGGCCCGTGGGCTGCGGCGCCTCCGCCTGCTCCGGGCTCTTGGGGACCCACGCGGCATCTCCCCCGGAATGGCCCTCGCTCTTCTAACCGGCCCTGAGTCTTGAACAGAGCGTCCTCGTTCTTACACGCCCGGGGCTGCTCTTCACCCCCCGCCCCTCCATCTGTTCATGGATTTCCCTGTGCCTGATGTCTCCGCAATTTCCGCAGCTCCTGATGGTCTTGAGGCAATGCCCCCAGCCCCTGGCCTGGAGTCCCTTCTCCAAGTGTTCCTGGATTTTGACCTCCTGTTTGATTATCAGCCACCAGGCTCCTCGTGCTAAGTAGGAGGCCAGGAGGTCATTCAGGTCTTGCATGGTCTCCTTCTTAGCCTGGATGCCCCCCACGCCTGCCAGACCCCCAGCTATCCTGTGGCCAGGCCCCCAGAAGCTGATGGAGCAGGATATGGAGAGATCTGGGAGCCTGAGCCCCTGCTGCCTGCATAGAGGCTGACCAGACCGAGCTGGTGGCTGGGTGACTGACTGCACAGAGCCCAGGGACCGATAGTTGGAGGAGGAGGTGCAGTGGATGGTGAAGCTCATGCTGTTTGGGGAGGAAGACAAGAGGCCAGGACTCAGGCTCAGGCCACCACTTTTGCAATTATTTTGCTTGATTTGGAAAGCCCTTGTAGAAAGCGTTCCCGTCTCTGTTACTGCGTCTCGTAGGCTGATAAATACTTCACACAGAGGCCCCCTTTTGTTCATCCACTGCCCTAGGTCCTTTCCCATGATGCACATGGCATCTCCCCCAGCCTCAAGCCTGTGCTGTGCCCAGGGGAGGCATGTCGTGCATGTTTTCCTTTTTTGGCTTTCTTTTTTCTTTTGGGGATTCATATCTATAAATTATATATTTTCTCTCAATCTAGTTCCATGATCTTTCAAATTTCCATATTGTGTCTTTTATTTTTAAAAAGATTTTATTTATTTGAGAGAGAGTGCATGAGAGAGTGAGCATAAGAGGGGGGAGGGGCAGAGGGAGAAGGGACTTCCTCCCCAGCAGGGGCCCTAGTCAGGGCTTGACCCCAGGACCCCAAGATAACAGCCTGAGCTGAAAGGCAGACATTCACTGACTGAGCCACCCAGGTGCCCCTCCGTATCATATCTTTTAAACAAAAATCTGAAAATCTGAACTCAACTGGTTCTTCCCCTACTGAGGGACTTGATTAATCCTAAACCAGTCCTTTTCACACAGATTTCTCTCTTCAAATGCAGCTCTATTTTTAAAGTCAAAATTACATCCAGACCCTCTCTGTTTGGAGAGTGCTAAGCGTCAGCTCCAGCCTGTGTTCTCATGGGTCATGGAGACAGCTCTAGATTTGAGATGAAGAGATTCCCAGAGAAATTCCTCCACTTACATTATAAAACCTTGGAATCTCTTAACTTCTCTGAGGCTCGGGTTTGTTGTCTACAAAGTGGGATAATGATAACTACCATCTTGTGATTCTTGTGAAGATTTCATGAAATACTATATGCAAAAGCAGGTTCAAAATTCTATCTGTATTCTATATTTTTAGTTGAAGCTCTGCTCACCCTAATTCCATGTGTTTTCCTTTCAGCCCTTCAATATTTCCTTTGGAAGTTCTCCACTTTTTCCTTTGGCTCGTTTTTCTTGGATCAAGTTCTCAGTCACTTCAGTCTAATTAATTAATCAATTACTTATCCATTCTATCATATTTGGATGAAAATGTTGACATCCTGACAGTCTGATATCAGACTTTCTGGGAGCAGGGAGATTATTTGGGTGTAAGATAAACTCCCTAAGGACCTGTTTTCCAGGAGTCAAGACAACGCAAGAAATACTAATTGCTTAGATTAGTATTTCTAATACTAATACTTGCTGGTGTGGAACTGAACAGAAATCAGGAGGAAGGGAAGAGCAGGAAAGTAAGGAAAGTGGGTGGGAGAGGGGAAGCCGTCAGCAAGATGGCAGGAGGAACAGGGGCCTGCCAGGGGTACAATGAGCAGTGAACAGAATCCTGGGTTGGGGGGAGTGGGAAGGAGTGGAAGGTCATACACATAAAATCTGAGTATCTAATATTCAATAGTAGGTTGTCTGGTTGCTGTGATATAAACTCTCTGCTAAATATTTGGTATGCTTATCACCCTCTGGGGTAGGCTTTTGGGGAAATCATAGAAAAGGGTGAATCTCACGATGAGATCAGGATGGTGGGACTCAGGAAAAGCAAATTCACTGGAGATCAGAGGCGACCAGAATGACCCCCCCGGAGAGTCACAGAGATAGTAGAAAGGCTTTGAACACCCACTAGGGGTGGGATCCGGGCTTGAGCTCAGCTGATCTATTTGAAGGGGATGGTGAGTCCAGGGCATACAGATATTCACTTGAAAACAGAATATGTACCCAAAGCCAGCCATATCCTCCTCAGCCTTGGGTTCCATCTAAAGAAAGCCTATCACCCCGTTATTCCTCTGAGTAACCTCACAACTAGCTATTATCACGTGTTCTCTATATTCTTTTCCTCATCGAGAACTAATTTTCCCTAGTGGTTTCTTCCTGTACTCTTGTTTACTCCCACCAACTTTATGTTTACTTATTTCTTTCCTTCAGCCTGAAAACCATCTTCATTTCCTACCTCCCTTTCTGAAGTTCCACCTCTCACTGCCTTCTCAAATTTCACAGCAGTTGCTTCTGTGGGCACAACTGGCTCCGCGGTGTGTGCATGTGTGTGTGCGCACGCGTATGCACTTGTTCTGTCTCTTGTGGCTCACAGAGCAATGCCAGTCTTGCTTTTATCATGAAAGATTCTTGGATTGTTTATACAATACTCCCTTTTGCTCCACAATGTTTGTAAAGTTTAGTTTACAGAGAGAGAGAGAACACAGGAGTGTTTATCTATTGGAGATAACATACTAAAGTATTTCTAGATGAAATTGTGCTTGGCATTTACTCTAAAATAATCTAGAAGGAGAGAGGAAGAGGGAGAAGTTGGGGGCTGGATGCAGCAAGTTGGCCATGTTGTTGAAGTTCTGTGATGAGTACCCGAGGGTTCAGTTAATATTCGCTCAACTTGTGCGTATGTTGGACAATTTGCATAATAAAAACTTTAACTAAAGATTGTTGTTTTTTTTTTAATAAAGACTTTATTTATTCATGAGAGACAGAGAGAGGCAGAGACACAGGCAAAGGGAGAAGCAGTCCCAATGCAGGGAGCCCGATGTGAGACTCAATCCGGGGACTCCAGGACCACATCCTGGGCCAAAGGCAGGTGCTAAACCGCTGAGCCACCCAGGGATCCCTAAATACTGTTTACTAAAGATCTGCATGCAGGTTATTCATCTCCATAGCAAACACATTTTTTTTTTTTTTACTGTGCCTGACCTCCTCCCTGGCATGCTCCCCATTCTCACCAAGCCATCTCTAAACTCTCCTTTCATGTGGATGTGTTGGCATGCCTATTTCCCTTTGGTCTAGGGTCTCGTGGTAGGCAGGGGCAACTTCTTACTCACCTTTGTGTTCCCATGCTTAACACAGAGTGTGCAGAACTGAGCTGACCTGAGCTAAAGAATCCTCAGCCTTGCACCTCCTGACACAGCCCCCCATTGCGTCATGGTTTTTGCTGGGCCTGTGGGGAACCACAGCAGGACTTACTCCTCAGCAGGGAGAGGGAATGGCCCCTTTGGCTTTCTACATGTGCAGCCATATCACCACAGAGCTCTTTTACTGGCCTGGTCCTTTTCCTCTAAACATTCTCTGAGATAATTCCAATTGCTTTTGGATCTGAAGTTCACATCAACCTTCTTACTTTCCATGATTTGGTGATTCGAGTGATTGCAATTGTAGGCCTAAATTCATGCTGGGCTCCTTACTGCAGAGCCTCCATTTGGGCAGCCTATCTTTCCTTGCAATCCATCTTCCAATCCAGAGGGAGAGGATGTCATGTATCCTTCTTCTTCCTTCCACTGGGGGGTTGGTCCTCCCATCACACTCAGGGAAGGTAAAGCTCGCAGTGCTGCCATCTTAGCTTGTCATTTCCTTTATCACCCTCCCCAGGTTACTTCCCGCTGCCATCTGGGCCCAGTCTTCAGCTTTTCCTTTAATTCCTATTTTAGGCTCATTTTATACCATCTCTTATAGTTCTCCTGCTATTACAGTTCTGGCAGCTTCTAGGACAGTCATCCTGGTACTATCATGCTCTCACTACTCTTGAAATGGCTTATTACAAATCTCAGTGTCCCTTTGTCTTCTTCCTAGTGTGCCACTGGGAAGGTAAAACTGGAAATAGGTGGGTCAGGTGTTATTATGCCCATTTGACAAGAATCAGAAAGGCTGGGTGGCTTGTTTAAGGCTTAAGAATTAGTAAAGGTCACTGGTACCCCAGCGGCTCAGTCAGTTAAGTGTCTGCCTTTGGCTCAGGTCATGATCTCAGGGTCCTGGGATGAAGCCCCATGTCTGGCTTCCTGCTCAGCAGAGAGCCTGCTTCTCCTTCTCCCTCTACCCCCCCTTCTGACTTGTGCTTTCTCTCTCTCAAATAAATAAATGAAATCTTAAAAAAAAAAAAAAAGAACTAGTAAAGGGCAGAAGTAGAACCCTAGTCTTCTAATCTCAGTCCAGTTTTCCAGCTAATTTCCATCAACCTATTTATACTTTGCTACTGTCCTCTGGGGAGTCATGGCTGACCTTGAACTTCTGTGCATTTACAAGAACAAGTGAGCCTTGCAACACTTACCTCTCTGGAATATTTCTGACAATGGTCCAGAGGACTGGGAACTGAGCTAAGCCAAAGTGGGATGGTTAGGACTATCTTATCGATTCATGCTGGCACTGTCTGAAGTCTCGATATTGCCTCAAACAATTTTCTTATTTCTGAAAAAGAGCCAAACAACGCAGGGGAAGGAGCAAGATGCATCAGCATGACTACTGGACTTTAGCCAAGTGCTTCTGGAGTTCCAGGAATTGGAGATAGGCATGGCAACAGGTCACACTCCAAGGGTTATCAACCTATAACATGATGGACTAGAGTACTGACCACTTTCCTGGGTCAAGACAAGTGCTAATTGTTGGAGAGCATTATTAATGAGGGGTGTAGGTGGTGGAACTATAAGTGACAGCTAAGCTTTGTGGATAAAGAATGTGGTTGTGCCCTACCATCACCTGAAGATAGCCTTGGCTATTCACATGTGAGTAGATGAAGACCGTGTGTGCGTGTGTGTGTGTGTGTGTGTGTGTGTGGTGGAGGGTAGGACAGCGAGAGCATAGGGTCAGCTATGGCAACACTTTCCTTCCCCTGCCCATCTCCAGTTAAAACCAGTGTCTTTACCCTAACCACAGTGCCCTGTAGCATCATGACCCCCTTGGTTCTAGAGCATGAACTTTGTGAGAGGCCCTGAACAAATCTCCTGCTGAAACTATAGTTCTTTTTTTTTTTTTTTTTAGATTTTATTTATTCATTCATGAGAGACACACACACCCAGAGGCAGAGACTCAGGCAGAGGGAGAAGCAGGCTCCATGCCGGGAGCCCGACGTGGGACTCGATCCCGGGTCTCCAGGATCATGCCCTGGGCCGAAGGCAGACGCTCAACCACTGAGCCACCGAGGTGTCCCTGACACTATAATTCTACCTCTCATCCTTGATTGCTCTACAGAGGAGAATATGTTTGTAACACATCTGAGTTTTTCATTTTCCCTCAGCAAACCTTCAAAACAAACTACGTATCAATGTGGGGACCTGGAAACAACATTTCATCTCTAGTGAAAGCTTGAGCATCTTAAGACAAACACACTGGGAAGAATCAGTCCTCATGTTTGCATAGAGTATTGGCCTTTGCAGAGCTTGGAGCATTCCTTTCTGACCTCTGTCCTTCTGAGAGAACTCACTGTGGGTGGAACAGCTCGGAGTCAGCAATAAGGAGAAAGGAGCTTATCCTGGGAGGTGGAGTGGAATACTCAAGTACTCTGGACTCTCCACTTACCCATCAGAATTACATATGTAAGCATCAGCGGGATCCTGACCTGGACCAAAATGAGGCCTGAGAATGCACTGTATTTATAATTTTGGATGCTTTATTATCTAAAGTCAAAAAGAGAAGATACAAAAGCAGTTTTATTTACCAAGTGAGGGCACTAGGCCTATGGAAAGTTTTGGTCCTTTTTGCTAAGCTGTCAGATGTTGCAGGCAGTTGGCCAGACGGCTGTGTTTTATGTCCCGGCTTAACATTTTCGAGGCTGCTGAATAATGTAGATCCTTTTCAGTGGAGTGACCTTCTCCAGAGCAGGTCTGGGTTTTTGATGTGCCATGTGCACCACTGCTGGAAATTTATGGCTGAGCTAAAGGTGAGAAGGAAAGAAAAAAATAAGCGTATTGGATTTTTTTGGTCATGAAGTATTAGAGTAGCAGAGAGCGATGCAGTTGGTCGGAGGAGTTTCACAGTTTTGGTTCTTTCTTTCATACATCTTTTTCCCATACCACCTCCAGCTCTGGGCTCACACATGTATGCATTCACCTGGGTGTCTCTCGTTAGCTTGTTTCTGATTTTGAAAACTATAAACTATACTATATACAAGATAATAAAAAAATACATGTGCATTTATATGTATGTTTTGAAGTGACTTTTTTTTTTTTTTTTGAGATTTCATTTATTCATGAAAGACACAGAAAGAGAGGCAGAGACACAGGCAGAGGGAGAAGCAGGCCCCACGCACGGAGCCTGACACAGGACTCAATCCCAGGAATCTGGGATCATGTCCTGAGCCAAGGGCAGATGCCCAACCGCTGAGCCACCCAGCCATCCCTGAAGTGACATGTTTAAAGGTAGAAATGCTTAATTATATCTCATTAGTCCTTTAACAAATATTTGGCCCTAGCACACACATATATGGATCACTACATTCTGAGGAGGCTATGGGGACACCAGAGAAGGTCCTGCAGGGGAGGAACACCTCCATTGTCAACAGACCAGAAATAAGGAACCAATGAAAGAAGTTGAAAAGAGTTAGGGTCAAGTGGTATGTTGAAGTCTGTGAAATGGCTGTTTTTGTAGGTCAAGAATGGTCCAATATTGAAGATTTCACATGGTTCAGTCTCCAAAGCCTGGCACGAAGAAAGCTGAAGAGTGATTAATTAGTAGCTTCAGGTAACAAACTTCTTATTAGTCATCCCATGGATGACATCTGTGAGGAAAAGTGGCTTTCAATGAACTCGGACTGAAACTTTGGACATTACGAGGAATTTCACACGGAACCAAGAGACTTTATGGAATTTTCACTAAGGAAAGCTTAAGATGGAAAAGATGTCCAGTGCCGTAAGCAATTCAGATGTAGTCTTCCTAGGAGAATTTGGACCCAGTGACCTTTTGGGCCCATTCCAGTTCTTGGTTTCTAAGCCGAGCGATACAACAGAAAGATACCTAAGGACACTTACCTTAGCCAGCAAGGGAGGGGTGCCTCAGCTCACCAGGAATTTAACTTGTCACTGCAGAACTTAGATGCCCTTGCCCTGACACTCAAGTTAAATAACCGGGAGATAAACTGCGCATGACCCCAGGCATCACATTGTTTATAGTTGTTCGGGTTCTTCTAAGGCAGGGAAAACATATGTGCCTTCTATCTCTTCTCAAATGTCCCTGAGCTCTGGGCACACAGCATTCCCTTTCATGTGGAACTTGACTCCAGAAAGTCCTTTCTTCTTGGTCTTAAAAAATTAAACACAGTGGAAGGATATACCCTCAAGTATTAACAGTGATTATCTCTGAGGAATTACGGGCAATCTCCAGTCTTCTTTACTTTGCCTGTCATTATTTTTCTAAAAATTTTTCTCTTACAATGAGTATACAGAAGTAATATAATAATTAAACCCAGGGATGGTCTCTGCTGGCGTTCTAGCGGGAAGGAAAAAACATAATCAGGGTATGGGTCATAAATGTTGCTTTAGAGTCTAAAAAAAGAGCCAATGCCTTTTTTCGGTCAAGTCAATTATCATTGGGCCACATGACATGTTATAGTGGGGTAAGGGCAGTGTGTTTTGTTTTTCTTTTAACATTAGAACTAAAAGGAAACTTAAGAGGCAGTGATTTCAGGGGTATCTCTAGTGTCACCTAAAACAGATGGATTATGTCAGGTTCGCTCTACACCACATAGAAGAGATTACAGGTGGGAGGAGCACCCTGCCAGGTTACTTCAAGTCCAACACAAGGTGAAGGGGGTGAGAAAGGAAATAGGTGATTCTGACATAACAGAAATGTGGGCAAGTAGCCAAGGGGAGATGGGGCAAGAGGACAAGTCGAGGCGGCGGAGACGAAGCCACAGAATTGCCTGTTGCTCTGAAGGCACGAAAGCCACCACTGCAGGGGTGAAACAGGAGGGGGAGGGTGGCACCCACTCATGACCTGACATCTTTAGGCTTATCTCTGCACTTCAGAGGCTGCAATTTTTTTTTTTTACTACTTAAAAAATTTTTAAATCCACATGACAAAATTTCCCATTTCAACCATTTTTAAGCAGTTTAGCTGCATTAAACGCATTTACATTGTTGGGCAACCATCCGTACTATTCACCTCCAGAACTTTTTCATCACATCGAACTGAAGCTCTGTGTCCTTTAAATAGTAACTCCTCACTCCCTCCTCCCACCTTCCAGCCTCTGGCAACACCTTCTCTGTCTGTCTCTGACTTCTGACTACTCCAGGTACCGCATATAAGTGGCCTCAGGCAGGATTTGTCCTTTCCTGTCTGGCCTCTGTCGTTTCTCTTAATGCCTTCAAGGCTCACTCATGTGGTAGTTAAGTGTCCGAATTCCCTTCCTTTCTAAGGCTGAATAATATCCCACTGACTGTGTAGATACCACATTTTGTAGGGATATGTAATGATGATAGCACGTTGGACGTTTTGGTCGCTTCTACCTTTTGACTATTGTGAATAAGGCTGCTCTGAACACTGGTGTACAAACAGCTGTTCAAATCCCTGCTTTCAATTCTTTTGAGTATATACCCAGAAGTGGAATCGCTGGATCATATAATTCTATGTTTAATTTTTTGAGGAACTGCCATATTGTTTTTTACAGTGGCTGTACCATTTGATGTTCCCATCATAGCGCACCAGGGTTAAGGGTTACATTTTTACTAAGACACTTAAGAGAGGTCCTGAAAGTTCTGCTCAACTGCCTTTCAGGAAGGGACTGCTGCAGATCGGAATGAGCGGGAGGCTGTCCCTGGGGCTGGTCGGTTGGCCATCTGTGAACTGATCTGGGAACGTTTAGGGGGGAAAAAAAATCAACAGGATTGAGAAGGAAGTGGAAATAATTCTGGCAAAGATAACAGCCTTAGGGAAACTGCCTATAATTATTAAATTACAAATGCACAGGTTTTAGGGAGCTAGTAGCAGGGCTGTACAGCAACTCTTGAATATATAATAAGGCAGTCAAGTTCTCTTTCTCATATGCTCCAATCCCTCAATTAGGATCACCCTAATGTTGAAGGATTTAGGGGTTGTGGATGGAGAATCTATAAAAAATCTTCCACCAGAACTGATGAAGCTGTAAGTAAAACGGTCAACTTCTCAATGCCCTAATAAATTCTTTGCTGTAGATTTTGTATCAATGGTGATAAGAAAATTTTTCAAGCTGGAACTAGAAATAAGTAGGAATAGCTTTCCAGAGTACAACTTCCAACCAGCTGTGTTTCAAGCTGGCATCTGAAATTTCAGAAGTTTGGATTTTTCATCATTAGTCTTTATAAAAGGACAGGGTTTGTAAAAAGAAAGGTGTTTCTTGTCTGATTCATTAGGATAAGAGAATCTAGGGTAACCCCGAAAGAGAAAGAATTCAAGGCTGGTGTATTTATAAGGATTTGTCTTGCTGTGACTCCATCACAGAAGGGGCAACATATTGAACTTGAAAAGCTGATCAATAGAAATTCCCACGTGGAGAATCTACCTTCATCTTGGGTAACTTTGACCTCAGAACCTATAGTTTTAGTTTCAGAGAAAAAAAAGCGAAAGAAGTTTAATAAAAGTCTTTACAATTGGAGCTGTGAAAGAAATTCTAGATGCGAGGAAATCGGTGGCAGGTTTTGTTTAAGAGGCTGAAGCTAGGTAGTATTAGCAGACAGGCAGCTCTTCCATTCATCTTTCCAGAGTGTTAACTTCCAACTTGAATGTTGGCACTTAGATTTCTACACCCCGTTAAGCAAAAGGCTTAAAACAAAACATTCAGCCCGAGTCAATGAAATTCAAGGATCCTCCTACGGTGATGTTAATCTACAGAACAAGAGAAACCCTTTTAGATTTGCAGATGCCTCTGATAGTTTCCGCTCCCTCAGGATCCCATTTCACACACTTCTCACTAAGTGTGGTGGTGGTGACACATCTGGCAACTTGAAAAGTGGCCCCAACTTTAACTAGGCTTCAACCTCCCACCTCCTCCACACCATAACCCAACCTTGTTCCTAATGCTTCATTCAATTGGCCGCTTTCACGTTCAGAGAAATTTCACAATTTCACAATTGTGAATTCGTTTCACAATTATTGCCAAATATCACTTCCATCACTGTCTAAAGAATTATATTTGGCAGTATCATCCTCTCTCACTCCCTGCCTTAAAAAAAAAAAAAAAAGAAAAAGAAAAGATTAAATGAACGACCATAAATCTCAGAGGAGCTACACGACTTCTAAAAGGTCAAACAGCCTTGAAGGAGCTGGTGGAGCTTGGTCTGAGACTGGTTCTCCCAGATTTTTAGCCCAGAGAGTTTTGGGGTTACATAACTCCTTTTCTGCAGGAATATCATGATATATGGCCTGTCACCAGGCAACATGAACCCTCTCATTATGTAGAGCTGAGAGAGGCAGGGAGGGCTGATTGGAGAGGGAAGGAGAGAAGCAGAAAAGTAGTGAGAGAGGTCTGCATGCAGGGAGGAGATGGGGGAAATAGTAGGAGGGGAAAATTTCAGGCTGCTTCCCACTTAGATTCATACAGTTCCAAGCTTTGGGGGATCGTTTTCCAATCTCTCAAACCTTAAGCTGATTTTAAAGTAGGGTATCCAGAGATGAATAACATATGGATAGAAATTTCTTTATTTTTCTTGCCATGTTTCAGTGGTTGATGAGATCTTATGAATAGGACCGTCCTCTTACTGCCTTACACTCTTTTTGAGAGAGAGACAGAGGGTGTGCACATGTGCGTGAGCAGGGGGAGGGGCAGAGGGAGCCGGAGAGAGCTGATGGGGATCTCGATCTCACGACCCTGAGATCATGACCTGAGCTGAAATCAAGAGTCGGACGCTTAACACACTGAGCCACCAGGCTCCCCCCTACCTTAGACTCTTAAGTTCTTACATTCATATGAGAATTAACATGAGTTCTTGGAACTAGACATAATCCTAGGGCAGTAATATTCATTCTGAGGGCAAGAATGAATATTACATATGCAGAGGATGTGACCCTCATTTCTGCTACTGCATTTCTTCTGCATTTTTCTTCTTGTATATTGTTAAGTCTTCATGACAATATTGTGAGGGGAATGGTAATGATGGTGAAAATCCATCAGCAGATATCTATATTTCCATTTCTCTATCTTTTATATATCTTGATTTTTTTGTATGAGGCAGTATAGTTTATGCATTTCTTTCATTTAAAAATTAAAGTATAATTTATCTACAGTAAAATATACCCTTCTTAGTGTACATTTATATGAGTTTTCACAAATACATACCATCTGTGACCAAAATCAGGAGATAGAACCCTCAATCCCCCAAATTCTATCCTGTCCCTTTCTGGTCAGCCTCTCCTCCCAGCTCCTGACAACCACTGATCTCAAGAGATCTGTTTTTTAAAAGGCATTGGTCTTTCCATCCCAAATTGATCTTTATTATAAAATCTTACTTAGGGGCACCTGGGTGGCTCAGTGGGTTAAGTGTCCAACACTTGATTTTGGCTCAGGTCATGATTTCCAGGGTCAAGAGATCAGCCCTAGCTTAGCACAGAGCCTGCTTAAGATTCTCTCTTTCCTTCTGCCCCTCCCTTCCCTACCACCTTGTGTGCTCTCTTTCTCCCCCCTCAAAAAAAAAATTAAAAAAAAAAAAGTCTTATTATGCTTCAGGTTGAATTATGGGTTCAGGGGGCATTTTTCTTAGTGGTAAGAAAACAACTGATCCCATCAAGTACCATATTCAAGATAGTTATACATGGTGATCTTGGGACTTGATTTTGTTGCAGG
The DNA here is from genome assembly GCF_018345385.1 of Vulpes lagopus. NCBI lineage: Eukaryota > Metazoa > Chordata > Mammalia > Carnivora > Canidae > Vulpes > Vulpes lagopus. The sequence goes on along the minus strand of NC_054834.1, from coordinate 84,020,518 downwards.
TTTCTTATACTTTGCCTGGGATTCCAAGTGATGTCCTGTAGGATACTGCCCTGGGAATAGAAGCTAACACTTACAAGGGCTAATTGCACCTGGCCCTGCTAAGTACTTTGCATATGTTTTATAATTTCATTTTATTCTCATAATATGTCTGTGAAATGGATACTTTAACCACATTCCCATTTACAGATGAGGAAACAGAGGCATAGAAAAGGCAAGAAATGTCAATGACAGAGCCAGTGGGAAACACATCTGATGTCTGATGTCAGCCCTGTTCTAGCCAGTAAACTATGCAGTCTTAGCCACAGTCCCACTGCAGTAAACATTGAATTCAGTGTCAAAGTTGTTTGTTTTGTTTTTTAGATTCTTAAAAATATTTATTTATTTGACAGAGAGAGAGCAGAAACAGGAGGAATGGCAGGCAGAGGGAGAGGGAGAAGCAGACTCCCTGCTGAGCAGAACCCACCCACCCCCACCCGTGGGGCTCCATCCCAGGACCCTGGGATCATGACTTGAGCTGAAGGCAGACGCTTAACAGACTGAGCCACCCAGGTGCCCCTGTTTGTTTTTTTAAATAGATACAGTTGCTGTTAAAAATATTTGTAACAACACACCATCTCAATGTTTTCTTGTGGTTTACAAATGCAACTTGTTATTATCGCTGTTGATTTTTCTTATAATCTGTGAAATAAGGAAGTGTTATTTTTAACTGAAAGGAAGAGAACTCCTCCATGTGAAGACATAAGCACCTATGTCTATAAAAAGCAATATAGACTCTGGCACTGTAACTAATACATGGCATAATCAACTTAGACTGACCACTCTCTTTAAACATTTTATTTTGGGTTCACATATATTCTAGAGGAACATGTCTAATCCCTCCAGTTCCACTTACAACTGTGAACAGTCTGTGGCCCCTGCGGAAGAGGCATCTGGTGGGCAGGTGCAGGAGGATGTGGGATGGAGAAGCCGGCAGCCTGTGTTGCTCTGACAGGGCACCATTCATCTCTGCCCTACTTCTAAAGCCAGGAAGGCAAAGAGCTGTTTATGACCTCACCTCGAATCTATTTGTGGAAGAACCAAGCCTCCCACATTAGAAGGCTTTGTAGCGGTAGCCTATAATCAAGATTTTGCCTTGTACTGGGACACCTGGCTGGCTCAGTCAGTAAAACATGCGACTCTTGATCTCAAGGTTGTGAGCTTCAGCTGCATGTTGGGCATGGAGAGGACTTAAAAAAAAAAAAAAACAAAACCTGCCTAGTACCATCTGCCTTGTTATATCCCATGAACTTCAGGCACAGCTGTTTATTTCGCTGTCACAGAACCAGTGCTACTCACCAGAACAGAGCACAAACAGGTTACTCTGTGCCAGGCACTGTTCTAAGAGCTTCACATGTACAAACTCACTTATTCCACATAACAACCCTGGGAAATATATACTCTTCCTTATCTCCATTTTTTTTATAGTGGGTTCCATGCCCAGCACGTAGCCCAAAGTGGGGCTTGAACCTGAGATCAAGACCCTGAGATCAAGACCTGAGCTGAGACCAAGAGTTGGATGCTGAACCGACTGAGCCATCCAAGTGCCCTTCCTTGTCTCCGTTTTACCAAGGACTTATCTAAGGCACAGTATAATTTGCTCAAGGTCATAGCAATAGTAAGTGGAGGAGCTACTACTAGATGGAGGCCCCAGAGGTCCAGCTGCTCAGTTTCTGCTCCGACCTTTTCCAGGCCCCTGATTTTGGCAGCAACAGCTAGTCTTCCTTCTATAAATTATGCACAGTCCTGTCCCTTCAATTAATGTGAGAGCAGCAGAAAGAGTGGTTATTTGTTGCTTTAAATGCAACTTATATGCCCTGTAGGAGTAGAATAAGGACTCTTATTTAGTTTGCCTACAAACCTTAAAAACAAACTAGTAAAACCAAAGCACTGTTGCTCTAGTAAGAGTTTTCTGAGTTTCTGGAGCTACTTAGAAGAAACACAAGAAAAAAAAAGAAAGAAAGAAAGAAACACAAGATATAGAAATAAAAATAGCAATAGCCAACCACCTTCATAAACAGATGTTACTGGATAAACCCAGCCGGGGCCCAGCGTGCCTCCAGCCCTAAACTGTGCAACCCTCCACCACCCACCTTCACCTCAAATCAGATATTTCCTTGTGGGTATGCAGTGGTGGGGAGGAAGGCCCCAAACTACTGACTTCCCAATACACAGGCTGCTTTTTTCTAGAAATAGGCCATGAGAAATGAGATGCCACTGAGAAATATTTGGGATGGCAGAGTAAAATGCTGCCAGCTTGGTGTCATGATTCTTGCATTGTTTTCTCTCTTATTTTTGAAATGCTTTATTTTTATCTTTTTAAAATTTTTTTTTAAGATTTTATTTTTATTTATTGAGACACACAGAGAGAGAGAGGCAGAGACACAGGCAGAGGGAGAAGCAGGCTCCATGCTGGGAGCCCAATGTGCGACTCGATCCAGGGTCTCCAGAATCACACCCCTCACTGCAGGCGGCACTAAACCGCTGTGCCACCAGGGCTGCCCTGAAATGCTTTATTAAATAGACACTAGGAATTTGGGAGAAACAGCTTTTCTCACCAAAACCTCTTTGCGGCCCTTGGACTGAGAGCAGATTCTTTCACAAGGACGGCAAATCTCTGAGCTGGATAAAAGCTCAGTGGTCAGTGCTCGTTCACTCAGGGAGCCCCATGTGATGGATTAATACTGATTGGGAGCATTCCGTGGAGGGAGGGGTCTCACCTGCACCCCAAAGCCTCACCTTCTCCAGTGTGTCATTCAGAGTATCCATGGCCTGGAGTTTGGCAACACTTGCAATGGTACTGTAAAGAGGAAACAAAATGTCATATAGGACCTGAAAAACCTTCCCACTAAGGAGGCTACATGGTTTATACAAGGACTATCTACTTGGCCTTTAAGCTTTTACTCTGCTGTGGCAATATCTAGAAGAAAAAACAATTCTACTTCCGTGCGCCCATGTGCTACAAAAATCTTTGTAGGCCACGTTATTATTACGAGGCTATTTTTCTTTTCTCTTTCCATTAGAGTATATAGCTTGGTGATTATTCACAACTAGTCAAACCAGCCCGCCCTAAGGAAAACCACTACCTGACTTACAGCTCTGCAGTTTGACTGTTTCTGTACTTCATAAAACGAGTCACGCAGCATGTACTCTTTTGTGTCTGGCTTCTTTTTCTCAGGCCAGTTTATTTTGTAGGAGAGCGTCAATCAGGGCTGAGCCTTCCTTCTTGATGGAAAATTTGTACTTGGCTTTATTTATTTATTTATCCATCTATCTATCTATTTATTTTTTTGTTTTCTGGATGGTTGGTGTTGGTTAGTAGTAGTTACTAGGAAATGGACATAGATTGCTGATACTTAGAAATTTATTTCCTCTGATACATTTTGTAAAAGCCATTCTCCAAGATGTAAGGAGTGATGTCTGTCTACGAAAATGAGGCCCTCGTGTCTCCTGAATACACTCCTGAAGCAGAGGGAGTGCTTAACCAACCAACAGCAGAGGTGAATGAGGGTAGAGCTAATGAAGCTTCAGCTTCCGAGCCTCCTTCTGCACCTGTTCCTTCCCCAGCAGGCATGTTCCTAGCTCTTTCATATCTGTGATGTTTTACTATTTTTCTTTAAAGTGGCCCCCAAATCCTATATGCATCAGGCCCTACATACCTATATCTATTGCTGGTAAATAGGATGAGGAGGGGGGAGAGAGTGAGAGCAATTTCTTGCTGTTTATGTTGTGCAGTGGTCCCATTCTCATCTTTTAATGACTATTAGACAACAATAGAGTTTTTAAAGACGGTTCCAATCACCACTTAATTACTCTCTGGTCACCTCTTCCCACATCGTTCAGCTGACGTTAGAATTCATAGTAAGTCCCCATTTCCTGAGGTACAGAGAAAGGAATGACTTGTTCACTGGCTGCCAGCTGGATGTCATTTCCAAGCCATGACTTTTTAGTTTCCGAGTCCCTGGGCCAGGCATGTTAATCAGGATGGCAATAAACAGGGTTTAGGCTTGAATCAGGTTTTAGTAACAAAACCAGCTTGCAGTTCCATCACAATCTGGTGTCATTTCAAGTGCTTTCTGTATTCTAAGAACTGTCCTAGATGCCGGGTCAAAAGATAAATAATATGTGAACCCTACTGCTGAGGATCTACAGCCTTTGCCTTTCATTATGTGCTAGTTATATTCTGGTATCAGAAGAAACAAACATTTATTGGTAATGGGGAAGATGAGCATTTCATTTTAAAAGTGGAACAAATCCTTAAAAAATTCCCATCCCAGATATTGGGAAAAAAACTTGAAAAGTGATTTAAATGCATTTTTATATGAAAGAGCCAGAGAAATTCCGTAGTCTCTTTCCCTCTGCATTCCCTGAGACTATTATTAATTCTTAGGGATGCATCCTGAACATCCTCTAATTGACTCCATTAGAATCACTCTTCAACTCATCGGTGGAAACCATCTGGAAATTGTCTCTGAAGTGCCTCCCTTACCTCCTTGGAGGAGCCAGTTTTGCACATTTCTTTCTTTTTGAACACAGTTATTTTCTTTAACCACAGTCCAATGATTGGGCCATTCGTGCACTTGCCCAGCCCACAGCTCTCTGCTTAGCTCTGAGAATGGTGCCTTTTGTCAACGTTACAGCCGAGGGAGCAAGGGAGAAACAACTTCAGTATCTATATGCCTTCCGGCTATGTCAAATAGAGTGGCCATTATTTTCTAAATAATTGAGTGATAGATTTAAAACAAACTAAGAAAAAAAACATTTATTTTTAATTCATAAGATTTGCTGCAGCAGAAAGCATATTATGAAAACAGGGCAGGCTTACGGACACTATTTTAAAGGCTAATATGAAGATAAGCTAACAGAACAGGAGTCAGGTGGGGATGCAATTGGGATTGTGCTTTTTAAGTACCAGACAGCTGGGTTGGCTGCAGAGAGGAGGAGGATGTGGGTGGTGAGGGGGCCCAGAGAGAGTCTTCCAGAAGACAGCCCCATCACCACTGCTTCTTAGCTGGCTGCCCCTAACCCTGTTCAGCAAAGGCCTAGGGAGCATTGGTCTGTCTCAAATTGCAGGGAGGCTTCTGACTTCTGGAAGCAGAGTTACTCAAAACAATTTGAGGTGATGAAGGAGAAGAAATTAAGTAATCCCTACCTTGTTTTCTCTAATCCTGTTTTTTTTGTATGTCTCTCCATGACACCAATTTCTTGTTTCTTGGGAATGCGCATTCCTCCAGCCTTTACTATAAACAAATAAGCAACACACAGGAGTTTTGGTTAGAATAGAAAGGGTAGGCTTGCTTTTGTTGTTTGAGGTATGAATTAGATCTGAAAAGAATTTTAGTACTTTCTGAGGATTGAAACTTTTATCTAAATCAACAGAATGAAGCATTACCTTGAACTGAATAGAAGAAATTATATTGTGTCATGCAAACAAGGTAGGGAAGGGGAGAAGGGTTGAGGGCTGCTTGTTTATGTTCAGAGAGCAGGACCTGAGGCTAAACAAAGCAGCAGAGGTTTACACCTTTGGGTTGGGGAGGAGAAGGGCCACATACTCTCCTAGGCATTTCACTGAAAACCATTTTTTCTTGTTATCAAACCAATTACTCTCTTTAGGGTAGCAACAGACCATTACAATGTGACCCTCTTGTTTTCCCATGAGATTAAAGTTTGTGCAAGGCTTGCATTTCTTTTTCTTTTCAACTAAAGCATTCAAAAGCACAGATTCCGAGAGATGAGCCAAAAGTCAGGGCATGCGGTAGTAACAGGCGTTTAATTCAAGAGAGATGCTTCTGATCCCACTGGAACCCCACCTTCCCATCCCAGACCCCCAAACCTCTGGACTTTGGTCAAACTCAGATGTTCTAATGAGTAATTAAACTATATTAATAATCCTGCCATTCAGGAGATCAATTAGTGTTAATCAGGCTACAGATGACCTAACAGCAATTCAAGTGTTTAACAATGTCAGATGAAATCAACTTTTGAAAAAGAACAACCCATTTCAGATTGCAAGTCGAAGCAAATACTTCTTTCTGTTCCCAGGAAATTTGCTCATCTAAAATCTGACAAGCTCAAATGAGAAAAAGCTAAATGGACATTGATGTGTTTGAACCTGTTAATTCTTTTTATGGAAATGTCAAATTGGCCATTTCTAAAACTAGCTCCAATAAAGTGAAAAGTAAAGAAAATCTATTCTATTTCTCAATGTGCTTATCAATTTGACACTATCATGGTTCTTTAAGAATTATTACATATTCTGTTGATTTTTGTAAAACATGCATAAGGCACATAATTCAGAAAGTGTGAAGGATCTGCAGTCTCCATCCCACCAATATTTCCAGCGTCTATTCATTTCCCTTGACACTAATGTTACATGGGTCCTGTGTGCACATCCAGATATTGTACATGTTGTTCTTTTTCAAATGACAGCATAAAATACACATTGTTCTGCATCTTGTTTGTTTATATTTTTCATACAATCATAAACTTTGGAGTAAATTCCCTATCTATCCAAATATAGAGAAATGTATTGTTCTTTTTAACATCTGCTTTAAAATTTCATTATGTGAACGTTCTGTGTTTACTTAGCCAATTCCCAAATGTTGGACATTTCAGATGTTTCTAATTCATTGATGTCACAAACAATGCTGCAATAAATATCCTTTTATATGCATAATTTTGCACAAGTGCAAGGATACCCATGGGATAAATTCCTACAAGAGATCTTGTTAGTTCTTAAGGGTTTGTACATTCCGAATTTTCCCAAGTCTTGCCAAATTGCCCTTCCCAGAGGTTGTACCAGTTTACAATCTCACTATGATGACAGTGATTGTTTCCCCCTACCTCTGGCAACAATGGGAGCTAGAAAATGTTTGGTTTTGTCTACCAATAAGTTAAAAAAAAAAAAGATAACTTCTTTAATTTGCATTTCTTCCATTTTATTAAAGATTGAGCTTGTTTCTGTGTTTTAGAAGCCATTTCTATTTTCTTTTTATGAACTGCTCAATTTTTTTGGTCCATTTTTTTCTATTTGATTCCTACTCTGATCTATTAATCTCTCTGTCCATTTACGCACGTAAATGTTGCAACTCTATTTTAATGAATGTAGCAGCATATATGTATGTGTATATATATATATTTATTAAAGAATAGTTGACAATGATTGCAGCATTGCATGGCAATATCTGATAGAGTTAGTCCTTCTTTGTTATGTTTCCTTTGCAGAATTTCACTAGCTATTCTGACCTATTTTTCCATATGAACTTTAAAATCAGTTTGTCAATTCCTTCCCCAAAAGTCCTGCTGATTATTTTTTTAATGGTCTTGTTTTAAATGTATAGACTTTTTATTTTATTTATTTTTTATTTTTATTTTTTTAATAGTCAGTGGTATTTTTTTTTAATTTATTTATTTATTAGAGATACAGAGAGAGAGAGAGAGGCAGAGACACAGGCAGAGGGAGAAGCAGGCTCCATTCAGGGAGCCCGATGTGGGACTCGATCCTGGGTCTCCAGGATCCTGCCCCGGACCAAAGGAAATTTATAGACTTTTTAAAAAGGGAAAACTCAAATGTTTATATTCCTGGTGACTATTCAAGAACATGGTATGCTGTTCCATCTTTTTTTGGGTCCCTCAGTAACTGGCTTGCATAAATCTTAACACATTTACTGTTAGGTTTATTTTCTAAGCATTTTATCTTGGTTGTTACCATTGCTATTATAAATGGAGTCAATTCTTCAATTATAACTCTGACAGATCATTGTTATTATATCATTGATTTTATACCCAGACCTTAATTGAATTCTTATTGTTTGTAATAGTTTTTGTTGATTCTCTTAGGTTTTTCAGGTAAAAAAAAAAATACAACTTGTAAGGAATTATAGCACTACTTCCTGTAGAATAATGTTAAACAGTTGTGGTGATTAACATCTTTATTATCCTAATTTTTAAGGGATTGCTTTTAGTGTTTTCCCATTAAGTATGATGCATACGTAGGTGGATATACACACACACACAGACACACACACACAAATATATATATATATATATACATATATATATAAATACATATATATATAAATGTGTACATATTTATATATTTTTTCATATTAAGGAAATATTTTTCTATTAGTATTTCACTGGGCTTAAAAATTACAAATGCCTTTTTAGCATTCATGGATATGATCCATGGTTTTTGTCCTTCATGTGGTTACTTACAGTAACAGATTAATGGATATCTTACTATCAAACCATTCTTGCATTCATAAAATAAACTCACCTTGGCCATTTTGAATCACCAAGTTGTTTTTTCATTGATTATAAAAGCTTTTCATTAGAATTTTTGTAATATTAGATGCAGTCTAGGAAAAGCACGCTATTTTTACACATGGTCTGCTTTAAATTAATACACATAGACAGAGAGAGACACACATTATATGAGAAAAAGGCATACCAAATAATCAGTAACAGAAATCAAATGATGTGAAAACATCTTTGGGACAGCCATGGAATGTAGATGTGAGATAAACCGAAGTATAGCTTTTCTAGGAAGACTGAAGAGGGAGTGCCTTGTGTGAGGGGTGGTGGTGTTCACAGCACTCTCACTGTCTCTTGAACTGAGAGGAGTCATACAGAAGGTCTAGAGCTCGGGCCTTCAGTACCTCTCCCAACTGTATTTTTCTTTCTCCTTGTGACAAATGCGTTTGAAATATGGAGTGCTATAACTATTTTCTTATTAATACTCCTTGTGTTTTCCCTGCTGCTATTGTTTCTACATAGTTTCATCTACATGGACTGATTATTATCACCAACTATAGGAATAAATGTGTTGGGCAGCCCGGGTGGCTCAGTGGTTTAGTGCCGCCTTCAGCTCAGGGCGTGATCCTGGAGACCGGGGATTGAGTCCCGCATCGGGCTCCCTGCATGGAGCCTGCTTCTCCCTCTGCCTGTGTCTCTGCCTCTCTTTCTCTCTCTCTCTCTCTCTGTGTGTCTCTCATGAATAAGTAAATAAAATCTTAAAAAAAATTTTAAAAAAGGAATAAATGTGTTAATAGTTAAAATAAACAGTAGTTTAAAATGAGAAGCCCCCCCCCCAAAAAAAAATAATAAATAAAATGAGAAGCCCTTTGGAATGTTGAGTTCTATGCTATTGATTTGCAAAGACCTTGACAATCTAGAGAAGTCAAGAGGAGAGGGGCCAGATGAAGAAGGGAGCCATGTCACAGGAGGAACTAGGGTGTCTGGAAGGATCACCTCTGAAGAGGATAGACTCAAGGGAATGTGGGTGCCATCTTCAAAGACCTGCGGGTTATCACATGGAGGAGGAATGGCTTCCTGGTGAGGAAATCAGTCGTATTTATTTTATGTTGTTCCAGAGGACAGAATGCAAAGGATGAATGTTCCAGAAAGGTGGAGCCTGGCTACTAGCCTGGCTAATTGATGTTATTCAAAGTGAAGTCGGTTGCCTAGTACAATAGTAAGTCCCTTGGCTCTCAGTTTGTTAAAGAAAAGAAATCCACCTGCCATGAACATCTCAGGGGGATTTGGGGGAGTTTGCTAGAAGTTGAACTAGATGACCTTCATCATCAAGTCTTTGCCTCCAAAATAAAATCACTCCTCCCTTTGGAAAGAATATAAGGCACTGAATAGAGAAGTAAATGCCAAAAGAATTTTTTAAAAGATTTTATTTATTTATTCATGAGAGACACAGACAGAGAGAGGCAGAGACATAGGCAGAGGGAGAAGCAGGCTCCCTGTAGGGAGCCTGACGTGGGACTCGATCCCGGGACCCCAGGATCATGACTTGGGCTGAAGGCAGGCGCTAAACTGCTGAGCCACCCGGGTGTCCCCCAAAAAAAATTTAAAAATTTATTATTAGGCATATTCCTAAGAATGATAAAACAGAGATATTTGAGGGGAAATTAAAAATTATCCCAGAAGATTCCTACTTTCGTGTAGGAGACTCTGATTCCTCCCTGTGATGGGGCTCTATGCTCTAACTCATTGATTTAGGAAGCATAAGTAAACCACACACACCTTGGATTTCCAGACACTGTTCTCATATCAAACTTGTTCTGGTAGGTAATTTGCTTGGTCAGCCATGTACAGTAGAAAGACACAGAAGATAATATCCCCATACTCTGGATGGATAGACTAAGACACAAATTAAGGCTCCCACTACTTGGGGTGACTGAACCAGATGGAACCAGTTTGTGGGAGGGTCATCTTCAAAGCTCTGCTGGGAACACTAGTCACACTAGTCTCTGGAATCTAGATAAACCATTGTAAATAAATATTTACAATTCAACACAAACAGATACTTGCCCATGTTCCATATACCAGATAGGTTCAACTCACAAGAACTCTTCAAAGTTTCACTGTGTCTAACTTTGTTTTCTTAAAATTGCAATAATTTACATAATTCCATGTATGGAACTATATTCCCTTTGAACTTCTAGAGACAGACCAATCAGAATTGGGCAAGGTAAAATATGAACTGATTTAACATTTTAACCTTTTTTTTGAGTACAAATACATAAGACTTTAAGCAAAATGAATTAGAGATAAAAATGTAAAAGAGAGAGATGCCTTTCTGTAGTTTCATTAGAAAGTCTAAATTTCTGTGAGGAAAATGAACCTTTGCTTTCCTGCCTCTGAATAAACGTTATACTCTTGTGGCTAGTTTTGTAGTTTATAACTTTGCAAAAACAGGCCCTTGAGTTTAGAATGCTGTATAATAATTTTCCAGTTAAGATTTTCCAGACAAAAATTTTTGGTATAGGAGAGTCAAGATAAAGAAAGACACATCAGCCCACAAAATAAGCTTTTTTCCCTTCACTAATCAGTGGGAAATGGATGGGAAAAAGCTGAGTAACACAAAGGTTTGTGCACACTTTGCCTGGTGACTGAGCACTTATACCTGAAGATTTTAAGTAAAAGTTTAGATGTTTGCAAAACATTCACTTTGCACTTACAGTCAATTTTTCAGCCCATTTTAAGATGTCAATCAAGACCCAAAAAGTTAGGAAAAGATGGTAAAGTAAAGAGAGAGGGCTTTAGAATAGGAGAGCTTTGGCATGGGGCCCACTTTATTTTTCAGATCTCAGCCCCACGGACCCCACTATCTGTGTGGCTTTGGGCAAGTCCCTCAACCTTGCTGACTTTTAGTTTGTTCCTCTGTGAAACAAAGACGATGGCACATCCTGGTCCACAGGGCTGTTGCCATGCCTAGGAAAGCAGCTGGTCTTGCAATCATCCAAATCCCTGCCCCCGTGATGTTTAGGGGAGCCAGTCTCACAACCTCTCCTTGAGCCTTACAGATCAACAACCCCCATTAGTTGACTTGAGTAGATTGGAGTTGAGTGAATTGAGCCTTTGGTGTTTGTTTTAAGTGACGCTGACCCTTGGGCATGTCTTCAGACTTTCTTCTCTCTTTAGTGAGCCAGAAAACTGATTCTCTCTGGGGGTTCCGTGGTGACCCCTCTGGTGGCTTGATTCATTTAACTTAAACCAAATTACAAGGTGCAAGAAATCCAGAAAAACTTGGGAACTCCTGCTCTTTCTAGTTCCTCGCATACTTGGCCTCCTCCTATTACCTTCCATACACATTTTTGGCCATTCATGCAATAGGGTTCTTCTAAACCTGAGAGCGAGGCGAATAAAAAAAAAGCAGAAAATCCAAAGCTAAGCTGGCTAGTGCCTAGGCCACATCATGTTTCATGTAGTCTGTTTCACAGCACACATTGATAACCAGGGCTAACAGAAGCGCAATAGATTACTATACATGAAAGAAAAGCAGCCCAGCCCTCCACACGTAGATGGGAAAGAGTTACAGCTGTTTGACTTCTGAGAGGTTTCATTTTTAACCCTGACGAGGCAGGCCCATGTCCCTTGTCCATTCCCTTCTGCTCCCTTCTGCTCTGACTGCTGGTAGGGCCTTGTGCTGCCCTCCAACATCAGGAGGTCTTCCAATTGGGGAGGATAATTCCTTCTGACAGCCCGTGTTTCACTAGGCCTGCACTTTAAAGAGATTAGCATTCGTGGGCCAGGTGCTTTCCATAGGTGTTCTCCTTTAATCATCATTACCACCTTATAATATCGATGTAATTTATTAGCCCCTGCTTTAAAGATAAGGACGCCTGGGGCCAGAAAGCAGAGGTTAAGCCGAAGGTCGGCCCAATTGCAAAGGCAGTGTCAGACCCTTCCCTCCATATCACACCTGCTGCCCACTTTCAGTCATCTCTATATTTGCTTATAGAAATCAGGTGAAGCTTCAGTGGAGTTTTGGCAATGGACAATTTTTGTTCCGTGAGTAAAATTTTGCACCATGGCAAACTGGTTCAGACTTAAAATATGTAGCAAGACAAGCTGAAGGATGAGGTTTCTTTGTTCCCTTGCTCTCAGCGGGGAGGCAAAAGTCTGCCTTCATCTCCATTCTAATTATCCCAAACCTCTTATCTATAGTGTCACAGTTCATAATAATTAATTGTCATGCCAGAGGCATTGTGACATGCTTGATGGAGTCATGGTGTGCTATGTACACAGAGTAATTAGCAATCATTAGTGGTGGGGCAGAAAGTTCCTGGTGGTTTCATTCAAACTTCCATTTGGTTAAGTTTATCTCTGTGTTCTTTGTTCATAAATGTAATTTAGCAAATCAGATTTTAGCTTACCCATTTCATGAAGGATTGGGGTGGAAGTGGTGGGAAGAGAACGTGTTTTTCTTTTTCTTTTTTTTTTTTTTTTGGTCTCTCTGTAATGAATGTCTCTTGTAATAATTTGCATGTATAGTTCCTGACCATTAGTTTGCATCATTAACTTTGTTTTATTTTTTTCAGAGAGGGAGAGAGAAGTGAGTGGTTGGGGAGGGGCAGAGGGAGAGAGAGAATCCCAAGCAGACTTCACACCCAGCACAGAACTTTATGTAGGGCTCAATCTTACGATTCTGAGCCAAAATCAGGAGTCTGACGCTCAACCAGTTGGGCCACCCAGGTGCCCCAGCATCATTAACTTTAAATATAGGTAATGTTAACTATGGCTAAATCCAATTACAAATATAAAATGTCAGGAGTCTGCCCCTGGAAACCAGGGCACGGTGTCTAGAATTTGAAGCTCAGAGTTAGTAGTAAAATTCGTACTCTTTTCAGGTGGGCAGCCCACCAGAAAGCCATTGAACCTCTGTGTCAGTGTTTGAAGCTTTCTTAAGGTTATTACCTGCCAGCATCCTCTGCAGCAAAGATGACTAAAATAACCTTGGCTTAGAAGTGCCAAAGCATTACGCCAATAAATAAGGTTCGTAAATGGAGAAAGGCAAGAACAAAGTAGTCAAGATTTTGAGATGTTTCTTGAGGAAAAAAAGAAGGAAGGCAGTTGAAAGAACATAAAACTGGCTTAAAAATAGTCTTGCATGCCTCATCCAATCTATATGAGCGTATGGTTAAGTATAATAAAACTAATCGCCATATTTCACAGAGCATAAGTCAAAAAAAAAAAAGAATGAGAGAAAAGTGGGTATTTTACAAAACACCTTGATTGCTACCTTCCCTAGTCAGCCCCTCCTGTGCTTGGGTCCATATTAAAAAATGCCCCTTAGCTTGGTGATGAGGCAAACTACATTATTGATAACACTGCCCAAACCCAAAGCCTGAGGAGAGAGAGAAAATAAAGTTGCTGTCCTCCATGTGGAAGCTGCTTTGCCTGGGTACTGAGTCAGATGAGGTACAGTCATCCTGGGGTGATGGAGTCTTAGAGCTGGAACCTCTTGGGAGGAAGGTTGCCATGGCAGTAAATCAGCATCTTCCCGTGGATGTGTCTCTGCTCACCTCCAGCCAGGGAGGGAAGGTCCAACCTTAACTATCCCTTTTCACAGGCACCGAATCCCTTATGCCTTCATCTATAATTAGGTTTTAATTCAACCAGGACTTGACAAATCCTCAGGTGGTTTATAAGCAAGCCCAGAAAGTTCTAAGACATAGGAGGAAATCAGGTGGTGTGAAGTTAAAGCAACAACAGGGACATTGCGAACCTCTGCTCTGTGGGGAGGTTGAAGGCGTTGGTGGAAGGAGGAGCAGCAGCAGCAGTGAGACCAGTGCTATCTGCAGGACAGAGGGCAGGTGGGTAGCCTACCTGCAGGAGGATGCCCCCCTTTCAGCGGGGGGAGCAGGACTTGCACTTCACTTGCCATAGCGCGTGCCAGTGCCAGTGCCAAGGCCGGGGACGGTGCTCTGGAGGTTGAGTGCCAACTGATGCTGCCCCACTGCAGCCTGGCTTTATACGGGCTGGGGGGCGGGGCCCCTTAAGGGCATTGCTGAGCAGCAACAGGGCTTGTCACCTAGCTTTCTGGGAACCTCCATCACCTTGGCAGGTTTCCTCTTAGAAGAAAACCTTTTTCTTGTTCCCTTTATCTCAGAAAGCAAGGTAGGTGGCTAAGGGAACTCCTATTTTCTTTTGCCAGGGAAGGGGAGAGGATGAATTTCAGTGCATACTTTTCTTTCTAACTCTTCATCCATCAAGTATGTAAGGTGCGTCTACAATGTGACAGGCTCTTTGTCATATGCTGGCATGACAAGGAGGTCAAGATTTTGGTTTCAAGATGTCTGTCGTCTTTCTGAAGGGACAGTTAGAAAACAAAGCACTATGTCTTTGCAGAAGCCTTGGTGACTGTAAGCATTCATACTAAGAAAATAATCGGGGATGTGGACAGAGACTTCTGTACAAGAATGGCAATCATGTATTTCTTTTTCTTTTCTTCAGTTTTTAGAATTGATTGGTAGCAATATCAACATCCCCAAATAGGGAGGGACAGTAAGATACAGCCATGTGAATACTATGTTCACATTACATATCCTATTCTCAGATAATATTTAATGATGTGAAACCTTTCATGATAAGATAGTGAAAAAGTAGGCTAGAATAGGATAGTAGGATAACAATTCTGTTAAAAAGAAAAAGTCCAAATTTAAGCTTTATTGTATCTCCAATGCTGATCAAAGTTGAGCATATGGTAGTTACTAAGAAATACTTCTTTGTTCTTCAACGCAATTAAAAACTTCTGCTCAAAAAAAAAAAAAAAAACTTCTGCTCTTCAAAAAAACAAAAAAACAAAAAACAAAACCTTCTGCTCCTCAGAAAGTATTGTTAAGGAAATGAAGACCAGCCCCAAACTGAAGGGGAAAATAAAAAATGTGTAGAACACATTGCTGGTAAGCACTGGCTCTAGAATACATGAAGAAACAACTCAGTAATAAGAAAACAAATAACCCAATTTTTAAAAATGGGCAAAAGATTAAAACAAAAACTTCACAAAGTAGAGATATTGACAACAAATAAGCACATAAAACGATGTTCAACATCATTAATCATTAGAAAAATGCAAATTAAAACCACAATGAAATATACTACATATGTATTAGGATGGCTCAACAACAACAACAACAAAGGAAAATACAGCATCCTGATGAAGATGTGGGCAACTGAAACTCTCATCCATGGCTGGTGGGAATGCAAATTGGTAGAGCCTCTTTGGAAGTGGTATGACTGTTTCTTGTAAAATTTCTTCTAACATTAATCACATACTTACTGTGTGACTAACAATCTAGTTTCTAGGAGTTTTCCCAAGAGAAATGAAAACACATGGTGCACAAAAATCTATGCATGACTGTTTTAACAGCTCTATTCATAATGGATAAACGTTAGAAACAATCCAAAAGCCCATCAAATGTAGAACAGATAAACAAATTCCAGCATATCCATACAATAGAATATAACTCAGCAAGTCGTGCCTGGGCGGCTTAGTTAAACATCTGACTCTTGTTTTCAGCTCAGGTCATGATCTCAGGGTCATTAGATCAAGCCCCATGTGGGGCTCCACACTGAGCGTGGAGCCTGCTTAAGAGTCTCTCCCCTTCCCTCTCTCTCTGCTCCTCCCCACCCCCTTGTGCTCTCTCTCTCAAAAAATAATTACTCAGTAATAATAATCAAAAAACAGATATTTACATGCAACAACACGGATGAATCTCAAAAGCATTATGCTAAATGAAAAAAGCAAGACTTAAAAGCCAGTTAACTGTACAACTCCATTTGTAAGACATTCGTGAAAAGTCAAAACTACGGGAAAAGAAATTAGATTTGATTGCCAGAGGAGAGGGTGGGGAGACTGGTTTAACCACAGAAATTTCTGTGATGATAGAAATGTTCTATATCTGCTCAGACCAATATGGCAGCCACATACCACATTTGATTTGGGTGCTTGAAATGTGGCTCGTGCAATGGAGAAATCAAATTTTAAATTTGATGAAAATTAAGTAATTACATAATTTTAATTAAAAATGAAATATTAATATAAATAACTACATGTGGTTTGTGGCTATTTATTGGATGGCGCAGGTCTGGAGCATAAAACCTAGATGTATGATTGGCTTCTATTTCTGCAAGATCCAGGAAGCCAGGAAGGCATCAAAGGGCAGCCATCTCTTAGAAGAGGCTGCCCTGAGGGCTGCCTGATGGGACCAGAATATAATGCATGTCCAGGCAAGGAAGGCTTCTTCTGAGCAAATGTTTATTTTACCATGAAGTAATGTTGAGTAGAATTATTTCACCTCATTCATGAGCAAGGCCTTCAACAATGGATTTGTGTTGTGACCTTCTGGAGGGCAAGCTAATAGGCAACATTTTCATTATGAAAACCATTATTCTCACAGCTCTGAATAAAAAAACCTTTAGAATGTGTGCTCCTGAAATTCAAGTAGGACCCCTGTGATCCAAGATAACAGGAGTGGTGGTGTCCAGGAGGTGATGGTGAAGGAGGGATAACCAAGGAAATGTGAGGGGTGTAAGTAATTAGAATCCTTAGGGCATCCCCTCTCTATTCTATCCTTCCCAAATCTTATTAAAGATTTTATTTGAGAGAGAGAAAGAGAGCTCAGGCAGGGGGAGAGGCAGAGGGAGAAGGAGAGAGAATCTCAAGCAGATTCCCTGCTGAACACAGAGCCTAACTTGGGGCTCAATCCCACAACCGTGAGATCATGACCTGAGTCGAAATCAAAAGATGCTTAACTGACTGACTCACCCAGGTGGTCCCCAATCCTGCATATTTAACATGAGCCTCACCGATGAATAGGCAGTGTGCTAACATTGGTTTCCTTCTACCCCCAAATAGAAAATATCCCCGAGTCATTAACAGCCCTGTAAATAGGGGTATGTAAAGGAGGCATAATCTACAGAGAGACAACGGACCTATTTTACTGTAGAAACATGAGAAGAAGAAGGGAAATGGGAAAATGAGGCCCACATGTTTTTCCTTCCAGGCCTCTTCCAGCATGTTCCTCCCCACTCTGACACCATCTCTG
This sequence comes from Vulpes lagopus, assembly GCF_018345385.1. NCBI lineage: Eukaryota > Metazoa > Chordata > Mammalia > Carnivora > Canidae > Vulpes > Vulpes lagopus. Next base: position 84,003,137 of record NC_054834.1, on the reverse strand, counting down.
CTTCCACAGCAACAGGTCTGGAGCCCCAATTCTACTCACTTGGTGCAGGTGTACCACCGTGGGGCAGCCCCTCAGGGTGGTGGGGTCCCCCCTTGCTCTATCCTACGGAAGTCATTAAAACCCCTGGGCTGTTTTGCAGGCTGTGAGGTGAGGATAGCCTGGATTCTTTACTTTGAAGATTGACTAGAGCTTCCATCAGGATGAAAGCCTCATCCAAAAAAGGCAACGTGTTATTACCCTTTAAATAGGCTTATAAACCTCATTTTAAGAGGGATATTGGTCGAGTTAACTGTAATGGGAGAGTAGTTCTGCAAGGACCAAAGTATTTGAAATTGTGCTTAGTAATGCTAAAAGCCTAATAAAACGGCTTCTCATGACAGTGAAGTTGCCGGATAGCTTTTTGTCTTTTAAGTGAAAGGACAATATAACAGTAAAGACATTAATAATGTTTTAAAATCACAACACTTTCATCATAGTACTTTCTTCTTTTAATTTGTGTGTGGGTAGCCATTATTAGCCTCTTCATACCATCACAGTTTCGCACTGTGCATTTCATTTTCATATTTTGCTTTTTTTCCTCTTAACATTAATTATATACAGAATCTAATGTCCGGTTTTGAAAGTATGAGAAATACAGGTCAGTCTAGCGGCAAGAAAGCTAACCAGGAAGAGGATGACCCTTGTGTGCAGGGGTGGCTTAGAGGGAAGCCCCCTTCAAGGGGCCCTGTCCCCTGTTATATAAGATGCCTCTGAGCTTCCAGGGCCTGCCTGGGGTTACCAGCTTCCTCTATTTTCTTTTAAGATTTTATTTATTTATTCATGAGAGACACAGGCAGAGGGAGAAGCAGGCTCCTTGCAGGGAGCCCGATGTGGGACTCGATCCCAGGTGGAATCACGACCTGAGCTGAAGGCAGATGCTCAACCACTGAGCCACCCAGGTGTCCCGCTTCCTTTGTTTTTAAGATATAGTATGCTCTCCCCTCAAATTCCCCTGGAATTTTCCTTTCCTCCAGAGACTTTTTTTTTTTTTTTTTTGAGAGAGAGAGAGAAAACACCCAGTGGGCAGAGGTAGGGTCAGAGGGAGAGGGACAACCTTAAGCCGGGGCTCAATTTCATAACTCTCAGCAGAAATCAAGAGTTGGATGCCTAACTGACTGAGCCACTCAGGTGCTGCTAAATTCCTAGTATGCAGCAGCAAACTTGTGCCGTCTTCTCTATTTGCCAGACCCGAAACAAAGAATCCAGTACTAATTCAGAGGTGTACGTAGGGAGCTTTCCCCTGAGTTATCATGCAGGCAGACACCTTTGCAGATAGGGGACTACCCAGCAATGAAAGAGTCTGGATTCTGTGTGCAGGATGGCATATAAGCATAGCTTGGATATTAGCCGATCTTGATAACAAGATAAACAGCGAAGAGGATACTTTCTCTGGCCTTGGCCTTTGGAGGCTTTGTGGTGGGTGTTAGAGCAAAGAGACAAATAATCTTCTTTAGAAGACAGTTACAGTCACTTGTTCGTAGAAGTACACTGGAGATGATTAGCAAAAACACTAATTTCTGCAAACCCCTACCTTCCCCACCTCCTATAAAGTAAAAAATGTATTTACCCCATTTTATAGGTGGGAAAAGGCCATAAAGGGAAATAAAGAGAGGCAAATGAGTTGTTACCTGTTGTAAAATGGCAGAGCAATGATTGGAAGTGGCTATTGACCCACTGTTGACACAATCTTTATTATCATCCCAGAGCTTGACTCATGAAGCATCTGAGAAGTCACACTGGGAATCTGTGTAAGACACAGACAAGAAAACAGCCCGAGAGCAGCACGCCCTGAGCAGCAGATGCTCATAATAAACCATGCATGTCACAGGGATGAATATGTTTTCCGTGTGCTAGAAAGGTCCAGGTACCAACGATTCTGAAAGGAGTCCCAGCTGTAGCCAAACTGGCCTCGGGAAAGAGAGGCCTTGCAAGGTCGCCAGCCACCAGGCTTTTGCGGGTCAGTGTTTGACTGGATCCACTCTGGGCATGACTTCCCTCCTCTCCTGCCCAGGGCCCTGCCTGCCTTTCCAGTCGGAGGAAAAACTAGAGTTGGAAATTCATAGCAGACATTTTTGCTGTAATTTTTTCTTTAGTCTATATCAGTTTATTTTAGTGCTTTATTTTCCCCTTTGATTTCATTCAGTATTTTCTCTGCTGTTTCCCCATTGCATGTGCTCTAGGTGGAGTATTGGGCACGTTATAGGGCGAGGACATATTTGCCTGTGGGAGGGCCTCCTTGCACTGCCACACGGGGTAGAGGACTGGATTTCTGAGCCTGAGGATCTCTTTATGTGGATCCTGAGTCCTGGAGTCATGTGATGGTCCCTCTTCCTCTGTAAGTCCCACCCTACTTTTGGGAAAATTCTCCCATTGAAGGACTTACTGTGGTATCTGTATCAACAACACCCTGTCTTAAGTCTCCTACAAATTAGTCAATTTAACATCTCTGAAGATTGTTACATTTTTAATTCATTCAACAGTTAATATATTCATGTAATTCAAAACTCAAAAGATGCAAAAAGGTATATAGTGAATCTATATGCCCTTCCTCCTCTGATTGCCTCCCCAGAAACCTCTAAATCCCCTTTCCAGGGCAACTGAGATAATCAATTTCCAAGGTATTTTAGGCATTCAGAAGAAATTCATACATATATTTTTTTTCTTTTTATAACACACATGATAATATGTACATACATTATTATGTACCTATGGCTCAGCGGTTTAGTGCCTGCCTTCGGCCCAGGGTGTGATCCTGGGGTCCTGGGATGGAGTCCCACATCGGGCTCCTGCAGGGAGCCTGCTTCTCCCTCTGCCTGTGTCTCTGCCTCTTTCTATCTCTCATGAATAAAAAAATAAAATATTAAAAAAAAAAGATTTAAGTTGTTTCTAACCATTTTACTATTTCAAAAAGTGTTACAGTGAACCATCTTGTACAAAGGCAACTTTGCTTGTGTATGCAAGTTTATCTATAAGATAAATCCTTAGAAACAGATGGGTGTATCAAAAGGTAGGTGCATTTGTAAAACGGAGGTTGCCTTCCATAAAAGTTGGAGGGCAATTTCTATCAGAAATATAGGAATGCCTTTTCCCTCATTATCTTGCCAATATGCCAACTTTTGATCTTTGTCAAGCTGATAGGTGAAAAATGGTATTTATTTTTAATTTACATTTCTCTTAGTATGAAGAGGAGTTGAAAAATTTTTAATGCTTAAGACACGTTTGTTTTCTTTCTGTTGTGAGTTGTTTATTCATAAATTATGTTGATTCTTCTATTGATTTGTTGGTGTTTTGGTCATTTTTAATATGGCTTTTTAGAAACTCTCCATATTGCTAGCCTAATAAGCAATGCTTTGATAACTCTTTTGTGTAAATTAGAAAATATTATAAATTATTGGTGTATAGGTCAAAAGTCTCCTCTAGGGCAGCCCCGGTGGCTCAGGGGTTTAGCACTGCCTTCAGCCTAGGGTGTGATCCTGGAGACCCAGGATCAAGTCCCACATCGGGCTCCCTGCATGGAGCCTGCTTCCCCCTCTGCCTGTGTCTCTGCCTCTCTCTCTCTCTCTGTCTCTCATGAATAAATAAATAAAATCTTTTTTTTTTTTTTTAATTTTTTTTTTTTTATTATTTATTTATGATAGTCACAGAGAGAGAGAGAGAGAGAGAGAGAGAGGCAGAGACATAGGCAGAGGGAGAAGCAGGCTCCATGCACCGGGAGCCTGATGTGGGATTCGATCCCGGGTCTCCAGGATCGCGCCCTGGGCCAAAGGCAAGCGCCAAACCACTGCGCCACCCAGGGATCCCAATAAATAAATAAAATCTTAAAAAAAAAAGTCTCCTCTAGAAGAACTTTATTTTTAATGCTGTTACATATTCATTAGACAAAAACCTTTTTAAAAATTTAAGATTTTATTTATTTATTTATTTATTTATTTATTTATTTATTTGAGAGAGAGCACACATGAGTGGGGGTAGGGGCAAAGGGAGAAGGAGAAGCAGACTCCACGCTGAGCACAGAGCACTTTGTGGAGCTCCATCCTGGGATCCAGAGATCATGACCCGAGCTAAAGGCAGATACTTAACTGACTGAGCCACCCAGGCGCTCCAAACAAAAACCTTTCATTATTGATATTTTCTAACATACACAGAAATAGAGAGAACAGCATAACAAACTTCCACGCACTAATACCCAGCTCCAGCAATCGTCTGCACGTGGCCAATTTTATTTCATTTTCATCTATAACCTCCTCCTGCTACCCTCTACCCTCCCACAAAACTTTCCTTGCCTCTTAGACTGTTAAGATGCAAAATCCTTGGTGTTCTATAATTTTGCCATAATGATTGTTACTGTTTTAAAATATTACTCTTACGTCTTCTAAGCGAAATCCACTGTCATTTTTTAATATCATCAAATATTGGGATCCCTGGGTGGCGCAGCGGTTTGGCACCTGCCTTTGGCCAGGGCGCGATCCTGGAGACCCGGGATCGAATCCCACGTCAGGCTCCCAGTGCATGGAGCCTGCTTCTCCCTCTGCCTGTGTCTCTGCCTCTCTCTCTCTCTCTCTCTGTATGACTATCATAAATAAATAAAAAAATTAAAAAATATATCATCAAATATTTAGTCAGTATTCAAATTTGCCTGATTGTCTCCTAAGTTTTTTGCTACAAATGGTTTGTTCACACCAGAATCCAAACCCACGTACATTTTGCATTGGGTTGGTGCATCTCTTAAATCCTTTAAATCTAAAAAAAAAAAAAAAAAAAAATCCTTTAAATCTATAGATTCCTCTCCCTTATTTTTTTCTTGCAATTGTTTAAGAAGGTGGGTCTGTAGTCCTGTAGAACTTGAGACACTCTAGATTTTGTTAGATTTGTCATATTGCTTTTTAACATGTTTTTCCTGTTCTCTTGTATTTCCTACAAATTGGTGCTCAGAACTAAAGGCTTGCTCTGTTTCAAGTTTGATTTTTTTTAATGTGGCAAGTATATTTCAGGGGTGTTATTGTGCACTTCTGTTGAATTATGTCAAGAGACACATAAAATCTGGTTGTCTGGGTATTGAGTTTGATCGGCAGTTTAGCTGACATTCTGCTTTTGAAGAAGGCTATTAGGTATAGAAAACAAAACTTGTCTCTATAGAAAATGAAGTGCCAGAGGAGAGACCCACAGCTTCCCTTTGGGAGGAGAGAATACGCAATGCGGGGAACTGGCTTTCATATTTAATACAGTAAAAGGCTTAGAACCACACTGTGTTCTTTTAGTTCAGGCTCCTTTTAGTCTTCTTCTTCTTCTTTTTTAAGATTTTATTTATTTGAGAGAGAGTGAGCAAAAAGAGCAAAAAAGAGCAAAAAGAGCAAGTGAGCGCCCATGCATGGGGTGTGGGAGAGGGAGAAAGAGAGTCCCTGTGGAGCCAGACCCGGGCCTGGATCCCAGGACCCAGGATCACAACCTGAGCTGAAGGCCGATGCTCAACCCACTGAGCCACCCAGGAACCCCCAGGCTCCCTTTTAGTCTTAATATCAGGTATTTGGAGGACATATATGTTGGCTTACTGTATCAACATGTATTTGTATTTCTGGAGTTTTTCTACCTTCTTATCTTTTTAATTTGACTTTGAATAAGGATTTTTTCATCTTGCTTATTACATCCCACTTTTAGAAGCACTTCTGTGGGGGGATGCCTGGGTGGCTCAGTGGTGGAGCCTCTTCCTTCAGCCCAGGGTGTGATCCTGGGGTCCTGGGATCGAGTCCTGTGTTGGGCTCTCTGTATGGGGCCTGCTTCTCCCTCTGCCTGTGTCTCTGCCTGTCTCTCTCTGTGTCTCTCATGAATAAATAAATAGAATCTTAAAAAAAAAAAAAGATGCTTCTGCCAGCTGCCTCTGAAAGGTCAGTGAAAGTCTAGAGCTTGGAACATCTCTCTCCAGGAGCTTCCGATACCTGACATCTCAGCTGTGACCACGCCGGCCCTCACTTTCTAAGTGTCTTCCTGTCTCCGAGCTTTCACGCCCCTCCACTTTCTGTACCCCCCGCCCTGGCTGATGCTCAGCCTTCCATGACCCTGCTGCTCTGAGATGATCTGCTGTCACCCCCATCGTCCCGGTTCTAATGCTTTGCACGGTTGATGAATAAAGAAGCTTCATTTGGACCAATTCACGGGGTCCTCAAGGAGTAACTTGTTGAAAGAGAATCAAGTTTCTTTGCTTTGTGCTACATTAGAAACTATATTTCTTCAAAGACAAGTAGCCCCCATGATTTCTCAGTGGAAAACGACTTTCTCTAAAGCCATTCTACACTGGCAGCAATGTTTCTAGTGCTTACACATTTAGATGAAGTGAACTTCATGGTCATTTTAGGTAAGAGATCATTCTCTATTATTCACATAAGTAGAAATACAACTGTGAATAATCTTATTTTCTGAATGGTTTTAAAACTCTCTCAATCCTATTAGTCAATCCTACTTTAACCATAAAGAATGACTTGCCTAAACATAACTTATGATAATCCTGTTATGAAACATGAAGTGATAAACTGATGCAATTGCAAGCAAAGTCTCTTCTTTCAAAGGTTTCCACAGATGCCCCAACTCTGGGCCTCCTCTTCCCTGTGGGTATGAAAGAAATGACAATAATCTGCCTTTAAAAAAAAAGATTTTATTTATTTATTCATGAGAGACACAGAGAGAGAGAGAGGCAGAGACACAGGCCGAGGGAGAAGCAGCCTACACATGGGGAGCTTGATGAGGGACTCAATCCCAGGACCTGGGGATCAAGACCTGAGCCAAAGGCAGATGCTCAACCACAGGAGCCCCAGTAATCTGTCTTTAAGTCGGAGATGTGTGTTGATGCGGGCTGGGGAGTGGACACGCTTAGAAAGGAGGCACATGTGCTCTGTTCTCTGGACACTGTGCTGTGGGTGTGTGTGGTGATCGAGGTTCTTTAGAAATTGAAAAATTAATGAAAATCTGAAGATACTGACAGGCCTTGTAGAATTTTATTTCAACTGTGGTTGAAGAGAAGTAGTAAGAAAATGCCACTGTCCTAAAATAATATGCTCTTTAATAGCACTGGTTGGTAATTAAAAAAATAAGACACACATACGTATGTTAACATTTTATACTATATTAATAAATGTTGTGGATTATATCACCCAGTCTGATTTCTGAATTAAAAAACCTTTTCAAGGTAGAGAATGATAAAACAATTCCTTTTTTCCTCTAAGACCACAACTAAATATAGATTTTTAAAAACAGTCCCTTCATTCTATTTGCTTTACTCGAATTACATGCTATTTGAAATTCTGTGTCTGCATGTGCATATGGAAAAAGTCACAGATTTTAAGATGGAAGAAGTCAGGACAAGAACTTTGACTGGATTCTGGGTCTCTTCAGCCCCTGGATCGATTTTAACAGGCTAATTTGCAACATCTGCCTTTTTATCTTTGCATGCGCTGGTGGGGGCGGGGAGTAGGAGAGTGGAATCTGCTTATTATTCAGATCACATGGCATGTGGTTGGCACAAAATAAATGCATGTTTTTGGTGCTGAGAATAATAGGAAGGACAATGGTGAGAAGTATTTTGATCTCAATTGTGTGGTATCAGAACAGTCACCCAGCAAGTTGGCTTCTCCAACTTCCAGAATTCCACCTCAAGAAGGGAGAGCCTTTCTATTCCAGGTCACCTAAGAGTCTTACTGAAGCACTTGGAAGACAAAATGCCAATCACTTGTGATAAACAATAATTTTATTTCTCCTCTGTGACCAGTGTGTATTCTGTGAAGACAGAAATTACAAGAAAAGTATCTTAAGCTGTGAACTACGGAAAGGATAAGAAAATAGCTACGGTAGCAGGCAGTGAATGGAAATGTTAAAGAGCGGGCAGGAAAGACAGAAGAAAGTAAGCAGGAAGATGCAAAGAACACCTGGTATAACATGAGAGTTGGTGGAGAAGTGGAGGAGTCAGGGGTGGAGAAGTGGAGGAGTCAGGAGGGGAGGAGTCAGGGGGGCTCTTAAAATCCAAGAGCCACGTATCTAGATAACTGGGCCCTACTGAGATGCCAGCGGCCTGTGTTTTGAAGCCAGCAGGAAATGCTTCAGAAAAGCAGCAATATCCTTTGCTGCACCTCATTCAATTTCGAAGTAGAAATGTCAATAGGCTTGTGTGCCCGTGCTTCCCAAGCCAGGGTCATTTTCATGTTTTGTGTCGGGGTGTAGAACATGGGGCCCTCAAAAGAGTATTTCTTCTAAAAATAAGCTTACTGAAAATCAACTTTCATTAAATTTTCTTGCACATTCCAAATGCACTCTGGGTCTTTTCTGAGCATGCCAGGTCCCAACTCCTTTGAAGAGAAAAACAGCTCTAGTCTAAACACCCCCTTCACTGTTTTCTGTCGCCCAGACTCCATGTTCAGAAAGATTTTTGTCTGTCAAACTGCATTCGATAAGCAAGTCAAATTTCTATTTTTCTTCACCAAAGCTGTGGTTGGACATTTCTTGACTGCTGCTAAGGTCACCCCGCCTGGGAAGCGGGGTGGCAGTTTGGCCCCTTGACTGACCAGACTGGTGCAGAGTCTGTTTGGGCAGTTTGTTTAAATTGAATTTGAATATTTTTAGATGGGATGGGTCCTCTTTAGTCTGCCAAGAGTGACACCATCCCTTATGGGATTTCTTCTACTTCATGCATTGGATGTTCTGGCTCTTGGAGGCCCCTGCTGGGAGAGTGGATGGTTTCACTGTACTTCTGGATCGTGAGTGCTCATCTTCATGGTCCCTGAGCAGCCTGAAGACTCCAGCATGGGGAGCATAATTGTTTCTACGACATAATCCATGTCGTTGGGGGGTGATGTGATCATGTCTTGAGGGTCTCTTAATTGCCAGCTACCTCTTTGAAGAATTTTTTTTTTTTAATCAACTTTTTAGTATTTTGCTTAACTTTCATACCCTCATTTGGCCATAATGTCCTTATGGCAAATGATCACTAAGGCAATATAGAAACTCTCTTATCTCAGGTTCTTTGTTCTCCATTTGCTTATTTGGTTCTTCTTTTCATCTTTTCATTGCTCTTTGATCTTTAGCAAAGAGGAAAACCAGCCCTGTGCAGAAAAGAATTCAAAATAATCTTTTAAAACGTCCAATAATATCCTCCTCTGCTTTTTTTTTTAAAAAAGGAAACTTCATCTCAATATTAGAGAAAAAATATACTTTAAGCTTTGCCTAAAAAGTCCTACCTATTTGATGCTGTAGTTACCATTGTACAATTAATGAAGATTTGTTAAAAATAAATAAATAAATAAAAAGGTGAGGGGCGCCTGGTTGGCTCAGACAGTAGATGCAACTCCTGATCTTGAGTTCATGAGTTCAAGGTTCACATTGGGCATAGAGATAACTTAAAAAAAAGGCAAGTTCCTCTGCTATAATCTTAGTTTTCTTTTTTATAACGTAATTTGTTTTTAAATTACACTGGTATCAAAATACATGCCCCAGCTTTGCTGCCGAAATTCTGCCTGGATTCAAAATGAGGCAGAAGAACGTAACTTTGTGTAAGGCATTCATCACAAGAGGAAAGAAAATAGCAGGTGGTAATAATGTGGATGACAATCACAGATTCTCAGGGCAAGAAGAGCCTTTAGAAATCAGCTTAACAGACTCATTGTACTTTATTTTGGATTACGGTATCATTTCTGCAATGCCTCCAAATTTCTATTCCATAAGTTTATTCAAGATGGAAAATACCATATGTTTTTTAAACATGACTAAGAATTCAAAGCTTCAGCTAAAAGAAAAGCTCACTCTCTTTTGACCTTAACTCTGTAAATCTGAGAAGAATAATTTAAGAGGCAGGATAGCACACAGATTTCAACATCTGAAGAATCTGGATTTGAATACTATTCTCACCCCTTATCAGCTATGAAAGTTTGGAGATAACTCTCTCTGAGTCTCTCACATTTCTGCACTTGTGATAGCTTTCGTATCAGATAATTCTTTCAAGGGTGTCTATAGAGTGAACGGCCTTAGATGATCAAGTGTCTCCCTCCAGGGCACTGGGCACATTTGTCGTTACTCAAGATAATACAAATAATGTCTCTTTTGGGGGCAAAAAGTGGGCAAGCTTACTAACAACTATAAGATTGAGGGGTTCCTCAGCTTGGGGTTCCTTAGTTGTGAGTGTGTGAGCACCACACCTGGGCTGCTCCCTATTGCCTTTGTAGGATTTGGGGAGCATGGGAAACTGGAATGATCCATTATCCTGGCTTGCCTGGAAGATTCAATGCTGAAACTGAAAAAGTCCTAGGCAAACTGGGATGGATGGTCACTCTAACTAGGAAACTGATGTATACACAAAGCTCAGGGAGTCTGCTGTGCCAGGAAAATAATTTTTAAAAAAGATTGATTGATTGATTGATTTGAGAGAGGGGGGGAGAGAGAGAATCTCAAGCAGACTCCTCTCTGAGCATAGAGCTGGTATGAGGCTCTATTTCATGACCCTGAGATCATGACCTGAGCTGAAATCAAGAATTGCACACTTAATCAACTGAGCCACTCAGGTACCCCAAGAAAATTATTGTTTTGGTCTCTGACCCAAGAGTTTCATGTCTTCTGCACATGAAATTGGTAGACTAGTTCATTAATTTACAAGTAGGGTAAATCTCAGACCCTTCAGTTCTTCACAGTGAGATATTTGGCAAGTACCTCCCTAAACCTTAGTTTTCTTAACTATAAAATGGAGGTAATAACATCTGCTTCAAAGAGTTGTGAGGATATAGAAAATGGTGCATGTAAAGCCTGAGCACCACACCCAGGATATAACAGGTCCTCAACAGACAGACAGTTGCTACTTAATTACTACAATTCTTGTTAGGTAGAATTGTTCTAATCCAATCATTTCTTCGATTGGGTTGTGTATATCTTCCTCTCAGGGTCTTCACACAAGAGAACACAGCAGATTAGAAAATGTTCAATTAAGTATTTTTGAATATTTTTGTTGCCAAGATCAAACTGATTCATGATTGAGTCTAGTTACTAATTAAAATGTCCCCCAACTGGATGATTCCATGACCCTATTTAGTTACTGCACATTTTGTAAAGGGTTTTTTAACCTGGCAAAACAGTGTCTAGTGGTATTCAACAAATCAAGTTTGACTTCCTCCCTTAAGGATCTCCAGGAGATAATAAGATTAAAGCCCCAGGTAACACTCTTCAGAGATTATTTGCTCAGCATCATGTGGAAACATTTTGCTTCTATCACATGAGATAAATGTCACAGATACACCTGTTAATCTTAGCTGCTATGGTGAACAAAGCTGAAAAAAATAACATTTCCATCATTATTTGTATTTCCAAAGATTTTATAGATATTTTTTGTTGTGAACATATATTTATGGTCCTTTCTTGTAAGAGTCAGACAGTTTTCTTTAGAGGAAAAAAGATTTTTTTTTTCTTTTTTTCTGGAGGTTTCAGAATAACAAACATCTGGGCAGTCTTGTGCTCATTTGGAGATGTGGATAATGTTCATATTTTGTGTGGCAGAGGAATGTAACATTCCTTTCATGGGTTACAAGTAAAGCATATTTCAACTGAATGCGGTTATGAGATGATTTGAAACTGTCTAGGAAATGGATCCATTTGAGGCACTATGATTATACCTCAGTTAGCTAGTTCATTTTTGTGTGGGTAAGACAAGAATGACAAACAGAAATGAAAACCCAGTGCCTCCGCCTCTACTCGGATGTGATCAAGAGCGGATAGAGTTCATGCATTATTCTATTTTTGTTCTGAAACACTGATTTCCATTTCACTTGCAGGCTCAGTTCAGTTCTGGTTGTTTTGCAAATGTAACATGAGACTCAGTAAATTCACTCCTAGGTCATCAGACTTTATCTTTTCTGAACTGACAACTGCCTTGGTATTTTCCTTGGATCAAAAATGCGATTTATAGCTCGATGTTTATCTGTAGGAAATAGAATACATTCAGACGTCTTGCCTAAAGGAGCCAATTAAATTCTTAGTGTGATGTAATCATACAGACGTGGGGTATCCCTCTCTGGCCAGAGTTGAAAATCCTCCAATAGCGTCAAATGTTCTGTTGGTCTCTGTACATGATAAGGAAACTAGACCCACCAAGTAATGAGCATGAATATACATTTTTGTTTATCTCATTTACTTTTATGAATGTAAAACAAGACATATATATTGTGAACACAATCTTATTTTTGAAGAACTGTTTTTTCATGTTTTCCTTCAGTTTAGTTACTTTGATTTGAGTCAGGAGTAGCTTTCTCTTTCTTTGGGTCAAACCTGTTGGCTTTGAATGTGTTTCCTTAACCCCAAAGCCTTTCCTTTAGACCTTGTCCCCTTTACTCTGCAGGCCCAAGGCCCTACACTTTTTCTTACTCTTGTGCTATTGGCAAGCTGTCTGCTGGCAGCTCCCTCCACAGGACTAGAGATGGTAGCCCTACGACTTTGATGAGGCTTCTCTCACCTTCTGCCTTCCTCCAGAGCTGGCCTCCATCCCTCCCCCATAGGTTTGCAGCTTTTAGTACTTCTGAAGGCTCATTTTTTGCTTCTGTTATATGGTTTCTAGAGCACTGAGAGAGAAGTTTGGGTAAGTTGTGGCCTCTGAGAATCCTGACCTCCTGATCCAGGTCATGCTCCTGCATTCTGGTACAACCCTACTGTTTTCCTGTGTATTAGTGTGCTAGGGCTGCCATAACAAAGTCCCACAAACTTAGTAGGCTGAACAACAGAAATTTATTGTCTCACAATTCTGATAGCCAGAAGTTCAAAGTCAATGCCAGTAGGGCATGCACTCTCTGAAGGTAAGAGAGAATGATTTGCTTCAGGCCTGCCTCCTAGCTTCTGATGGCCTCAGACATTCTTGGCTTGTAGATGATCATCTTTTCCCTTTGTTTTTACATTGGCTTCTTTCTGTGTGTCTGTCTTCATGTCTAAATCCTGCCTTTTTGTGAGGATAGTCCTTTTGGATTAGGGCTCACCCTCATGATGACCTCATATTAATTTGATTTTTGGTGAAGACCTTTTTTTTTTTTTTTCCAAATAAGGTCACATTCACAGGTATGTATGGGGGGTACTTCTTCATCTCTTAGAGGGACATAATTCAATTCATTATAGTTCCATCACTCTGCTCGTAGTGCAAGCCATGGGATGAGCCAGGCACCTGGCTCAACAGAAGTGAGCACTGATGTCCAACCAGGACCCTCACCCTAGGTCATGCTTTCTTGTTTTGCCACAACACACAGCCATGTTCCCCATGGGTTCAGCCATCAAAATGGCCTGGATTTTTCTAACCTGCACACAAGTTTACTTACAAGTCAGCTAAAGTCTCATGAGGTCAGCTTCTGATTTATTCATGGACATTAGCTATACTAAACAGATTTCTCCTCAATTCATTTTGCACTTGCATTCATGTATAAACTATCTAGTCTGTTTTGCTTTTTAAAATGGGCTTAGCTTTTCTTTTAGCAAAAATAGCGTCACTGTCATCATCTTTATAATCAATGCAAAATTTATTTTCTGTAAAATTCCAAGGTTCAGAGGAAAGAAGCCCAACAAACCTATACCATGTATCAGATGAAATAAGATCCAGATCGGCAACTTTGCCTGGCTTCCTGCCTCCCCTTCCATTCTGGTTTCACAAACATCTCACAGGCTCAACATATGAAAGTCTGGAAGGAACAATTATTGCCACTATTTTTTCACAGCATCCAATTGTGCAATGAAAATTGAGATCTGGACTTGCTTATTATTTGCAAAATTTCAAATATAGTTCACTTGTGGTTTGTAATTAACAGAAAATTCCCTCTACCACAGTGAGAACCTTCTCTCCCAAGAACATGATCGAGTGCTGAACACATTTGAATCACCTTCAAATCTTGTCACTGTCCATTAAATTCATTGGACAACGGTAGTTCAGGCTTAGCTTTCTAATTCTGGAGTTTGGCAAGCATGGACGGTATCTCGGTTGCTCATTGGGGATGGGAATGCCAGCTTTGGGGAGACCAGCCTGAATAGCATCTGCCTCTCCATTTAATGCTGACTCTGGGCTGGGTCTTGCCATGGATTCATCTGCCTGGGCATCTCTGCCAAATCTGTAGGGTAAATTTGAATGGGCCCAGAGACTGTTTCCCTGTCCATGATTTCTCCAGAGAGCTCAAAGGCACAGGACTCAGACAACAACCTGCTGATTTAGCAAGGTCAGTGGCTCACAGGTAAATCCCTGGTTGTGCATTGTTCTGAGGAGCTGGACAAGGTCTGTAAAAAACTGGTCAGTATAAGGCATAAGAAAGCCCAGGTATATTAGAGTCCACTATGAGGATATATTTAGGAGTAGATTAATGATTTTTTTTTTTGTCAGCATGTATTGGTTTTTTAAATAAAGTCTGAACACATCCTTCTAAAGTTTTTAGATTAAACAGGAATTTTACACTGCGTTTTTCTTCTTTATCTATACTGATGGCTTAGTGCCTCACAGAAGAGCCTGTTTTGTGTTCATTAACTTGTATGTTAATACAAATATTGGAACAGAGTATTCCTGGATAGTGAAATCAGGGACCTGGGAACTCCAACGTGGATGGTAGAAAAGGTTCCAGAGAAGTATTGTAAGAGTGAAAAATTGAAGAGATGTGAGAAAATGACCCAGTGAAGGGGAGCTCTACTCTATAGAGATTTCCTCTCAGCCAGTGAGGGCCATCACAGGGTCAAGTCCTAGGGCCTGAGGGTGGCCATCTAGAGGCAGGGTTGGGGAGGTGCCGCAGCCCTCAAGGGCACAGTGGTAGCTTCCAACACCAGACCACTTCTGCAATGTGATTTTGGATAGTGTCCCCAAATGCCTCACCTCTGAGCATAGTTCTCCAGCCTTTCTGGCAATTTCTGGATGAACTACCCCAAATCCTCCCCATAAATTCCTTTTCTGCTTAATCAATCAAAGTCAGTTTCTGTCACTTATAGCTAAGGACCCTAATATGGGCATTCTGGAGGGAAAACCAGAATTTGAATCCAGACTGTTGGACCAGAGAGTCCATATTCTTAAGCTCTACAGGCACCATCTCTAACTGCAGGTCAGTCATTTTGTTAGCACCAGACTGTAAATGCCTCACCCAGGTGACCACATATATTACTGTCCAAAATGCGACATTTTTGTGAATGGAAAGAGCTTCTATTTGTAATTATGGTAGGACTGTCATGGACAGAGAAATGGTCTTCCTACTTACCTGACCTACTAAGAAATTATGTCTTTTTCCTTATGCTATAAAGGCTAATGGGATCGGCTGGAAATGGTAGGTGTGATTTAAGGCCTAGAGCTAAGGGTCAGACTCACTTGATTCTATTTTCAATTTTCCAAGATAAAGTCAGTAATGTCCATTCTGCTAAATGTCCATTTTGTTTCTTTACCAGCAAATTTTAAAACCCAAGAGGAAATATTTTCCTAGAGGGTCAATGTCTCTCCTTAAGTATACGCGCTGAAACATTCTAGATCATGCTCATCACAAGCACTAATTTTAAGAAAACAAAAAAAGCAAAAGGATAAGCACTGCATTCTTTTCAATGAACCCGTGAAATTAACAAACCTGGAAATGACTTGGTCATTGAAAATATACTTGAGATAAGGTTAGTGGTTACAGGGAAATTCATAAGGCAGAGAAGCAAACAGAGACATTTTATTCTCTTAGCTGCTAGTGGAGAAGAAAATTGTTTTTGTTTGGCAGAAATACACAGAATAAACTTGGAGGGAAGGGTGAGGCCCCAAGAGGCAAGGTCAGGCAGCAAGAGAGAATGGGTACCTGTCTTCCAAAGGTTTCTGTTAATTGCCACACCTTTGGTTGAGTGCCTTGGGGAATTTTGAGTCTGCAGAGATGGGCTTATGCAAAAATGGGCTCAAAGCTAAGCAAAGCTCAAAACTACTGCACAGAAAACGGTGTAGGAAGTAGAGAGGGAGAATGAAGGAGGGAAGGCAGAGGGGCTGGGAGCCACCTGGGGACCAAAGAAAACTGCTCTTATAACAATGCTCCTGGGGGCAAGGCCAGAGAGGGCCTCTGGGAGAGAAGTATCTAACATGCTGCTTCATTCAATCTCTCTGAGTAACCCACAAACCATCAGGAAAGACCAGAGAAGCAGCGTCAGAGTGCTTGGAGTAATGGGGTTCCTGTGATCATCAGTGAGGCATCCACGTTCCACTTCTCCTTTGACGTGGCCTCAAGATGCAGTTAACGTGCTTGAAGAGAAGACAGGGGGTGTCCTCCTGATAAAATGTGCTTGTTTCAATCTTAGCAGAGAGCCAGGATTGGTGGGAGAAAGGAGACCTTCACTCTGGGAGAGCTGAAATTGATGAAGTGAGGACAAACAGAAGGGAGGACAAGAAGGGTCAGTATTCTAGAGAGGATGGGGGCAGGGAGCACTGTCCAGGTTCTAGCTCACGTGCAGACATGGAGTGACAATGGATGGCGAGCAAAGGGACAGGTAAGACAGATATCCTTGCATCACCGAAGACTTGAAGAGCTCACGCCAGGAGGCCTAGAGAAGTGTGGTTAAGAGGCCCAGCGACGCAAACAACTTGGGACACCTGTGGGCAAATTTCAGCAGTATTGTTGATGCTGAGCTTTGGTGGAGCCATAGGCTATTTTTCTCCATCTGCTTTTATTGTTCTTTCTCCCATTATGACAACAGATAAACAAGGTGGGTATGTGAAGTGGAAAAAGGCACACTTGTGACATATTTTTTTACTCCTACTTTCTTCTATTCACTTCCAATTTCTGCAGAACTGTTTTTGTACCAGTATTTTTGAGACAATTTTATTTAAAATAAAAAATCTCCAGAAAAGCTGCAATAGCAGTTGTTTCAGCTCATTAAAAAAAAAATACACATTGTCAAAATATTGCTCATGTAATAACCTTTCAATTGGATATTTATCTTACTAATTTTAATGGCATCTAAACTCAATTGAAACCACAGTAACATATATTTGTTAGGATTAGATCTAACTGAAAAACAGGCACTTAAACAACAGAGATATTTATTTTTCTATCACATAAAAGTCCAGTGTGGGGGTGCCTCAATCACCGGCAACCCAGGGAACCTTAACTTTCAAATTCACAGTCATTAGGATGTGACTCTTGACATCATGGCCCAACATAGGATTTTATAGTAGAAAAAGCAAAGGGCATGTGTCTCTGTTGTCTTGTAAGGAAATTTCTGGAGACTTCCATGTAATCTTGCCTCTTGTATCCTGCTGGTCAGAACTTAGTCACAGGGCTACAAGAAGAATGGGAAACGCAGTCTTTAATCCTGGCTGTCACATGCTCAGATACATTTGCCCATTGTTAATTATATGCAATTACAAGTGGGTATTGGGGTAATTAGTGCTTTTTACCTCAACAGATGTGTGTGATTTGCCCACAGCCACAGCAAGTGACTGCATAGTCAGAACTAGAGAAAGTTCAGTGCTCCTGGATTTCCTGTTGCTTGTTATCTGGTATCATTTTTATTCTAGCTCTTTATCTTGTCCACTGAACAGCATACGTATCTCTGGCATGGGCAGATGCCTCTCTGGTGACTTACCAGGTGACCTTAAATTGCCATTTTCCTTTGTGTGTGTGTGTGTGTGACGTCTTGGTAATGTATGCGATGCTGCGTGTGAGTCTTCTTGCCACAGCTAATACCACGCTGTAGAATGTTCTCCGGTTACAACAGATGAGGGATTTGGGGCTTAGGATTGTCTCCTGAGCACCTAAGAAAGTGCAGAGAAGGCAAGGAAGCAGACAAAAATTGCTTGTAGTTCATGGAGGAATTCACGAGATAATCAGGAGAAGCTGCATTTGGCAGAAACAGAGATGAGACCCTTGGGGTATGTAAAAGAGTGAAATATGTGAATAATAAAGGAAGTCTTAGTGTTTGGGAGATCTCTTGTGTAACACACTTTCAGAAGGTGGAAAAATATTTATGATGATTATGTTGTTCCTGTGCATAGCTCAAGACTAAAGATGGGATTCCTACCATTTAAACAGGGTGCAATAACCGTGACCTCCAATTTCCTTTTTCTTTGTGTACTACCGAGAACTAGCAGGTAAAATTGGGGCATCAACATTTGCAGAAAACTGATACCCATCCTTTTTAACTACCTTTGAATTCCAAAAGGACATTTAAAAACGAGTAACTTCTGGAGGTGCCTGGGTGGTTGAGTCAATTAAGTGCCTTTGGCTCAGGTCATGATCCCAGGGTCCTCTGCTCTTCTTCCCGCTTATGCTCTCTCTCAAATTAAAAAAAAAAATCTTTAATAACTAATAACTTCTTAGCCCTTTTACAATGCCAGGCTCTTGTTTTAGAGCTCAAGAAAAGTTTACATAGACTATTGTCTGATACAGTTTATTTCTATTGAGAATTATTAATAGATTTTGAGTTTAGCATTGCACATCTTTCTGCAGAAATGAGGAGCATGAAGCCAACTCTAAAGTCTGGTGTGAAATCTCTTTGGCTGGTCGACTGCTTTCAACCTGGTGGGGCAAGGACAGAATTATAGAGGTAGGGACTTGTACAATTGTGGGAGAGGCTGGGGAAGTAAGATCCTGAAAGGCGGGGTTGGAGGATCAGAGAAAAGTCATTAATCTGCTCCCTTGAAGGGTTGGCATGGTGGGCAAATTGCAGGGGCACCTACACGGGAAGCCAGATATATGCAGTTGCCGGAGTAGGACCATGAAAGAGGTCAACTCTGTGTAATCATGGCTTCTGAAGGTCTGCAGCCAAGCTCCTGGTGGGCGCCCTGGGGTGCAGTTGCTCAGTAGTATTGGCAGTTGGAAGAACTGGACACAGCAGAATAGAGTGAAGATAGGCTGGAACCTGTCTGTTCCACTGTGTCTGTCTGTCACCTTCAGAGAATAATGGATACTGCTTTACTTCTGCCTCCAAACCTTGCCCAAATGCCTCTTTTGGCCAACTTTATCTCAGACCATAAGGGGGTTCTGGGAAACACAGTTTCAGCTAAACCAAGTTGACACAGTACACATCCATAATAAAATAGCCAAAAAAGGGAGAAATCATAGTTTGTACATTTCAAGAAACATCTATCAAGTCCCAGTCTACCTGTTTCTTATATTTACAAGTATAAAAATGAGAAAATCATAGAAAATTAAACAATTACGAAATATCATACAATATTTACATTTTATAGGTGTGGAACAGCTATAAAATTTTGCCCTTACAACTCCCGTTGTAGTTCTGGTTTTGATTTCCAGTAGTTACAGGAGGAAAATGTCCAGGGAGTTGAAACAATGCTTTCCTGGGCTTGATAGAGTATCAAGAACAGAGGGCTGTACTCACCCCATTTAGAAGGGCGATTTATCCCAATAACAATCCCACTAATAGTTTCACACTTAGTGCTTATTAATGCTCATTACAGATTATTTCCCTTAGCTCCATTAAGCTTTAATCTCCGCTGTTTTCTGGCACATTAACAATATGGCAGACCACCAAAGGAAGGCTGGTCACAGACTTAATGTTATGCACAAAATAATTTGGCCAGTGAATTGGTTGGATTGGAAAACTAGAGCAGGATCCCATTCTAGTCAAAAGATTCCAAAGAGCTGTGAAATCTCGAATGCGACAGCTTTATCCTCTTTACAGAGTAAAGGCCTACAAGAAGCATTAGGTTGAAAGCCTCCAAAGAAGAGGCCTCGGTAATTTTGGGAATTCACACAAAATGGAGAGCATTGTAGCATTTCAGTGTTGGAACTCTATTTGTCCTCTCCCAGGCAGGGGCTGGGTTGGGAGGCACTGGGAGGCGGTGTCCCTTTTTCCAAAGGCTTCCATTAGCTATGCTCACGGCTGGTTTGGGGCCAAACCATGAAGGAGGCCACTCCCTGTCTGGTGCCTCTCCTTCCAGTCTCTTTTGCCTTTTAAATCCCTCTCCCCCGATGGTCCGCATTAAACCTTTGGTTGCCCACAGTCACTCAAAATTGTTTGCTCCTTAGGCCAGCTTTCGTTGGTCAATGCTTTCTGCTTTCTCTGTACCATGTGCCATTTGGGTGTCCCTCTGGGACCCTCCCTCAGCTAATATACCAATACTGCTAATGGGTCCAGAAATACTCAGTCAACAGGACTCTCTTCAGTGGTAGCAACTGGGTGTGTCTGGTTTCCCAGATTTCCCTGCAAGTTCCAAACTGGGCAGTCTGACAGAAAGATAACTTGGGTGAGCCTTTGGCAGTTTTCCACTCCACCTACAAAGCAGACAGCCATCAATGTCTGCTTAGTTAATTATTAATGTGATTGTTGGTGACCGATAGCTCAAACTCAGGATCACGTTTTGCACGTACTTGGTGCTTAATGAATGCTTATTGGATAAAGTAGTCTTTGAATTATCTTCACCCAAGGATTTTCCTCTCTGAAATATCAGGGACAGGTGGGGCAGTATGATTCCAGGAAAAAGTGAGCAAGAGCTCCAGAGAAAAAGGAGCAATCATGGATGGCAGGCTGGCCATGTGGCCCAGTGGGCAAACTCCAGAGCAAGGCTGTCTGTGGCTCTAGGCCAGGTTTGTCAGCACACTTGAGCTTGGGCAAGGTTGAGTCATTGCTGGGGTTCATCACAGAGAAGGACAGAGAAGGCCCACATGCGGCTGTGCCAGACAAGACACAGACTGCGACCACTTCAGTCAGTGCCCAGGAGTGCAGACCACTCACAGGAGCTCATCTTTCCTAGAGGGTCCTGGTCTTTCAAACTCTTCCCTACTCCTGCCAGGATGTTAGTCCTACATTGTGTACGTCTTGCCTGCTCATGTGCCAGGAGTAGTAGGACACTGGGTCTCCCACACTTACTGCCTATAGGGCAAATTCGGTGGTTGCCATTAGCCACTTCCGATTGAAACCATTCTTCTTTTCTCACGGAGCCATCTGTGGAAGGCAGGGACTAAGTTTTGGCACTCTAGGGTCAGCTCCAGGTCTTGCACATAGTAGAAAGCCAAAAATGGTGGCTACTTATGGTGTTTGACTAATTGCTTTGACCCACACAATATAGTAGAGCAAGATATAGACGATATTTTGGAGTAAATGTTGGTTTTCTTCATCGATTACTTACAATTTTGGGTGACACACAACCTTTGGGGGCCTCAATTTTCTCATTTATTACATAATGGCTTGATGAGCCTGCCTGCCTCCCAAGGTTCTTGGCAAGATCAACTCTGATCATGCTCATAAAAGTGCACGGTCAACTCTAAATCTAAAACTAAAATGTGGGAGGTATATATATATATATATAACTGGATCAAATTCTTTTATTTGCCAAAATACATTTAGAGTTGAGTATTTGTTCGAAAAGAACTTTCTTGGGCAGCCGGGTGGCTCAGTGGTTTAGTGCCACCTTCAGCCCAGGGCTTGATCCTGGAGACCCGGGATCGAGTCCCACATTGGGCTCCCTGCCAGGGAGACTGCTTCTCCTTCTGTCAATGTCTCTGCCTCTTTTTCTCTCTCTGTGTCTCTCATGAATAAATAAATAAAATCTTTTTAAAAAAATGAAAAGAACTTTCTGATAAGCTTTCTCAGGGAAGCAGTTGAAATTCTAGACTCTACTGTTTCAGAAAGGAATGAAAATACTCCACCTGACATGAGTTGTGTTTTGTTTCTTTTTGTTTTGTGTGTGTTTAGAGGAAGGGAAGAAAGAGTGAAGAGAGAGAGAAGAGATAGAAGAGATGACAAGAAATAATCATCTCTAGGCTATATGGGTCAGATTTCTTCCATTAGCAATCTTTTTTTTTTTTTTTTTGAGAGAGTGAGTGGGGGAGGGGCAGGGAAAGAGAGACAGAGAGTGAATCCGCACAGAGCCTGACATGGAGCTTGATCTCACGACCCTGAGATCACAATCCAAGCCAAAATCAAGAGTCAGGCGCCTAACCAACTGAGCCACCCAGGCACCCTTTCCACTAAGAATTTTTTTTTAAAGATTTTATTTATTCATGAGAGAGAGAGAGAGAGAGAGAGAGAGAGAGAGAGAGAGAGGCAGAGGGAGAAGCAGGCTCCATGCAGGGAGCCTGATGTGGGACTCGATCCCAGGACTCCAGGGTCACGGTCTGGGCCAAAGGCAGGTGCTGAACCGCTGAGCCACCTGGAAATCCCTCCACTAAGAATTTTTAAAAGCACAACTTGGGGAATAAATCCTGCCTCCTTAAACTCATTGTTCTTAGAATGTCATCTGCGAGGACACAGGAGATGTGCCTTTTACTTGTGCTGAACAGAGCACGTTGGCACACCGAAGGTTTTGGATGATGATAGTGGTGGGAATTGGTAGAACTAGAAGTGAGGATTGACTGTAGGGTTAAAATGTGGGAGGGACAAGGTCAGCCAAAGATGGCTATGCCTGTCTAATTAAGCAGAGGCTGCCCCAGGTGCTGGTTGTGGCAGAGGGAGGCCAGGGAGGTGCCAGTTGCTGAGAGAAGGAGAGAAAATCATGAGCCAGATGATACTATCAGCCTGATGATACCAACAGCTTTTGATATCATAACCATAAAAATCAACCAACTTCCAGAAGTAGAAAAGGATCCACCTGAACATGGATCAACATATACTGGACTTAATGCAGCTCTCTGTGGCTTAGTGACAGTCTTTAAAAAATTATTATGGTAAAATATACATTACAGAATTTATCAAGTTAACCATTTTAAATGTACATTAAGTGCTTTCTAACTGTATGACTGTCACCATCCTCCATCTCTAGCCCTTGTTCATCTTCTCAGATGAAAATCCTATACCCATTTAACACTAACTCCCTATTCCCTCTCCCCCTAAGCCTGATAACCACAATTCTACTTTCTGCTTGTGTGACTGTGACTATCTTAGGTACCTAAGCGGAATTGTACAATATCTGTCCTTTTGTGACTGGCTTGTTTCACTTAGTGTGTCTTCAGGGTTTGTCCCTATCATAGCATGGGTCAGAATTCTCTTCCTTTTTAAAGGTTGAATAGTATCTATTTGTGTGTGTGTGTGTGTGTGTGTGTGTGTGTGTGTGTGTGTTATGTGTATTACATTTTTTTTTTCTCATTCAATCATTGATGGATAACTTAGGTTGTTTCCACCTTTTGGGCATTACGAATCATGCTGCTAGGAACTTGGGTGTACAAATATTTCAATACCTACAGGACATGAGTTAGTATAGCCAGCCACTGGCTTAGCATCGGCAGTGATCTTATTTTTGATGGTGCGTGTATCTTTCAAAGATTTTGTATGTTTATCTAAGTGCAGGTGATTTGAATTGTGGTATCTGTACCGTGGACATGGGGTGGATTGATTGGTCTTGTTTTTGGTAGTCTCTCTGCCTTTTCTCGGCAATAACCTGTGACTGGTAGCCTCAGGGCCAGATGTAACTCAGCCCTGCTCCCAGAGAAAGAAGCATCTCAATTCACTGGATTAGAATTTCTAAGCTCTCTTTAGGAAAATGTTATTTTCCACTTTGCTCCAGACTGTGTTTGCAGCAGACCTAGGGTCTAGACAACATAAACTACTTATAAAGCCCTTCTGTTACCTAAACCTGGTCTACAAATTTGCTGATTTTAAGCAAATATGTACACAAATTAAGATAGTTTTAAAAAAAAGTGGAGGATGAAGACCCTGTACGGCGGCAGTGGTGGGAGCAGCCAGACTTGTCTTTGATGGGGGTGGTGGAGGGTGGAGGGGATTGGGAAGTGGGTGGGCAGACAGGAAGCATGGCAGGTTTCCTCCTTACCAGTCTCCTCCTATCTAGGGCAGGTGGGGTGCCTGCAGAGGAGTTGTTGGCAATGACACAGGACGTTAGGGAACCACCTTTCCTGTTTGAGCTGCTGATCCCTGATGTTGGCATTTTCAATTTCCTGATACTTAAAGAGTGTCAAAAATGTAATAGAGGGTAGATCGTTTTCCAAATTGATTTTAATCTTTAATTTTATTTAACTTCTTAATTAAATTCCCCAAATGGGAATTCTTTATCTCTGCCCTTATGAAATGTTTTCTGAGCCAGTTAATCCTGATTCTTCATGGTTTCTTCTAATTATTCTGAGGAGCATCTCTTGATTTATGCCCTTATGGCCTTTCCCTAGGGTGGCAGGGAGGGGAACTTCAACCAGTCAGCAATCCAGCTCTTGCTGAGGGAAATAAGTCGTCTCAGAACATGCTTCCACCTGCCTTCAACCCCGGGACAAGTCAGCTTTAGACCTGACCATTGACCTCATATGAATTTCATGTTAACTTAGATTGAGTATGATAAACTTGGGTTAGTCTGGGCAAAGAGTCTCAAGTTCCTCATGAATTCATAGTATGTAATCCAGTGCCTGGTCTTGTTTCATGGTGTCTTTGTAGCCAGTGACTCCCCTACTTACCATTGTGGTAACTCCCTTCTACACACATTCTCCAGACAAGTTCTTACCTGACTTGAGGGATGAGAGGGAGGAGGAAAGGATTTTAGAGACAGGAGGCCACCTTCTTGTTCAGGCAGTCATCAGAAACTTGTACTGACTTGGTTAAGGGCATCTGCTTAAAGCCACGATATTCAGTGATGTATGTTCCTGCACAGACCTGGGAAATCTATTACACCTAGGTTGTCTTTCCGTGATTGATTAAAATGTTCACTGATTTTTGTTGTTGTTGTTCACTGATTTTTTAAAAAAAGATTTTATTTATTTATTCATGAGAGACGTAGAGAGAGAGAGAGGCAGAGTCAACAGGCAGAGAGAGAAGCAGGCTCCATGCAGGGAGCCCGATGCGGGATTCGATCCCAGGACCCCGGGATCACGACCTGAGCTAAAGGCAGATGCTCAACCACTGAGCCACCCAGACGTCCCATGTTCACAGAATTTTTTTTTTAGATTTTATTTATTTATTCATGAGACACAGAGAGACTGAGGGGCAGGGGCAGAGACACAGGCAGAGGGAGAAGCAGGCTCCACTCAGGGAGCCCGACAACTCGATCCTGGTTCTCCAGGACCACACCCTGGGCTGAAGGCAGTGCTAAACCGCTGAGCCACCCGGGCTGCCCTTGTTCACTGGTTTTTGAAAAAAGTTTTATTTGAAAATGAACAAGGTTTTGTGTTTGTTTTTAAGCAAACTATACAGAAGAGTGAAAGTAAACACCTCCTCATTCCTCCTCCCTCATCCTAGCTTCCCAGTGTTGGGTGTGATCCTTTGGGGTATATTCTAAACACATGCACATGCACACACACGCGCACACACACACACACGTGTGTGCTTTAAAAAAACACTCAAAAGTTCATATTATTTTTTTTTAATTTTTATTTATTTATGATAGTCACAGAGAGAGAGAGAGGCAGAGACACAGGCAGAGGGAGAAGCAGGCTCCATGCACCGGGAGCCTGACGTGGGATTCGATCCCGGGTCTCCAGGATCGCGCCCTGGGCCAAAGGCAGGCGCCAAACCGCTGCGCCACCCAGGGATCCCAAAAGTTCATATTATTATACTGCTATGCAATGTGCTTTTAATAGCAGAAATATCTATGTTAATTCATTTTTCTTTGTTTCTTTTTCTTTCTCTCTTTTTTTCTTTCCAAAGAAAAAAGGTGTAATAAGAAAAATAATCAGCTTTCTGATAGGTTCAGAAACCTCAGCTAAACCACAGCAGTTAGCTGAGAATCACAGTCCAACAGGCCCTGGGCTGTTGGCTCCCTGGCCATGACTGCCCCCATCCACTCATGTGTGCCCACCACAAGGGCTCTGGCATCTTCTTAGGTGCCCATGGAGGGGCAGGCAGGGACTCCTGGCGAGGGAGAGTGAGCACATGGCCAGTTTGGCAGGAAAATGAAAAGACTGTTAGGACTCCTGGTTCTATGGTTATCCTGGGGTTGGCAGTAGTACTTCAGACGCTGTCTGGTTCAGTGGATGCTGATGCCATTTCTCCTTATGAATCGTCCAACATCCGCTGCCAGCCAGAACCTCCAGAAGCTTATGGATTGCTAGTGGTCCAGACATGCCAAGGGAGTCAAATTGCTAGAGGCCTGGTTGTTTTATCCCTACAGAGGCATTTGGGAGTGTGGGGAGCTTTGTTATTGCATGTGACAATTAGGAAGGAACTTGAGTGTGACACATCCCATCGGAGAGTCGTAACTTAAATGTTTTCTGGCATTTCCGAGGTTACTACTCTTCAACTAACACTGTCTCTTCTAAACTGCACCTCTGTGGGGATGACTTCCAGGTCCTTCTGTCCTTTGCTCTGACTTCTTTCTTGAGCTCCTAGTCTGTTAGGTCAACTTCCTCTAGAAAGTTCACCCTGGATTCCCCAGACACTTGCATCTAATATGTTAGAACTGAGGCTATTATCTTTACCTGAAAACCTGTACCTATTTCTCATTTCTACCTCTCTGCTCACCCAAGAGAGAAGCTACTAAATCATTTTTAATTCTTTCCTAATTCTTTGATAAGTCCTATAGATGCTAGCTCAATGTCTCTCAAAATTGCTCCCTTTTTCCTAGTCCCATTGCTACTGCCTCCACTGAGACCGTCACTCTCTCCCAAATTCAGTAAATACTATTAAATACTACCATGTGCCATGATGTTTCTGCCAGCCAGAGGTTCATAGTTGAATGATCTCACTTAACCTCCAGAGGAAACTTTCTAAGTTACAAATCTGCTCATAACTCTTCTACCCCACATTAGCTTCATGCTACCTACAGATTAAACCCAACTCTGTGGCTAGACAAGGTCTTTCTGCAACATCGAACCTGTAGCCTCACCCCTTACCTTCCCCCTTTAACCACACCCTTTGTAGGCCCATCTCAGGCCAACCCCCCCACATTGTATGTTCCACAGATCCTGGTTTCTGCACACTAATTCCTCAGCTTGGAACACCATTCCCCATACCAAACTCCTGGGAGATTCCCACTTTAAGATTCTGCTCAGGGATCCCTGGGTGGCGCAGCGGTTTAGCGCCTGCCTTTGGACCAGGGCGCGATCCTGGAGACCCGGGATCGAATCCCACATCTGGCTCCCGGTGCATGGAGCCTGCTTCTCCCTCTGCCTATGTCTCTGCCTCTCTCTCTCTCTCTCTCTCTGTGTGACTATCATAAATAAAATTTAAAAAAAAAACCTTAAAAAAAAAAAAGATTCTGCTCAAATGCTAACTCCTTTGGTGAGCCTTCGCTTGCTTCCAGTCCTCTCAAGATTCTCCTTCCCTCCTATATCTTCCCATGAGACGTTGCTCATAGCTCTGTGACAGCACTTACCATTTTTATTGCATGATTTGCTCACATCTTTAACACTCCACTAGCCCCAGCTCCCAGCCTGTCAGCAACTTGAAGGCAGGGGCTACACCTTCTTCATGCTGGTGTCCCTGGCACTTGGCTTGATGCCTGGCACATAAAATACATAGGTACTAGATTGGTTAACCTTGGACTGAATATGGCCTTCTGGCAAACAAGGTTTGTGAGAAGCGTACTAACACCTGAACATATCAGTAGCATGTGACAGAAACCCATCTCTCTGTAAGCCTAAGTTCGCTTAGAGAACCGGGTAAGCCAAGGATACTGCTGGGTTTGGAGAGCCCACACAGTGCTGTCAGGGCTCTCTCTCACCAACTCTCATTTCTGATTTCCTCTGCAGGTTGGTTTTATTTTTTTTCCTGCTGAAGCCTGGCAGCTTTATACCTATGTCCTTACAGTTTATGATCCAAAAGAAAGATACTTTCTCTCTCGCAGCATCTATACATCAAATCTCAAGGAAGTCTGCTTGGACCTGTGCTTTGATAAACCACAGCAGACAGGGAGATGAGGTACCATGATTGGCCAGGCCTGGGTCACATGTCCACTCCTGTGGACAGATAGATGGTTGATGGTGCACCATGAATGACTAGCACTGTGAGAACTACATGGGGTAGCCAAGTTCTCCAACAGGAGGAGGAGCTACACAGGTAAAGGCATCAGATAGATGATCACTCAAGTTGTATGGTTTTGTCATTAAAAAAAAAAGTTTCATCTAATTTGTCTGTTAGCTCTTAGTATAGCTGAGGTTCATGAATGGCCCATTGTATCAAAAGCAGAATAGAAGGACCCCTGGGAGGCTCAGTGGTTAAGCCTCTGCCTTCGACTCAGGGTGCCATCCTGGGGTTCTGGGATCGGGTTCTGTATGGGGCTCCCGATGTGGAGAGCCTGCTTCTCCCTCTGCCTATGTCTCTGCCTCTCTGTGTCTCTCATGAATAAATAAATAAAATCTTAAAAAAAAAGAATAGAGTTTTAAGACAGTAGTTTGAGACAGTGCGTCTCAAATTGCAAAAATGTGAACATGAAAGAATCTTTTCAAAATCCAGGTTCTCATTCAGTAGGTCTGGGGTGGTACCTGGGATTCTGCATTTCTTACAAGCTCACATTAGTCAGCTTGGGCTGCCGTAAATACCGGAGACTGGGTGACATAAAGAGCAAAGATTTATTTTCTTACAGTTCTGGAACCTAGGAATCCAAGACCTAGGTTGCTCTCTGGTGAGGACTTCTTTCCTGGTTTGGAGACGGCCACCTTTTCTGTGTCTTCACAGGGCCTTTCTTCGGTGCTGCATGGAGAAAGCAAGAGCTCTGGTGTCTCTGGTGTCTCTACCCCCACCCCACCCCCCCTTTTTTTAAACGCGGATACCAATCCTATTGGGTTAGAGCCCCACCCTTATAGCCTCATTAAACCTTAATTACCTCTTAAAGGTTCTATCTCCAAATATAGTCACAGGTGGATTAGGGCTTCAACACATGAATCTGGGGGGGGGGGGGTGGATCTGACTCAGTCCAAACAAAATGTAGAGTTGAATCTGTCCTGCAGCATCAGCAGCATCTGCCTGGCCAGCAGCACTGAAGTTAGCCAGAGGTGAGCCAAGAGCTGCAAGGCAGCTCAGAGCACAGAAGTCATATTCTGGGGATATGCAAGGACCAAACACTGTGGTTGATTCTCTAAGATTCTTTGGGTATTGATCTCTGAAGAGGTCTCCAGTGAATATTAAGACAAAAATGCCTCTAATTTGGTGACTAGTAGTTGTTCAGTTATTTTGAAATTGATTTGAAACGTTTATTAGAGCCTTTCTTCCATTTTGAAAAAGTGTGACTATGGGATGTTTTCTAAGTACCCCTTTATCTCCAGCCCTGATTGGGAGAAGTTTGCTAAGGAAGCTGCTACCCTAGAAAGAGGGCCTGTGACCACATGTGCTCAGTCTCAATTTGCTGGGCTTTGTATTCATTATGATATTTAAATGGCAGTATAGAAAGGAGGGGGCAGCAGATGGGGTATAAACCCATTACATTGCCTCAGGGAACCATCTAACCTGCACAACAAATTGCTCCAGACCTGTTATGGGCTGAACTGTGTCTCCCCTCAAAATGTGACTGTATTTGGAGGAACGATCTTTAAAATGTGATTAAGTTAAAATGAGGTTGTTAGGGTGGGGCCTAATCCAATAGTACTGGTGTCTTTCTAAGCTTGGATGGCTCAATCGTTTAAGTGTCCAACTCTTGATTTAGATTTCAGCTCAGGTCATGGTCTTAGGGTTATTGAGATTGAGCTCTGTGCTGGCCTCCACTCTGGGTGTGGAGCCTGCTTAAGATTCTCTCCCCCTCTGTTTCTTTCTTCTCATTCTCTCTCTCTCTCTCTCTAAAAAAACAAAAACAAAAACAAACAAACAACAAAAAACAAAGGAGGAGAAAGAGATATCAGGGTTATGCCTACACAAAGGAAAGGACATGTGACAACACAGGGAGAGGTGGCCATCTGGAAGCCAAGAAGAGAGGCCTCTGGAGAAGCCAACTGGCTGACATCTTGATCTTGGACTCTTAGCCTCCAGCGCTGTGAGAAAAAAAGTTTCTGTCTGTTGAGTCTGTGACCTTTTGTTATGGCAACCTGAAAAGACTGATCTAACACCTAAGCAGCTACATTCCATTGTACTTGGTGAGTATTAATTTGTCACTCAAATTTTAATTTACTCAGCAAATGTACACTGGCTCTCTCCTGGTGCTGAGGCTCTATGGATGGGAACAAGACACGGTCCCCATCCTCACCTGGTGATGGAGACAGACGCATAAGTGGCCAGAGTAGTGAAGGGTCTAGAGGTGAGGGAGGCTGGCATATCAGGGGAACTGAGAAGTGGGTGGCCCAGTCCTGCTGGGTTTCAGGTGAGGGTGGCAGAAATGACTAATGAAGAGGCTGTGGGGGGAGGTCATCAGAGCCAGCTCATGGTGGGCCTTGGGGGCCATGTTAAGAGTGATGGCATTTTGGCACAGATCGTGGAAGGGTTAGAGGGCAGAACAAGACTGGGGGTGCACACACATTTAATGGCCATTCCATCCAAGTGCCCCTTATGGTCACTACAGGGGATGAGGCTTTTTAAAATAGGGGGTGGGTTTGCATTATGGTTGGCATTATTAAGAAGCATACTGCGCTGAGTTGGGTTTTCTCCCTGCTCTACGATGTGCTTGGTAAGAGCAATTTCTAAGGAGCTATTTTCTATATATGTGCCATCCCTAAACACACACACACACACACACACACACACACACACACACACACACAGTTGCTTGAGCAAAAATGTCATTACTAACACTGCTTAGTTGGTGGTACACAAACCTTATTGAGCAGGACTTGCTTGACCAGTTCTACAGAGAGAACACAGCAGACACCATGTCATTCCCAGCCAGCAAAGCAGGTAGGAAACCTAAGTTCCACCTAGATGTCTCCCTCCTGCTGACTGTGCCCTTTAAAATCTCCCGGTCCCCAGGGCCCTGCCACTGCTCTCCTTCAGCCCCTCCCATCTCCCTTTGCCTGCTGTCTCCAACCCAGCTGAGAAGAGACCTAAGCCAATCTGGCCATGCCCAATTGTTCAATTCCTTTTGTTAACATGGTGACAATCAGTTCGAGGAATGGGAGTTTTCACTTCTGCCTCCTACCTTATGGATTGTAATGTGGTGGTTCATAAGCTTTATTTTCATTAGCTTTTTACTGAAATTTAGTATTCTCTTCAATTGTGAGTAGAAGCAACAACCAGTGTTAGTGTAGTGACTCCTTCAACAGGAGCAATCATGGATATTTTTATATCACATTATACTTGTTGCAGATATCTCTTAATAACCTCTATGCTTATCATGACAGTCTAATTATTAGACTCATCATGTTCTCAATTTCTGTTAATTGAGAAGCACAGGGGGGTCCATGGCACACAAAAAGGTTAAAACCTTCTGCCTGAGAGGGTAACTTGGTGGTCTGAGAAAGAAGACTGTGGCATGGAGTACAAGTCCAGGGTGTCATTCACGCATTTGTTCAAGGGGTGGTTGGAGACAGACCTACAACTGAAACCTATAGACCTACAATCTTGGTCCTGGGCTCAGGTGAGGCCTGGTCTGCTCTGTCTAGTGTTGTGATGGCCCCCTGGTTGGCCCAGCTCCTACGTCACTTGGTGAGATGTCTAAGTATTTAGAATTATAACAGGACACTGTGACAGGACCCAGAGACTTAATGAAATATATCTGTGAACTATTTGCTGTTGAATTCTCTGTTCCTGGTGAAGCCCCCTTCAAGACCAACTCCCCCTGTATCCCTCCATCCAGCACGTGGGGTGACTCCAGCAACTCTAGACACATGACCCATAGCTGTCTATTTTTTGCTTTCCTCTTATACATGATACTCCACTGTGGCTCAGATGTCCTCCTCCAGGCCACCTGTCAAGATCCTACTGTCCTCCTGTTTCCAGTCACCTCTGGACTCAAGATTTACTTTTTAAAAACAAATTTATTGAAGTGAAATTTAGATGACATAAAACGAACCATTATAAACAATTTCATGGCACCTAGTACACTCATGGTGTTATGCAACTACCATCTCTGTCTAGCTCCAAAACATTTCTATCGTTCCAAAGTAAGACCTTGTACTCATTAACCAGTTACTCCTCATTCAACACTCTCCCTAGCCTTGGACAACCACCCATCTGCAATCTGTCTGGAAGGGTTTGCATATCCTGGATATTTCGTGTAAATGGAATTATACAATATATGACCTTTTGTGTCTAGCTTTTTGCTTAGCATAACATTCCCCAGGCACATCTAAGTTGTATTAGGTAGCAGTACTTCAGTCCTTTTTATGGCTGAATAATATTTCACTATATGGGTATATACACACCACAATTTGTGTATTGATGCATCCACTGGGCCATTTCACCTTGTGGCTATTGTGAACAGTACCATGAACATGTGTGGGACAAGGATTTGAATACTTGTTTTGAGTTTCTTTGGATACAAACCTAAGATCAGACTTGCTGGGTCATAGGGTAATTCTATGCTAACTTTTTGAGGAATTATCAGACTGTTTTCTCCAATAGCTGAACCATTTTACTTTCAAACCAGATATGCACAAGGATTCCCACTCCCCGGGAAATATCAGAAAGGGAGACAGAACATGAGAGACTCCTAACTCTGGGAAACGAACTAGAGGTGGGGGTGAATGGGTGATGGGCACTGAGGGGGACACTTGATGGGATGAGCACTGGGTGTTATTCTATATGTTGGCAAATTGAACACCAATAAAAAATAAATTTACAAAAAAAAAAAAAAGAAAATCAACAAAACAAAACAAAAAAAATAAAACATTATTTAAAAAAATTTTTTAAAAAAGGGTTCCCACTCTTCCACATCCTCGCTAACACTTGTTATTTCAAACTTTACTTTTTGTTGGGGGGGATTTTTTTTCTATTTATTTTGTGATTATTAAGGGAGATGTAGCTTAGTCCTTTCAGCCAAATCTGTCAATCAAGCACAGAAAACATAGAAGGTATAGTCATTTTGGTGAATGGAAATTCCAATTTATTAATTTAACTAATTAAAAATAATTTAATACTGTCTTTTATTTCACTTACAAGCTTTAATTCTTTAAACCCTTCAATGACTCTCTCTTCTGTACCCATCCCAGACGCCCCACACCCATACCCCATCCAACCCCGTAGCCTGTTCTTACCACACTCTATCGTAATTCTATATTGCAACTCTTGCCCTCCCTTGTCTCTCGGTGTTTACCCTGGCAGGCTGGGATTGCTCGTGGGCGGAGATCTGGTAGGGAGGCAATAGGTGGCTCCTGCAGGAATTGTTTATTGTTTGACTGGGGCTCATGGGCTCCCCCTTGTGGTGAGGCGAAGGAGCCTCCACACTGTCTCACCTGCCCTGGTCCTACCTACCACCAGCATCACACCCTCTGTTGATTTTCACGAGGATGAAACGAAGACAAGTGAGACACTAAATGGGCAAACATGCCGAGCTCTTGGAGAAGAGAGGCTGTGCAAACCCAAGTCTTTCTTTTATTGGGGCAACAAAGCAAATGACTCCAAACTGTCTTCACTTTATCCTGCCTGCACAAGTCAATCCAGGGGATGGAAGTTGCATTTGGAGGCATTTGAATGAATCATGATGCAATTAACAGAAGACTTTGGGGGAAACTCATGGACTCTGGCGTGCAGTGCTCTACACTAACGATGAGGTGAATGTGTGTCCCAGCCTGACTTGGCCCTTTCTTTTCACTTGTCTCCCACCAAAGAACTGGAGGAGCATACTTCTTCCTCTTGCTGCCCACATCTAAGCATTTGTCCACTTCCCATTTACCAAAAAGTGCTAGGCCCTGGGAAGCAAAGATAAATAAGATCTCATCCTGCTCTCAATGTGTCCACGTGTAAGAAGCCACACACCTGATTATTTTGGAGGAAAGAAATCTCAATGGAAAGGAACCTAAAATTGTTTCCAGGCACACATGAAAGATTTCGGAAAGAGCCTATATGTGCTTTATTTTGGTTTTATGTGGTCAGTTGGGTCCCATCCTCAGATGACGGGCTAAATATTTCTCATGTGTGTTGGCAGTTCTAGGGCTGTTATACTGATTTTTCTAGTACCCAAAGAGAGCAGTAGATTAGGCCAGAGAGAAGGATTTGACTATGAGCTTTTCTCAACTGAAGTTATTTCACCAGGGGATCCCTGGGTGGCTCAGTGGCTTAACGCCTGCCTTCAGCCCAGGGTGTGATCCTGGAGTCCTGGGATGGAGTCCCGCATTGGGCTCCCTCCATGGAGCCTGCTTCTCCCTCTGCCTATGTCTCTGCCTCCGCCCCCCCCCTCCCCACTGTGTCTCTCATGAATAAAGAAATATTAAAAAAAAGTTATTTCACCATTTAAAAAAATGAACTTTATATTTGGAAGAGACAAAATAGGTTATAAGAAGAATGTGGGATTTCCAATTAAAGATTTGGGTTTGAGTCCTAGATCTGCTACTCCTGTGTCATGGTCCAACAGGCAAAGGTCTGGGGGACCCTGAGTCGCTCACCTGGGTTTGTCTTCTTTGTCATCCCCTAGCCGCCTTGGCAAATCAAAAGAACAACAACAACAACAGCAAAAACAAAACAAAACAAAACTAGAGAAATTGCAGTGGCTTATATTGTTTTAAGATCACAGGCTACGTTCCTGAACCCAAATGTCCCATATTTTATTTCTGAGTTGGCAAGGACCCCTACTATGACGTCTTACCGTTGTCGTTATTATTATGTACATTTTGGCCTTGGGTCTGCAGCTGCGGCTGTTTGGTGGTTGTCTCTGAAAACCCAAGCTAAGCATCTACTTTAACCATGTTTCTGCTAGGGGTCCCCTCCCCACTCAGAGAGCTGGTTCAGTTGAGATAATTATGGTCCAGTCCCTTCCCCCCATGCCTGGGAATCCCTGGGGCTTACTTCTCTGTCCTTCTGTCCTTCTCTAGCCTCTACCTACCACCCCCCCCCCCCCCCCCCCCCCCCCCCCCCCCCCCCCCCCCCCCCGTGCTCACCTGCTATTTTTCCTTTTGTACCCAGGTGGGACAATGATGCAGAGCCCGGCTGCTCTCTGATTTGCCCCCAAAGCCCCTCGCACACTGGCAGGCAGCAGAGGCCCAGAAGGCTTGGCCCTTGGCCGGGGCAGCTCACACACCCAGTGGTGGGCAGCCTGCCTTCACATCGGGCTTTCTGCCTTTTCTATTTGTCCTTTTCATCTGCTGCAGTCAAAAGCCAATCCCCAGGTCCCCCCAGAACCATTCTGTCCACACAGGTCTCAGCTCCTTAGCAAATATTTCCCGCTAGAAACAGCCTTCCCTCCCCAGGAGGAGTTCTGGTGAGTGGATTTCTTCCAGCTGGGCTCCCTTGCTTTGGGAAGCCATCCAAGCCCCGGGGGCTCAGAGCTAGGAGGCCAAGGCCAGGGCAGCTTCAACCAAGCCTGCCAGGATTTGTGCACGCCCTGGATGTCCCACTTGAACACCCATGACCTGTATTGGGTACGTTCAGTAAAGTTCCAAAGCAAATGGCCCTCCACCATCTAAGTTTATTATCTAAGTGTTCCGAGGTACTCTTGTCTCCCCCACTCCCTGCTGCTTTTCCGAGGAGGGACCATCTGGCGGGGACTTCCTGCCGATGACCACCAGAGGGCACATGGTTTCCAGCTCACAGGGCCCTCTCCACAGCCAATTCCTGAGGCTTTGCTGCAGAAAGGACAGTTTTTGTTTGTTTGTTTGTGTGTTTGTTTTCCCTCAGAAACAGGAGGAAAGCACTTGAAATAACCTGGATGCAGCTAAGGCATTTTCTACGGCATTCATCTGTGAAATGCTGGCTGCAAGAAGCACACATTCTGGTGGGTGGAGGAAAGCATGCATTCTCTGTTCCTGTCACTCATTCCCACCAAGGGCAGGAGAAGAGGGCTGCAGGCGGCTGAACGAATGAATTCTGCTGTTCCTAAGATTACTAGGAGAATATACATGTAGGCTACATGTCTCTATTCGGGCCTCACGGGATACTGAAAATAATGCATTTTGGAATTCGACATATATGGCATTCATTTCCCACACCTGGGCTTCCTGCCGAGATGGCAAACTAGTGTGGGCTGCTGGCAACCCTGGAGAAACTCCAATACTAAGTTAATAGGAGGTAGGAGAGGAGTTAAGGAGACCAAGGGACATGGGAGTGTCCCTTGGGAAGCCCGTGGGGCCCATCTCTCAGAGGAGGGGTGATACGCCCTACTTGCTGGAAGGAGACAGATAGTGTGATGGGATTGAGAAGTTAGTAGGTGGAAGTAACATCATGAGTTTGGGTCCAAAGTTAGGAGTGGCCAGGATATGGTCAAAACTTAGAATACTGGGCAGCCCCGGTGGTGCAGTGGTTCGGCGCCGCCTTTAGCCCAGGGTGTGATCCTGGAGACCCGGGATCGAGTCCCACGTCCAGCTCCCTGCATGGAGCCTGCTACTCTCTCTGCCCTCACCCCTCTCTGAATAAATAAATAAATAATCTTAAAAAGAAAGGTATTCTAAGCTTTTAAAAAAAGATTTATTCATTATTATTTTTGAGAGCAAACAGAGGGGGAGGGGCAGAAGGAGACAGAAGAAATCTCAAAACTCTAGGCTGAGCAAGGAGCCCAATGGGGGGCTTGATCTCATGACCTTGATATTGTGACCTCAGCCGAAATCAAGAGTCTGTGCTTAACTGACTGAGCCACCCAGGTGCCCCTAGAATATTTAACTTCTAAACTGGCAGGCAAAAATTCAGTGGGAGTGGAAATGAAAAAAAAAAAAAAAAAAGAAAGAAAGGGAATTTTAAAAATCCTGTATTATGGGGATCCCTGGGTGGCGCAGCGGTTTGGCGCCTGCCTTTGGCCCAGGGCACGATCCTGGAGACCCGGGATCGAATCCCACATCAGGCTCCCGGTGCATGGAGCCTGCTTCTCCCTCTGCCTATGTCTCTGCCTCTCTCTCTTTCTCTCTCTGTGACTATCATAAATAAATAAAAAATTTAAAAAAAAATCCTGTATTATAAATGAAAAGTCTCAAGTAAGATGCTGAACTAAGTCCTCATAAAACAGTAATTAATTCCCAGCGCTAGCACTTACTAACTCTATGACCTTGGGTAGGATACACATTTTTTCTCAGCTTCAGTGTCCTGTCTCTAACATGAGTAAGACAACTGTGGTTCCAGGTCTGCCGTGAAGAATAAGGTAACATATGTAAGAGCCCTCTCCTGCCTGCTCTCCTGGATGGGCGACTTTCTAGCTCTTTTCTCTCTTCTCCTTCCTTAGCACATTTAGCTTGTAACCGTTTACTCATTCCAGAATATTTCCTAAATACTTGTATCAGTCAGGTTGCTTTCAGCAGCAAGTGACAAAAAACCTCACCTAGAGACGTCTGGCTGGCTCAGCCTTTGGCTCAGGGCGTGATCCCAGGCCCCAGGATTGGATTGAGTCCTGCATTGGGCTCCCTACAAGGAGCCTGCTTCTCCCTCTATGTCTCTGCCTCTCTCTGTGTGTCTCTCATGAATAAATAAATAAAATCTTAAAAAAAAAAAAAAGAAAAGAAAAGAAGGAAAAGAAAAGAAAAGAAAAGAAAAGAAGGAAAAGAAAAGAAAAGAAAAGAAAACTCATCTAAATGGCAGAAAAACAGTAAGGAAAAGGTATGATGTCCTTTCAAGAAGTCCAGAGATAGAACGGTTAATGCAGAGTCCTGGCAAGGTCACCAAGGACTCAGATAGATTCCATCCACCATTCGGCTTGCCATCCTCAGCGGTTTCACATTTGTCCTGTTTCCTCTCCCGTGATGGCTGTTGGACGGCTGCCACTCCACCCAGACACAGGCTCCTTCCTCTCACACAGCTCTTCTGAATCTTCCTGGATCTGTTTCCCAAAGTCATCCCAACAGATCTTGTGGACCATGTCTCAGTGGAGGAGAACTGGGTCACTTTGCCTATCCCTAAATCAGTTCGTAGCAAAATGAATGGGTTTCCATCATTGGGACAGATCAGTCACGATTCATCTCAAGAGTTCCCTTAGTCTTCTGGAGTTGTTGATATTAGAAGAAAATAAGGTTCAGTTAGGTTAAAGAAAGGCGGGGGGTGGGGTGGAGAAGTGACTATTGGTGGGCCACCAAGAGTGTTTTCTAGCCACTGTACTTAATGTTGAGCATATACTAGTCAACAAGACAGATGCCATTCCTGGGGAGCTTGTTAGCTCAAGTAAACTGGCATTAACAATATAATGTGTAAGTGCTATGCAGGGAGAACTGTGAGGCAGGAGCCCTTAATTGGTGGTCAAGGCAGACTTCCTAGAGGAAATGCTCTTTGATTGAGACCAGAGAGAGAAAATAGGAGGTTTCTAGATTATCAGGGATAGGAGTAGAATGAGAGCTTGCATGAAGCCCTGGGAGCAAGACTGGTTATAATATGCTCAGGTAAGTGAAAGGTCACCATGAGAAGGGACACTTGGATGGAGAGAGCTCAATGGTTAGCAGAGGCCGATCATGAAGGTCCTGGAAGCCATGTGGGTGGGGGGTGGTGGGGTGGGGGGTGGGAGGGGGCAGTTGAAATTGTATTCTGACAGCAATGGATCAGATACATTTATAGCAATGATCTTCAAAATGTGGCTATGAAATCAATACAGTGGTTTACAATGAGCTTATAAAAATAAAATAATAATGGTAAATTCTTAAATGGTGATTATGACATTCAAGGCATTGTTCTGAGAGTATGTGTATTCACTATTAACTCAATGATCCTCAGAGGTTGGTACTGCTGTTATCCCCATTTGGCAGATGGGGAAACTGAAGTACTTGCCTAAGGTCTGTTTTAGGTTGAATTGTGTCCCTCCAAAAACAGATATGCTGAAGTGCTAACCCTCACTACCTCAGAATGTACTCTTATTTGGAAATAGGTTAGTTGTCGATGTCAATAGGTAAGATGAAGGTCATACTGGAGTAGGGGACGAGTAGGGTGGTCCCCTACTCCCACATGGCTGGTGTCCTTATAAGAAGATGGCCATGTGGAGACAGAGAGCCAGGAAGAACATCATGGAAGATGGAGGCAGAGATCGGAGTGATCCACAAGCCCAGGAACACCGAGGACTGCCGGCTGTCATTGGAAGCTGGGGCAGAGGCATGGAACAGAGTCAACCTCACAACTCGCAGAAGGAACCAACCCCGGCAACAACTTGATTCTAGACTTCTAGCCTTCAGAAACATAATGGAATACATTTCTGTTGTTGTCAGCCACTTCATTGGTAGTGCTCTGTTACGGTAGCCAGAGCAACCTAATATGGTCACACAGCTAGTAAGTGAGGAATTGAAATTGAAACCTAGAGCCTGGCTCCAGTCATACTCTCAACCACCGTACTTTCCTCAATAGAAAAAGAAGGCAGTGTAAGCAGTTGAGGGGAAGGTTTTAGTTATATGCCTGTGTGTATGTGGGCTGGGTCATAACGAAAGATGTAGTTCTCTAAATTTTGAAATTCCTTGCCTTAAAGTGGGTTTGAATGAAGTAATAGGACCAGTTTACATTTTAGAAAAAACTATGAAACAGGTCAAGATTTCAGGAATAGAAGTCAAGAAGGTAAACTCTCTTACAGCTGACTTCAAAGGCTTTATTCTCTAGCAGAATGTGGTGGTAGGATATCTGCATTAGGTAGACGGTGGTGGGCAGGTGTATGACCTAAGGTTGTGCAAGTCCCGGGGGATCTGTTGTAATCTAAGTGTATAGTGCTCTAGAACATTGTGCAGTGCACAACCTGTACAACTATCTTTGGTGGTCCAAGGACTGTCTTAGAGATACAGCCGTACCAGCCCCTCTTCTTGAACATGTTCTTCCAAAATGGTTCCTTTACAATAGATCCTTACAGGTAACACGCTGATATTCTGGGTATAAAGCCTATAATGGGGCAGCCCTGCTGGCTCAGTGGTTTAGCGCCGCCTTCAGCCCAGGGTGGGATCCTGGAGACCAGGGGTCGAGTCCCACGTCGGGCTCCCTACAGGGAGGCTGTTTCTCCCTCTGCCTGTGTCTCTGCCTCTCTCTCTCTCTCTCTCTCTCTCTCTCTCTCTGTGTGTGTCTCTGTCTCTCATGAATAAATAAATAAAATCTTTAAAAATAAAATAAAATAAAGCCTATAATGACCAGGCAATAAAGGCAGCAAGACTGTGACACCCTGGTATTAGAGTGGAAACTCCTCCAGAAGGTTAGTTCCCTACTAGAATGTAACTCCACGAGGACACAGACTTTGTCTATGTACTACTGATGCTCAACGCCAAGAGTGTGTTCAGCAAGTGCTTCACGAATATTTGTGGAAGGAATAGTGAAGGAAACATAGTAAGGAATATGAATGAAACTAAGTCACACAGTGGTCATTTTTAATGTCCACACTACCCCTGCCTGCCCACACTACCCACTGGGCGCTACCTCCTTCCCCACAGGCCACTGGCCACACATCTCTTTCATGTCCCTTCCACCTCCAAGACTCTATAATCCCACGTCTGCCTCTCCTAATCATTATACAACCAGAGGAAATGGATGCTGGTGGCAAGTTGTGTGGCCTCTACTGAATCACATCCTCTCTGACAATAAGCCGAACACTATTAACAGCTCTGAGTCAGCTGCAGAGGTGCTTGTGACATTTGTGGATGCCCTGAGCCCTGTTCCACAGCAAGGGATTATAGCAGTGTGCATGAATCCTTGTCTGCTAAGACCACAGTGGTGCCTCATGGTCACTGACAGAATTAAACGTGGTCTAGACTGACAGAAAGTCCAAGGGGGGATTTATGGTACAATATAAAGAAATGTAAATTTTGTTCTCAAACCATTCCTATGCGATCACTGATTTTTTTTTTCTCTAGGTGTCAGGATTAATTCATCTTTCTGCAATAGGAAGTTGACTCAATCTGAGGCAGCCCCTTGCCTAGCCAGGATCTGAGTGGCCAGACCTCTCTGTTGCTTGGTGTGCTCCCTGATGGGGGTTTGTGGCTCACAGATACATCATAATGTCTCAGCTGTCACCTGAGCTTTGTTCTGAAGGAGATTGTCCATGCATGATGTAATAATGCAAAGGCCTATTTAGGGTGACCAACTTTCCCAGTTTTAGCATCAAAATTCTTGTACATAAGGAAACCTCTTGGTCCTGGGCACACTGAGAGGTTGGTCACTAGAGCATGTCACACTCAGAAGGGAACAGGAGCTTGAGCCCACTTGTTGGCACAACGAAAGTGGCTCAAGCCAACTGGTAAAGGGCCTGCCAAGATGAGGACTGTCTTCCCTCTTTGGCAAGACCATATTTGATGAATGAAATGGAAATGCAAGATATCCAGAGATAGAGAGTAGCCATAATGGTTTTGACCCCTTCCTGCAGTCCCTAGTCAAATAGGTGGTGAGAAAAATCCAGAGTGCCTATATTTGAATTCTGACCTGAGCACTTATAACTACAAGTTCCTCAAGCCCTGTGCCTCAGTTTCCTCATCTGTGAAAAATGGGTAATGAAAGTACTAATACTTTCATGGGGTTGTTCTAAGGACTAGGAGAGAAAATATAACACTTTCTCAACTGTAACTAGTTGGAACAGGCACTCCGGAAATGTGTGTGATTATTACATTTCTCTGCAGAAGAAGGGTCGTTCCATTTTCTGGGGCTGGCAATGCTTCCCAAGCAATGCGGGGAGGTAATCCCATAGTTATCTACAGATGAACATGGCTAGGAAACAGTTCCAGTGGGAAGGTGTGACCTGTCCTTCCTCTCCCATTTTAACCTTTAATGTTAAGTGTAACACAAATACAGAAAATCGCAAAAACAAATGTGTAGCCTCACAAAGTACTGTGTGGTGATAACTCATAAGGAGCACTTTCACTGGAAGGAAGAATGTTGTCAGTCATCCAGGAGCTCTCCACTACACTGTCCAAACTCTACCCCTTCCTCCTCTCCCCTGCTAAAGTTTCCTAATATTTATTACATCAAGAAATGATCCCCCCCCCACTTTTTTTTTTTTCAATGATCCATTGGTTTTTTTTCTTTGGGGCCAAAAAAAAGAAAAAGTGGCATTGTGGTGCTAGCCAATCAGGACTCTTATCTAGAAAACAGAAGGCCTAAGTCTCCTTTTCTTATTTGGAGGAAATAAAAAAGTAAAGCAGCATGATTTCTAAAGGAAAATATTTAAGTAGGAATTTGTAAATGTTACCTTCCTTTTTGTGACTAAGCATGCTATCTCCTGGAAGGGGCGCATAGATCTCGGTGCATGTTGCTTAAAGAAAATAGACAACCGTCACAGTTCATTAAAATCCCATCTGCTTCCCATAAAGTGGAAAAGTCATTACTGGCTGAGTCAGGGGGTCTCAGCTCATGTCGAAGAAAAGATCACCTGCTGGTTCTCTCCTTACAACCTTGCAGCTTGCAAAGGGCAGAGTCACCCCCTTCTTTTTCTACCAGGTCAGTACTTTTTACACCAAACCATGTTTCTCCCCAAATAGTTGTTATTATAGAACATTCCTAATACTATTTTCAGTGGTGCTGAAAAGAATACAAGGTCCAGATGTGTGATTACAGTATTAATTGCTAGATTTAGAAAGGGAGAGGCTGGGTGGATACAGAAAAGTCACCGGGACTTCGGACTTAAGTCAGACAGGGAGGGAACATGCTTCCCTGGGGAATGGGGTGTGGAAGGGAAACATGGCTTAATGGAGGAAATGGTTTATTGATGGGGCAGGAGTTAGAAATTAAGACAAGGAAGCACAATATGAAATACAGCTTTGTTGTATCTGTTAGGATTAGTTTCATCTCCAAAGAACAGAAAACCCAAATAAGAGTGGTTTAAATACAATAGAGGCTAATTTTTTATGCAGCTCAGAGTGGGTGTGTTAGTTCCATGATGGGTAGGGATGCCTTCCTGCCTTTTACCCTTAGCAAGTGATGTTCCCCTCCTTGGGAACCTTATGGTCCAAGACGGCTGCTGTAACTCACCCATCACTTCAAGTTTTAGGCAAGAGGAAGCAGCAAAAGCAGAACAGGGCATGTCTTGAGTGTAGCCTTTTTTTTTTTTTTTAAAGATTTTAAAAATTTATTTATGACAGACACAGAGAAATTGGCAGAGACACAGGCAGAGGGAGAAGCAGGCTCCCTACAAGGAGCTTGATGTGGGACTGGATCCCAGGAGCCCGGGATCGTGACCTGAGCCAAAGGCAGGTCGCTCAGATGCTCAACTGCCGAGCCATCCACGTGGCCCGTGTGTAACCTTTAAAGTTGCCTTCCCAGAAGCTACACATGTAACTTCTGCTTACATCTCATTGAATGTACCAGGCTGAAAGGGAGGCTGGGAAATATAGTCTTAGCCTGGAATAAAACAGATTCTTCCGGAAAGGTACACAGGGAGAATGAATAGGAAGGTGGAGCAACGAGCAATCTTATCTACACATCTGGGGAGGCAGTAAAAGTTTATGGTTAAGCATGGAGTCTCGAAGTTACTGGGTTAACATCTGGGCTCTCTAACCTACTGGCTGTATGGTCAACAAGATATTCAACTTTGCTAAGACATGGTTTCCTCACCTGTGGAATGAAGAAAGCAACCAAACCTCTCCTAGAGGATTTTTATGAGAATCAGGCAAAAACTTTGATGTAGAATGAACACTCAGTGCCATGCCCAACACACCAAAATTACCTTAACTGGCAGATATGACTGATTTAATCAAAAGCAAAATTTCAACCACCTCTACGTTTACGCTCAATCAAAATTAAATTCCACACAAATACACGTCATCCAAAAAGCATGACTGAGGGGTTTCCAAGCCTATATTGACGGTTCCTTTTGAGCGCCGTACATATAGGAGTGAATACTATGAGGTATCCCTGAATTCCCATGTGAAGGGGTGTGACCAGTGTGAGCAACTCCTCATGACCTTGAGGGGATGTGGGCTTTACCTTGTCCCAGTGCTGCCAACCTGGTGGGGATGGAAGGGTGGATGCTGCACTGACCACACTCAGATGGGCCACACTGGCGTGGGAAGCCCTACAGACGTTCGGCCTTCACACCTGATCTGTACTCACTCCAGGAGTAAGCCCCGTCCTGTTCTTTTCCCCTTCTCTGGGCTTCAGCCTCCTTCAGCTCTCTGGGAAGCACTTCATTTCCACCTTTTGCTGGTCCTCATCTCACTTTGAGCCTAGGGATCCACCCTTTTTAGTCTGGATTTCCTAAATCGTATCCTAAGGAGCATTAGTCTCAAACTATGATAACTATTCCATTATCAAATTCACGTGAGATCCATTATGTATTCTAGCCCTCCTGTGGAAAGTCACAATGCACACAATAAAGGCTCTGAAAAGTCCTGCAAAGAACTAAATTAATGTTATTTACCTCAACATTTCCCATTTATTGACTAAAAAACCTTGGCTTAGAGGTTAGCTTTAGGAGCCTGTGCCCTGCACATCTCAGAACTGTTAAAATTCCTAGTCAAAAATGTTTCTCTGATGTCCAGTTTTCTTATCCTTGAGGGGATCTCCTATTTAGTCTCTATTTTCAGCCAAGGAGATATCTTAGGTTTGAAGCCCATTTATAGATCTGAGATG
This sequence comes from Vulpes lagopus, assembly GCF_018345385.1. Lineage (NCBI taxonomy): Eukaryota > Metazoa > Chordata > Mammalia > Carnivora > Canidae > Vulpes > Vulpes lagopus. The sequence continues at coordinate 83,958,791 of NC_054834.1, read as the reverse complement.
ATGACCATTTTCTTGAAACCAAGACATGAGGCATCCTTTCCTGGTGCCACTTATAAACTCTCCCTACCTTCTTATGTTCTTGAGATGAGAAATGAGATCATATCTGTGAAAAGTGCTTTAGAAGCCATTAAATGCAATATAAATGTTAGTTGTTACTATTATGATGATTCACTCCGGTGCTGCGATCCCCCTCTCCCCGGGAAGTGACATTTTTAGAATTACAGTTTCGTAATATAAAAATAACTGAAACCTACACATACAGCAATAGCCATTTCTGTAAGAGGGCCACTCTATTCGTGCAGTAAGATGCCTGTGAAGTACACAATCAGTGCTCTATACAATGGAGTAAGAAGGAAGTATGGACGGCATCCCCTTGAATCCTTGGGTTATCCCCAGACACACTAACGCGGAAACCACCCCTCAAACATGTCCAGACACCCAAGGCTGCCTCTTGCCTGTCTGACCCAAACCTCCAGGGTCAGATCCTCTAGTTACCCACAGGCTCTGCAGGGGTAGCCCCTCTCATCAGACTGCACGGTGACAGCCTGCTCAGGATCCCTTTCGAACCAGGCCAGGAAATGCCAGCCAAGGCCTGATTCTTCTAAGCCCCCGAACAATGGACCCTTCCTTGTTTGTTTTGAGAGATCTGAGCTGTGGCTCCTCCTTTCCTCAATACCACAGCAATTTTCAGAGGCACACCCAGCCAGAGAGCACAGCCAGGGTTGGCAGTGGCTCAAGGGCAAGGTTTAAGTTCATTTTGCTGACTTCTTTCCCATCTCTACTCCAGAGAAAACAGAAAAGGCCAGGCCTCTATAGCCCAAGTCAAACAGCCACAGCTAAAAATATTTGGCTAAGTAAGACACAAAAGGACAAAAATTATATGATTCCATTACCTAGAATAGGCAAATTATCATAGAGACAGAAAAGCAGAATAGAGGTTACCAGGGGCTGGAGGGAGGAATGGGAGTTATTGTTTAAAAGGTAGGGAGCTTCTTTTTTTTTTTTTTGCTGGAAATGACAAAAAAGCTCTGGAAATAAACAGTGGTGATGGTTGCACAGCCTTGTGCATGTACTTTATGCACTGTATGTTTAAACATGGTTAAAATGGCAAATCTTGCACTTTGCATATTTTACCACATAAAGCAAACAGCAATGGCCCCAATGAAATATTTGGTATCGGTTCCCCGAACATGGGGTCGGTCCCTGCGGACGCACACGTGGGGCTGTGCGGCCCCGATGCAGGGACGGAGGAAGGGTGAGAAGCGCTGGATCTCCAGTCCCGGCCCCTGGGCCCCCTCGGAAGAACCCAGCCAGGCGGCAGCGCAAGAGCGCTTCTGGGGTTGGGCACACGGGGGGCGGGGGGGGGGCGGTCTCCTCTGGTCTCGCTCAAGCATCTCCCTTAAGTCTTAACCCGAAAAGTTCTGTGCCTTTGACAGAGGCTGAGAGTACTGGGAGGGTCAGGCTGCGCGGCCGCTCTCAGGCCCGGAGCTCTGCGAGGGCGCGCGGGGTCACGGCAAGCCAGTCCTGAGGAGGGAGAGGCGGACGGGCGCCTACTCCGCAGGGGCAGGTTTTCTGAGGCCTTTCGCTCCGCTCCGCTCCGCTCCGTGTGGAAAAGTGAGAGAAAGGAGGAGAGCCAACGGGTTGGCGGCGGGAAGGGCGGCGGGATCTGAGGCGTGGCCTCTAGGTGGCGCACGCACCGTAATAAAGGCTCCGAGAAGAGCTTTCGTGTGCGAACGAAGCTTCAAGGCTCACAGGACAAGGGGGGGCTTATATAGCTGTCACCCCACCGCAGCCGAAAGATCACCCCCAAAGCTAGACACTTGGGTCCCACGTAAAGACGAGAGAGCTCCGATCGTCCTGAAGGCCGCAGAAGAAAGGTGAGGCGTCAACGCGAGGCATCAACGTGAGGCCCCGGAGCCTCAGCTGTGGCTTTTCCCCCAGGAGAGAGGGGGGCACCCGCGGAAACGCCCCGCCCTGAGGGAAGGGCCTCGTTCGCCGGGGAGAGCCAGCCTGGGGGTGTGGGGCCGCCGGGCAAGCGGGGTGGTTCTCTGAGCTGTCAAGCGAGACTGTATCCGGTCCCCTCGGTGTCTGGCGTGGGCTCCCCCCTTCTCAAGCCTGCCTGCTCCATCAGGTGCCCCCGCGGGCCGGAGACCTGGCGAGAAAGATGCAGAAGGAGGGCCAGGGGCCAGGGGCCAGGGGCCAGGAGGAGGAGGACGGTCAGCCTCCCACCCCTCCGGGGCATTCTTATTTACACCAACAGTTACCAGGCACACACGCAAACCCAGGCAGGGACAGGCTGGATAATGACCTGGATAATTAGGCAATCCACTGCTGCAGAGAATGGAGCGAGCCGCACTTCACTCTCAGTGCCCAGATTAATTCTATTTTTCTCCATTATACTGCACAGCAGTGAGGGGTCAGTTATGTCACCTCTGCTGAACGGGTCTATTCATGATTCTGTGCAAACTGGGATCCTCAGTCAGTGGGTCAGGCTCATTTACGAAGGGCCTGCCAAAGGGCCCATGCTTGATTCTAGGCTGTGGCCGGACCAGGAGGAAGCAGAAACTCCTGTCTCGGCCTTTAGGAAGCCACGGCCTGGGGCTGCATTATCTATTATGGTAGGCACGAGCCACATGTGGCTAAATTAAAACTAGAAATAACTTAAAAGGAAAATTCAACTCTTAAGTTGTACTAGCCACGTTTCAAGAGTTCAGTAGTCGCAGGTGACCAGTGGCTACTGTATTGGACAGCACAAAGAAACATTTCTATCATTGCAGAAGGTTCCACTGGACAGTACTGTGGCATTTGGGGCAGCTACAGGAACAGTATGAGGCCACTGACAAAGGTGGCAATTAACCAAGAGCAAATTAGTGGGAGGCAACGAAGGCTCAGATGTACTGCATCTCCCTGCCTGTGAGTGGTCTTCCAATTCCTACTCCAGGTTATAGGAGCATCCCGAGGGCACCTCCGTTTGAGATGGGGGTCTCAGAAATGCTGCCTTCCATTTTCCTCTTAGGTTTTCTTCCTCAGTAAATGCCAGTTCAGTTACGTGTTTGCCCCCAAGGGCTAGTCCCCGTGGATTCATGGTTAAAGCCACAGAGTTATATAGACTATGGCTTTGTCCAGTCCGGCACCTAGTCTTCCTTGGAGTTCTGTCCCCAGGTTATAGATTCCTTGCTCAGATTCCTATTTCCATCTCAAGTCCTTGCTCTGGTTCCCAAAAAGTTTCTATTCTCCTACCTCCATTCTGTGGCACCCCATGGGCTAGGCTTCCCTCTTACCAGCTGCCCCATAGCCACCCAAGGGAGCAGCCTCTGCCCCCACTATCTTTGAACTCTGGTTCCCTGCTCTCTCTGCTTCCAGCTGTCTTTTGCTCCACCCACCAAGGCTTTGCTCTTTTGTTCCAGCAGAACCATTCAGCGTCTCCCACTCACCCTCTGGATAAGGGGGGGGGGGGGTGGCTCCTAACAATGCATTCAGCTAATTCCCCTTACTACGGTCTGCAGGGGAGGGGTCTCACGGGCAGATACCCAGGCAGAGAAGGTAGGTGGCTTATGAACTGCAGTCAGACAATGCCCGCTAACAGCTATAAGAGGCAGGCTCTGTTTGGTTTCTCCTCTGTGGTTCTAATGCCTGGCTGAGGGAAGACGATGGAGGGAGCTATGGATCCTCTAGGACCACACAGCTGTCTTGGACAGGATCTGAAGCTAATGGACCAAGGCATGCTTTCTGGAGCTTGGTTCTGATTTTTCTTTCCTGATACTGGAACTGGTGTCTAGGGGAAAGCAGAAGCTAGAGTTCCTCTACACCCAGTCCTTTAGGAGTCTGTGGCTCCTTCTTTGCTTAAATAGCCACACCTGTCTGGACTCTGATGGTGTTTTGTGTCACCCAATCACTTATCTAGGACGTTAGTTACAACAACCGTGACCCTGTTGTATAGCCTACAGACTACACCAACTCCAATCATCCTAATAGGCGGATGATGCCTTTGTCACCACTTCCCTCAGGATTGGATGGACCCCTGACTGTTGCACGGACAGAACTGTGGACCACCTGGTACCCATCTTCACATCCAAACTATGGATAACCCTGAAGGTCGGAACACCCGGGTTCACCTTCCAGCTCCCCCTCCCATTTCCCATGTGATCTCAGACAAGTTACTCAACCGATCTGTGCTTCAGTCATCCATAAAGTGGGGTAATTTTAGTACCCGCCTATCAAAGTCATAGTGGGGATTAATAAATTAATAACATGTTTATTAGAACAGTACTTAGAATGTGCCTGCTGTTCTTGTTGACAGTGGACACAGCATTATGGCAACGCATGTCCCAGTACAGCTGCAGAGAAAGCTACCACAAACAGCCTTCTAGAGTGGAGATGGCCAACGCTTGCTTGGAGACCAGCTAAGCCAAAAGTGAAATGTGATCTTCACCATGAATAAATGCACGGCTTGCTTCCTGCTGAACTATGGCCAGGCTCTTCCCAAAGACATCCACTCTGCCCTTGTCCCCAACAGGACTAACAGAAGCATCCCTTTAGGAGAGTTGAGTCCCTCTGGCTTTGAGGTGGCTGCCACTTGCCAGGCTCCTGCTGAGGTCCTGGCCTGGGGCCAGATGCCTGTCTCTCTGGCCATGAGTTGTATCCAATGGATACCAGGTATTGCCTTTGTTCCTCAGATGGCAGGAAACTGATTGTCTAGAGACCAGTTATGAGAAGATTTGTGTCTAGTGATTCCTGATGTCTCGTGATGTGTCGCCAGTGAAGGAGAGAATAATGAAGGTGGGAGAGATGCCAGTCCCTTGCTTCACTTGGCATTGAACATGTGACATCTGCTGATCTTTAGCTAAAACCCACTAGCTGATGGTTCAGTGCCAGGTGAGATCACCTCTCAAGTCTCCTTCTATCTTTTCTTTAGGTCTATGAAATTTTAGGCTTTGGGGTGTAGAGGAGGGGAAACGTGTAATGATCCTGTCCCAGATGTATGGAACCTAAGTCTCTGAGGATAGAGCTCAATCCCCTCCCTGATTCCTGTGCACTTCTCTGCTGGAAAACTAAGGATTTATGGAAATCACGTGACCCTGAGGGGATGAAGCCAGATGGTCATTTAGTGTAAGCTTAGCAGGTTTTGTCCAAAGGCAGACAAAAACTGGCATTTCTCTGTCCTGATTCTAGTTTTCTGAGAACTGCCTGAGGAATAGTTGGGTCCAGATGAAAACGCTCTTATTTTACTAGCTAAATTTGGACTCCATGCTGCATAGTTTCCCAGCCTTCCTTCTGAAGGATCAAAGCTCTCTGAAGGAGATGGGTGCCCTCACCTAGGTGAGGGTTCCTTGAATATCTGGGTTGAGGTGTGCCCAGGTCTGAGCAGCAGAGCAGACTAGCCATGGGAAGGAACACACTAGCCTCAGTGGGAGGGAAAGTGGGAGCCACAGTAGGTCATTAACCCAAGCTGAAGAGAGGTTCCTGGTGGGCTGATGAACAGGCTGCCATCGATGAATGGAAACAACTCCCATGGGTCCCATCCCTCATTAAGAGCCTGGGGGCTTGGCAGGGGAGCCCAGGCACCATCTCCAGCACGCACCTCACTGGAAGCTGTTTGGCAGCCTGTGGCCTACGTGAAAACACATGGCTGAGTTCTTTCCCTTCAGGCTCCTTCCTGAGAACAGCCTTTCTGGCAGTCAGCAGGCAGCTGCTGGACAGACCTCAGGCCAATGAGGTAGGGGGACTTGGGATTCACATAGTGTGAGCCTCACTCCTAGAAAGCTCTTCCTGGGGCAGGGCCAGCCAGGCATCTAAAACTGTGAGAACAATTCAGCAAAGCCCTCCTCAGTGGATTTCATGGGAGAGGAGCCTGCAAGGGCCGAGGGCCACACATTTGCTGCTCTTTAACATAAGGAGTTTTGTTATCCCATATGCTGTTGGTGTGGCTGACAGATAATGAGGATTAAACATCTGTGAGGTGCTGTGTTACTCTACCAGACAAATCACAGAGGCCTGTGCTGTTAATCCTGTACCCTGTCAGCTGATAAGGGTGGGCACTCATTGGCTTCTAAGGCTGCAGAACATCTGTTGCCATTGTTTGACTTGTCTCCCCTAGACTTGCTGCAGAAGAGCTTTGAAATAGTTATTTGCAAAAGCAGGTGGAGTGCTTTGAAGAAAAGCCCTGTATAAACAGCATGAACACAACAGCAGCATGTTCCACTTTGAGGCTAATCCTACCCTATCCCTGCCTAGGCTCCATCATGCCAGTAGGCCTGCTGCCTTCTTGAAAGGAAGGCCCTTTGAGGCAAAGGGGAGGAGAATACCTGACATGGCATTTGGTTAGAAGATGAGCCCCCATCTGACTGTGTGACCTTAGCTAAGTCACTCAAGTGTTTTCCTTATTTTGTCATCTGGGAAATGTGCTTGGTGCTTGGTGTTGTATGAGGATTAACTACATGCTGCTTAAGAAATGTACTGGCTGGGGGCACCCAGGTGGTTCCGTGTTTGAGCACCTGCCTTTGGCCCAGGGCGTGATCCTGGGGTCCCAAGATTGAGTCCCACATTGCGCTCCCTGCATGGAGCCTGCTTCTCCCTCTGCCTGTGTCTCTGCCTCTCTGTGTGTGTGTCTCTCATGAATAAATAAAATCTTAAAAAAAAAAAAAAGAAATATATTGGCCAATGGCTGAAAAGGCTATAGAATGTTCTGGTTTCAGACATGGCTTCCTTCAGGGCTCTAAGGATACTACTAGGTTTGCTCCTTGGTTTTTCTTCCCCTGGGTAGACTCTGTTCCTGGATATATCTGGCAGTTTTGGCCTCAGCCTCTCACTATGGCAACACTCAGGGCAGCAGAGAAAAATGTATGCCTACGGCTCGACACCCTGGCATTCACTCAGATTCAGTCTATCCAGACCAGGTTAAGTAGTCACCTGCCCATCCCTGAACCAACCAGTGTGACTGGGAAATTGAATGCACAGATCAACTTCACTCGCTTTCTCACCGACTCACCAAGCGTTGATTGAGTACCTACAATGTGCCAGCACTATTGTATATTCTGGGACATAGTAGGGATAAGACGGATCAGACCCCTACCTTGTTAGGGCTTTCTTCCCAGTAAGAGACAGAAAACAAACAAGTAAATTGTATAAAATGATACAAAATTGGGAAATGAGGAAAGCTATTAAAAACAACAACTACCAAAGCAGATTAAGAGGATAGAGTGATGTGGAGGTGGAATGCTGCTTTAGATGAGATGGTCAGGGAATGTCTCTCTTAGGAGGTGACATTTGGATAGAGATCTGAATGAAATGAGAATGGAAGCTGAGTGAAGAAGATCTGGGTATAGAATGCTGGGCAGAGGGAACAAGCCAGGCTTATTAAGGAAGAGCCACAAAGGCTGGTATGGCCAGAGCAGCATGGACTGAGCAGGGCACAGTGGGACAGGAGGGGAGAGCCATGCTATACTGGGCTCTACAGGCTGAGGAAAGGAGACAGATTTTTATTCTGACAATGATGGAGAGTCTAGTCTTTCCAAAAGGGAAGAGACACAACATGAGTTATGTTGGAAAAATATGTCTACATACAAATGGCCAGCAGGTATATGGAAAGGTGCTCAATATCACTACGCATCAGAGAAATGCAAATCCAATCCAAAGTAAGGTATCACCTCACACCTGCCAGAATGACTATCATCAAAAAGATAATATCGTTGGCAAAGATGTGGAGAGAAGGGAACCCTTGCACACTGTTAGAATGTAAATTGTTGCAGCCATGATGGAAAACAGTCTGGAGGTTCTTCAGAAAGTTAAAAATTGAACTACCATATAATCCAGCAATCTCACTTCTGGGTATATGTTCAAAGGAATTAAAACTGTATCTTAGAGGGGATGTGTGCATTCCCATGTTCACTGCAGCATTATTCACGATAGCCAAGACAGGGAAACAATCTGAGGGCCTGTCAACGGATGAAGGAATACAGAAAATGTGGTACGTATGCAACAGAATATTATTCAGCCATGAGAAAGTAGGAAATACCGCCATTTGCAATAACATGGGTGGATCCTGAAGGCATTATGCTAAGCGAGATAAGTCAGACAGAGAAAAACATACTGTATGATCTCATATGTGAAATTCTTAAAGATCTGAACTTGTGAAGACAGACTAGAATGGTGACTACCAGGGACTGGGGAATGGGGGAATTAGAGAAATGTGTTTTAAGAGTCCAAATTTACAAGTAGTGGGTAAATGAGTTCTGGAGATCTAATGTACACTATAGTGATTATAGTCAATGATACTGATTATTAACTTTAAACTTAATAAGAGACTAGATCCGAACTGCTCTCAACACTAAAAAGAGATGGTAAATGTGTGATATGATGAAGGTGTTTGCTAATGCAACTGTAGTTACACATCGCAATATGTAAATATCAAACCAGCATGTTGTAATTATAGCTCAACTTTAAAAAGGCACAATATACAACAGGTAATAATAACAAAATGAGGTCTCTGCTGCTATGTGGAGAGGGCTGGGGGAAGCAGGGACAGATAACAGTGGCTGGGACGAGGAGGTTGTGTGGAACTGGTGAGAAGTGGGTTAAGGGTATTTTAAGTTATGGGTTCCATCCCTGGAAGCAGACCTTGTGAGCGTCCCACATGGAAATTAGAGGCTGTTGCCAGAAATAGGCTAGATGGTGGTGGACAAGAAGCGGGAGCTCTCCATGCTTTGACCACTTGTAGTTTCATGCAGTTTTGTCTTTTGGAGATGTATTCTCACTCACCATCATTAGCTTTTTCTGGGTTAGGGACTGTATCTCCAGTCTTGTTTTCTTCCTTCCTCCAAGGCCTAGAATCACTATGAAGGGTTTTAGAGAAGAAATGGTCCAATCCCAATCTCCTTACAGATGAGAATCCTGAGGCTTTGAATAATTCTGGGATGGTGCAAAGTCCCTTTGCTGACTAGAGCTGGAACTGGAATGTGGCCCTCCCAGTGCTGGTTTCATTCATGAATACAGGCTCAATTAGGGGTGTTGCCATGGACTGGTGGGGATGATAGGAGAGGGTTTAACCCTCATGCAGGCTCCATCAGCATCTCCCAAACAACCAGTGTGTTCAATAAAAAGGGCCCCCCCCCTTGACCACAATGCCACCCAAGGCCCCTCATACAGAAATCCTAGAGACACCCCTATGCTGTCACCAGCTTTTCATCAGCAACTCCAGTGTGAGTCAAGAGTCCAGGCCGTAGAAGGCAGGCACACAGATGGGAAACACCAGGGTAGTGCCTTATTTGTACTACTACTATATTTTTTTAGAGGAAACTTCATTTGAAGCATCGGCTTTCCATTCCTGCTGGGAGAACTGCCAGTGGACAGTTCATTGCTCCTGAGCCAGAGGGATACACATTAGCTTTTGAGCAGAGCTGCAGTTCTACAGTCTATAAAGCAAGATACACGGATAGCTTTGCAGCATGGAACAGCAGGGGAGGGACTGCCTAAAATTCTCCCCAGACACTCAGTGCTGGCCAGCCTCCTGTGGGAAAGGGAGCCGGGGACACCTGGCTTTCGCACCCAGGACCCAGCAGGGCACCTGATGCTAAGGAGGAATTGCTACATGCTTAGTGAGAGCAGGGCCAGAGTAGCTCTGCCCCAAGGTAAGCATACTTATTGGGTGGTAGCATGAGCCCTCTGGGCTGCCTCCAGGGTGACTGGGGGTGCTGGGGGCCATGAGAGCAGAGATGGACTGAGTAATCCGTGGTTTCCCCCAAGGGCATTGCAGCCAAGGGTTCACTCTCTCATTCTTTCTCTTCTCACCACCCGCCCCATGGCTTTAATTTTCTTCTAAGAAAAATAATCCAGCTTCTCTCTAATCAGTAACCACTGTGGTCGGGAGAAGCCATCACAGAGGTCAGTAGGAGTGGTTAGCGGGCTTAATCATGAAAATGGCCAGGCTGTCCTCTCCAGGGAGGGCGGGAAGTGATGCTTTGGATGGCTGTCTTTCCTCACCCTCATTTTAGTGGGGAGCCAGCTGGTGGTGCAGGGCTGTCTCTCAGTGTCTATGCGGTGCTGAGGGCATAGGCAGGAGGCATAAATATTCAGTAATGAGCTCTCTGAGAGTGCAGGAAGTCTTGATGGAAGATACAGGCAAGCGTGTCTGGTGGAGCAGTGTGTCTGGTGGGAAGCAGGGAAGTAGGGAGAGGAGCCCAAGGTACACGAGTGGGGAGACCTGACCACAGGACACACTGCTCACCTTGAGCGCTGCTCAGATCCTTATGGGCCAGTGGATGCCAGCCAGCAAAACAAAGAGGACTGTTGCCCTGGAGCGGGGGTGTGGCAGGGGAGAGGGGTGAGTAGAGACTAGCATCATGTGATTTGGTCCTTTATTTATTTATTTTTTTTATTATTTATTTATGTAGTCATACAGAGAGAGAGAGAGAGAGAGAGGCAGAGACATAGGCAGAGGGAGAAGCAGGCTCCATGCACCGGGAGCCTGACGTGGGTTTTGATCCCGGGTCTCCAGGATCATGCCCTGGGCCAAAGGCAGGCACCAAACCGCTGCGCCACCCAGGGATTTGGTCCTTTGGTCCTGACTCCTTAGTTCTGACTTTAACGAAGAGGGGGTGGGGTACCACACACACAGTTTCCTGCTTCTGACCTTGAACAGGGGTGTGGGGGCTGCCCCTGTGCACTGGTGCAGGCAGTGGGCTTGGGGATAATGCTCTCTGTGTTGCTGGCAACCAGAAGAGTGCCCTTGCCAACATGGAGAGTGAGGCACTGGAAGTGCCCAGGGGCTTCGGCCAACGCAGCCTCCAAAGATGGCAACTGGGAAGGGGCGCAGGCCTGCCCTGACCTTTTTCTGTCATTCTGCCCAAAAGCCCAGCCCCCTAAGGCATTCAGCCTGCTCCCCATACCCCTGCCCAGCAAGCGACAACCTGGCTCTGGGCCTCTGCATCTCAGCCCTCAGCCCAGTGCTGTGTGGAGCCTCTGCAGCTGGTGAGAACCCCTCCAGGGCTGCTTCTCGGTGTGTAGAAACAGACACATTTTCATTTCTAACATTTCCTTGCTTCTTCTCTAGGTGGCAAACACAACCAGGCAAGGGGCTGGCTCCCTTGTCCTGAGTCTTTCCCTCCCACAATACACCTCTTGCTCTTTGAGCCTATATGTCCTAGAAGATGCTGCCCATCTGTCCTTCTTACACATAAAATGCACACATGCAGAGAACACTTTTTCTAGCCATGTTCCCAGTATGTGTGTGCGTATGTGTTGTCTGTGTATAGGGTGTGTGTTGTGTGTGTACATACACACGTTGGCCCATTTTTGCCCACCTTAAAAACAAATCATCTCTAATACCTCTGCTTGTATCACAGACGCCCAGCAGACACTGTAATAAAGTCATCCTAAAAGGTGGTAAATTCACCAAAGCCCCCCCCCCCTTTTTTTCCTGGAAAGCACATGGAAATGTCCGGAGGAATTGGCACCCAGACCCAGAGCACAAAAACGGCCTCTCTCCTGAAGGAAAGCAGTTGCTATTATTTTGGTCCCACGTGAGCGACATAAAAATGCCAATTGTCTTTCTGGGCAACCACTCACATCAGAGGTGCCTCTGTGGCCCTTCTCTCACAGATCAATTTAATTACAGGCACGAATGCCCACTGAGTGTGGGGTACAAACTGGGAGCCTTGGATTTCAATAACGTCCAAACTGCTTGGAAATCCAAATACAGCCAACCCTCAATTATCCACACTGAGGAAAGGGAGCGTGGATAATCCTGAACAGCAAATGATTAAAAAATCATTTCTTTTGGCTTTGGGGAGGTACCATATGCTATTTGCAACAGAGCAGCAAAATTTCCTCTCTCGTTACGTTTTGCTGAGATTAATATTGCAATGAGTTTGCATTTCTCCTCATGCACCAGCTGACAGCAGCGGGAGTAAGACAGAGGAGTCGGTGCAGGAGCAAGTTGAGTGGCAGGAGAAGCCAGCATGAACGGAAGGAGGAACCTGGCCTGAAGAACTGATGGAAAGAAAAAATCACGGCGCTGGGTCTCTTCTCTCTTCACTTGAAAAGAGAGTGGAATGAAGGAGAAGGAAGAAAAAGAAGAGTAAACAAATTTTAAAACTCGAATCGGAGAGACCAGCTTTAAGAAAGCAAGCTCTCCTGGGGCGCTGGCTTACTTCTGACAAACTTTCTGAACATACATGATTCTCCTTAGAACATCCAGTCTTGCCTTTGTCTAGGAGCCTGACCCGTGTTCCCCTGCCTTCTTGCTTTTGCTCATGCGCAACCACCTGCCTGCGATGCCCTCTTCCCTGTCTCGCCCAACGTTCATCCATCTTTCAAGACCCAGCATATTTCCTGCCTTTCCAGAAGACCTTTTCTCCTCGTATCCACTGGAAGCAACCTTCTTCCTCCTCTCCCACTCCCCTTCTAAATGCCCAGAGCACAGTGTTCTCTCTCCTAACCTATTTGGAGCACGGGGACAGATGCTGTGTCAGGCCACTTGGTGTTTCTCTTTTTGGTACATGGTAGTGCCCCCTACCTAGAGACTCAGAGACTAAATCCTGGAGCAAGGTGTGAAGACACTAAACCAATGGTTCTCAAGCTTGAGTGATGTTAAGCTCTCATGGGGGACTTGGTGACAGTTTCCCCAGGATTGGCCCCCTCCCCCACCGCGGATGCTGCTTCAGTAGGCTCAGGGGACTTAGGCATTTTTCAGCAAGTACTCAGGAGATGGAGCCCTGAGAAGTCAGCTATAAACATACATGTCACCAAGGCTCACACACTGAACTTCCATCCTGGCATTGTACTTCCACAGGTGAAGCCAAAATGTTAAGACCAGAGACACTGAGAAACACACTGGGGTTATTACTGTTCTGTCATACTTCCTAATGCTGAGGCCAACATTCTCTTAAATGAAAAAAGTAGTGAAAATAGCAGAGATTTGCAACAGCTTCTCCATATTTCCTTGAGCTGAAGGTGCATGTTTTCATACTTTTTAGCATCTCTGACATTGGGGTGCTCCTTACAACCCGCATTTGGGGCATAGCCCTGATTGCATGTACTAACTTGGTCCTAGCTCCTCACTCTGTCATCACGCACACCAACGAATTACGGGCATTCCTGGGGTTACAGGTGTTGAATTTAACTGTGATTTAAATAATTTTTAAAATATTATACTATAATTTGGTGTTGAAATGAAAAGTTGTGTACATAGAAGGGCATGAAAACAGAGCAGCAGGGCATAAATTTGACATTAGTGAAATAAACATCTACTGGAAGAATAACCATACCTCTATACTTTCTTCCAAAGAAGCAACCAATTGAACCAATTGTGTTATAGCTTTGTTACTGGCACTATAGGAGCAGCTGAGTGGCCTCACCTGGGAGTGTGTGAGAACTATAGAATCCCAGGCTCTAACACAGACCTATTTTATATCTCCTTTTAAAAAAGATCCTCAGGTGATTTGTATGAACATGAAAGTTTGAGAAGAATAGCTTTATAGGACTCAAGAAAGGAATATATCCACAGGTAGATAAAGCTGAGTTATGTTTACTTACTGAGATAAGTACAGAAGGATTGCCTATCACATGCTAGGCAAAAAAAAAAAAAAAAGCTTACAAAAAGAGATGTCAGTGACTTAGAAAAAAATATGGGCGATAATAAGGAAACATACCATCAATTCACTTGCAAGCCTGGAGGACATTATTGTAGGAAAAACTATGGCCATGATTGACTTAAAAGTGATTCAGAAAAGTTCAACTGAACGTGAACAAATTTTGCAGAACAACTTAACCAATTTATTTCACTGTCTTCCTTTTAGATATGTATGAGAGTGATTCGTGGTAACAGATGTTTAAATTAATCTAAAAGAGCTTTTTCAATAAGAAAAAAAATTATGAGGAAAGAAAGTATCGTGTCACAGTTTAATTAGGAACATTCTTTGTTCTTAATGATACAGAAAGTGACAGGGAATCTTACAACCAAAGCCATCTCAGATTTAAAGAAATACAAGTAGGAGGCCCGAGGGGGCTCAGTGGTTGAGCATCTGCCTTCTGCCCAGGGCGTGATCCCTGGGTCCCAGGATGGAGTCCAGCGTCCGGCTCCCTGCAGGGAGCCTGCTTCTCCCTCTGCCTGTGTCTCTCTCTCTCTCTCTCTCTAGGTCTCTCATGAATAAACAAATAAAAATCTAAGAAAGGAAGAAAGAAAGAAAAGAAAGAAAGAAATGCAAGTAAAAGTCCCACACACTTCACTACCACCACCTTGTTTTCTTTGGGTTTAAATTTCAATAATCATTGTTCAACTCTGATAAATACCTAACATCAGGGATCCCTGGGTGGCGCAGCGGTTTGGCGCCTGCCTTTGGCTCAGGGCGCGATCCTGGAGACCCGGGATCGAATCCCACGTCGGGGTCCCGGTGCATGGAGCCTGCTTCTCCCTCTGCCTGTGTCTCTGCCCCTCTCTCTGTGTGTGACTATCATAAGTAAATTTAAAAAATTAAAAAAAAATTCCTAACGTCGTTATTTTACATAAAAAATGAAATTTTGAGATTGACTCTGCTTTTCCAATTTTTACTTTTTTTGTAGGTCCATCAACTCTGTGCCATTAATCTCTCACCAAGAAAAAATCAGATTGCTCCAGCCACCATATATTAGAAGCTGGAGTTAGAGAAGAATGAAGAAAACACGGCGTGAAAGACGGTAATGAAGCAGAGGGACGCTGGTCCAGACCCGCCCTAACCTGTATTGCCGCCCCTCCTCCTCTTTCAAACGGTGACAATCACACAACATGTAAAAAACCTATCAGCTGCTTTCACAAGTGAAGAGAGTGAGGTCAGAGGCGACAGCAGTCAGGAGAAGACGGACCGGAAGGAGGCCTCACCGCGCGCCTCTGACCCCCCCCCCGGAAGTGCAGCTCCACCGGAAGTGCGGCCTGTGCGGTGGCCGAGCTGCCACCACCGCCAGCGTCCGGCCGACCGTCGCCGCTTCCTTAGGGTTAGTGAGTAATGTGGCCCGGGTCTGCCACGGCTCCGAGGGCCCGCAGCCGGCGGCTCTCGGCTGAACTGCACCAGCTCGGAACGCACAAGCCCCTGCCTCCGATGCGGTGGACGCCGCCCCCTGTTCTCACCGCCCCGACACCCCCGGGACCTCAGAGTTTCTCTCCGTGTAATATGCCCCCATTTCTTGCAGAGTTTCTTGGAACATTCTTTCAGATCACCTCACACCTGGCTGCCATTTGAGGTCACACCGTGTGACTGACGCCGTGCCTGACCCTCGGGGCGCTCTCATTGCTAACCTTTGACCCTCCTTCATGGATCCACCACTGAGAACCTCCTCCCTGAGATTCTTGCTCCTTTCTAATTAATTCAAAATGCTATTCTGAAAATTGGTCTCTCTTGTTTCTCGTTAATTATGTCAGTGGTTCTCCATCTTTGGTGACATTAGAATCACCTGAAGAGCATGAAAAACTCTAGCGCTCAGGCCATACCTCTTGCCCATTTAACCAGAATCTCTGGAGGAATCTCTGGAGGGATCCAGGATCAGTATTTTTTTTTTTTTTTAACTTCACCGGTGACTGCAATAGGCAACCAAGTTTGTGAGGCAGCGAATCACCTTGTGTCGTCAACTGTCCACCAGCTCCTGCTGTTACCCTTCCAATTCAGTTCTTCACTGTCACTTGAAATCCCTCTAATCTTCCCTCACCTACATAGCCACTTTTCAAAAATACCTGTTGTTTTTATTCTGAAAAAGCCCCATATTTATTGTAAATCATTAGCTTTGCAGATAGAGCCAAACAGAGGGAAGGAAAAACTAATCACCAGTCATCTCACTAGGAAGCAATAAGTACTGCTAGCGTGTTCATGAAGATCCACCAGCATCTTTTCTTTCTATTTTGTGCACATGTGTTTTATTGTATGTATGTATGTTTTTGTAGCCCACTTTTCTCACCTAATCATCCTTTCACTTGAACTTCTCAACCTCTTCTTGCCTTTTCCTCCTCTGTTCCTACCTCCATAGCTTTCATAAGTCAGTCTTTGTTAGGCTTTTCAACCTGGCCTTCTGCTGTGAATTCTGAAGCCTCTTTTTATCCTAATGGGTGATTCAGTTCAGAAGCACTAAACATGCTCCTTCTGGAGCCACTGTCTTTCCAAATGGCTCTACCATCTGGCTGCCCAACTGCTCAAGCCAGACGTACCTGAGGTCATCCTAGATTCCCTGGCCATCTCACACTTCATTTCTAACCAATTATCAAAGCACATCCATCGTGCCTCTTAATGTTTTTTGAATCTGTACACATCTCTGTAGCTCCTGGCTGCAACTCCCTTCCATCAAGACCACTATCATCTTTGCCACGGCCTCCTAAATGATCTCCTTCCCTTGCTTCTTCCTAGTCCACTCCCCACACAATTTGAGTGATTTTATCACATCATTACCTTTAAGGTAGAGTCTACTAAGGGTTTCAAAACCTATAGGATTAGCACCTGTTTAACTCCTGTCTCCCCCAACCTCCTCTCACAACCCCACACATTCCTGGTTCAGGAACACCGAACTGCATCCCTCTTTGTTCCACCTAAAACATACTTCCCATTCCTTCTTGTGGTGGATGCCTCCTCATCTTGGTCTCAGATGTCTTCTTGCTTCCCTGGAGGAGTCTCCTCTGACTCCCTAAATCTGGATTGGAGGCCTTCTATGCTCCCCTAATGTCCTATACCTCTGCTGCCAAAGCCCATAATCACACCGAGTTGCAATTATCTCTCTACTTGTCTTCATTCCCCTTCAGACTAGAATGAGGAGCCACATCTGTTTTGCACATCACTCTGTCCCCAGCACCTAGTAACAAATACTTAAAACATTTGTTGCATGGACAATGAATGATTGCATCCCTTCATATTATATCCTGTAATCAATCTTTAAGCACAGAAAGGAGTCTCTTCCGGGTTGTGATCGCAATTGCTACTTAGAACATTAGCAGAGGCTGGGTAATGTTTTCCTGTATGCTGGAAGGGAAACCCTGGCAAAGGGGATGGCTTTTTCCTATCCTGTTGACCAGTCTTCCAGGCTTTCTCTGCTTCATACCCTTTTGATTTTCTGTTTTCTCTTCTTCCTGGCTTCCTCCTGTTTTGCAACCTCAAACAACCTTTGCAAGTTCAAGTCAAATTAGCCAAGTTGAATTTTGTATGAGCTTAGTTTTATTTTTCACAGCGGAAGCTCCTTACCTCATTAATAAGAGACACCATTGTAACCCAAAGCTCTGTAGCTTTTCAAATAAAATCATGAATATCTGATGAATATCTGATGTTAGCTTGTTGCTGATACCAGCATCTTTAACACTAGCGGTGGGGAAAAATAACAGGAGTTGGCAAAAGTAGAGAAAAGTAGAGATAAGGTTGTATGATTTCTAATCTTTCAAGGAGTTTGGGCTCCTTCTTCAAAATGTTGTGAATCTTTAGTGCCTCTGAATTAGCTACCTGACACCATCTAGGGATGAGTGAGTTTTTTTTACAGAATATTAGGCATGTGTAATTTGTGGCCCCCTTTAAAAAAATACAAAAGTATAAATATACTATAAGCCTTGAAAAGTGCATGTGCAGGTTGGAGGCCTTTGAAAATCATCTTTCAGTAGACAAGTCTGCTCTCTGTCTTCTATGTTAATTTTTATAATTGGAGAAACTGAGGCCCAGACTAATAGGTCTATCTGTGAGGTGGCTTGAGGACTGATGGATGACCTACCTGTCCCAACTGGAGGACCTCCTGCTCACTATGGAGCTAGATGGACCTTAAAAATTAGCTAAATCTTTAGTTCCTTATTCCATTCACACAGGCCATGCCAGAAGGATAAAAGTATAGACAGGTAAAAAATGTTTTTGTTTTTTCCCCAGTGATTTCAGGTTCTGCATGAGCAATAGGCTTCTTGGTCTGGTGGGAAGAGCTCTGGGCTGGGAGGTGGGAGGGGTGGTTCTGTGGGATCTTATTCATACTAGTAAGCACCCACAAAAATTGACCTGCTTATGTTGATTCTGAAACTGATTAATCTTGAGTCAGTTAATAAGCCTCTATTCCATGTTAACAGGAAAATACACAGATTCTGAACTTGGTAGAATTAAGCTATGTAGATAACCCAGCCAGTTTTATTAGAGCAGGGAAACGAAAGCTGTGGACCATGTGACCCTCCAGTTGCTGTGCTTTTGCAGGGGTGGAATGACTCCTCAGACTCCTGTCCTCCCAGCCTGGAAGCCATCCTGAGGTCAGGGTCAAGTGCCCGGATTCCCTCTGTCTGCCTCACTTCCTGAAAACACCTTCATCAATCTGTGCCTGTTTGTGACTTCGGTTTTGCCTCCCAACTCCATCATGGATCCCCCCTGCCCACTCAGGGCCCCTGAGTCTGTCCTGCAAGCTCCCCCTTGTCCAGGACTGTGGCTCAGGATCCTCATTTGGGGAGAGTAACTGTGGGACTCCAGTTTCCAACTGTGTCATCCGGTTGTCATCCTGCTGTTGGGCTGGCTGAGAGACAGGGGCACCCAAAATGGCAGACATCTCAAATTGGGTCCAAATGGCTGATCTTCCCGCCAAGGCAGCCGTCACCACCACATCATCTCCAGTAAATTGAAGCCTAGATGGGAAAATTGAAACTTTCCATCCAGGACTTTCCAGCCAGGGACCACCCCCCATCGTCTGTACTATCCCCACCCCCAGCCAATCACCTAGGGACACGGTGTTCCCTTGCCTGATTTGGCAAGGGACCCACCCGGATCCAGACCTGGAACCAATAAGGCTTAAAAACCCCCACACTCCCCAACGGGACCTGACTTCCCCGACTCCGGCCACCTCTGAGTCACGGAACCTCGCCCTGGAGCGCTCCCCATTAAAGCACTCTGGAACCTACTGCCTGGCTCTGCCGTTTTTTAATTTCTCCACCGTTCATTTTGGAAAAAAACTAACACCTGCAGTAGGAATAATAACGTATTAGGGAGTGAGGGGGGTGGTCACACAACTGAAAACTCCAGTCCCACCGTGTGCTGTGGAGGGCACACTCGCTTCAGGGACCTAGTTTATACAACTAAGGGCTGGATTTCGTCCTCTTGAAGTCTCCATAGTCTGCAGATGCTAAGTAAAGCTGTAATAAAAATGAGGGAGATTTGTTCCTTCACGTGTTAGGAGCACTTTTATTTTTTTAGTTAATGATGTCATAGGCAAGCACAGTCAGCCCATATGGGTCGTGCTGCTATATACCCACAGCACTTTTTATTTTAAAGGATGAACTTTGAAACTTGTCAAATTTCAATGAAAAGAGAGAGGGCATGCTGCCATGAGGGCTGGGCCTGAGCCCTGGAGCCAGCATGCGCTGGCTGTTTACATTTGGGTAAGACTCATGACAAACAGGAATGTGCCTGGCAAGGAACAAGCAAGGTGCTGAGCAAGCTCTGTGGGGAGCGGATTTGTCACACCACCCTCTCTGAGAGGCTGGGGTACAGGCCAGTTCTGGGGATTCGGGGCAGGAACTAGAAATAGGTAGGTCTAGAGCTGAGGGCAGAAGGTTCATTTGGGAAAAACTCACTGAGGCCTTGGGGCAGAGCCATGGGTCATTTTTATAGAGCACCAGCCCCTCACCTAGGATGCGGAGGTCCAGGGTGGCATATGGTGGTGCTTAAAAGAGGGCAAATTCCCTCCTTTCTGAGTGATTGTGAGGTATACCTAGAGCATGGCTCATGGGAGGCAGCTCCGCCCTATTGCCCACCTACCACCAGGCCTTGGGTGCCAGGGATCACTCAGGGCGTGCCGTAGTCCTTCCCCTGTGGGCACCCCGGGCTTAGTGACCTCCAGAGTCAATGTTAGGCTACTGTTGGGCCAGTTGTGTTTGCTAAAGCTCTTTAAAACAATTTGTACAATCACAGGCCTGTTACACACTGTATTCGGGGCTCTGAAAGGGGTTCTTGTGCAGGCAAACCTCCAGAAGACCCCAGGGCAGGGGATGGGGGCACTCCCTGCTTTTCCCCATCTGGCTGCCAGCCCTGTGGCTGCAGCTGGCACCCGAGCGAGGCTTAGTCTGCTGAAGACCTTGAGCAAACTGAACAACACTGTCCTTGAAGCCCACGAAAGTCCACGTTGGCGTTAGTAGTGGAGAACAAATGAGGAATTGTCCAGAGGCTTCCTTGTGCTCTGCTGAGGGTTAGTCATGGACTCCTCGGGGAGGCAGGAAGGCAAGAACGAAGCGGGCCCAGTGGCTGCAAACCCGGGCGCCCCTCTGTATAGAAAGCCCCTTCCTCAGTAGGCCAGCTCAGCAGGCTGCATGCCTGCCTCGGGCTCTCCAGCTGGGCAGGCGAGGGAGGATCCTGGGCTGGGCTCTGCTCTCTGCACCCGGGCACAGCTGGGAATATCAATATTGGTTATCTGGGCATGCTTGTGCCAAATGCCATGCCCAGCACCTTGCCTATGTTCACAGCAATTGGCCCCAGGAGACAGATGCTTCCTGCAGCAGTGCCCCCAAGGTTAGAGATGAGGGAGCAGGTGCAGACAGTCTGTATCCAAGGCTTCATGGCCAGTGAGCACGGGGCCAGGGCCAGAACCCTGGTGCGTCCAAGTTAAACTGGAGCTCTTCACCTTAGTGGGATTTAGCAGATAGACATGCTGGGTTTCTGTGAGCAAACTGCTTCTCTCTGAGCTGCAAGTGGCTCATCTGTGAAGGGGGCTTAATAGGCCCCCCTTCTGGGAATTAGACGAGTATGGACAGAGCCTAAATCTAGGCTTGGCATGCAGGAGGAGCTAAATTTTGCTCTTTATCCTTCCTTTAGACATGGGGTACTCTCACTGGAGTCCAGGATGGGCATGAGAGAGGTTGTGGCCACTCTCTGCTTCCCTTCCAGTCCCAGAGCATATAACAATGGGAGTGCCTGGATGCCTGTCAGGTCAGTCAAGGAGGATCTGTGAAGCTGCAAAGTGACCTTGGGCCCCGATGGCATCCTGGCCACTCTTCCCTGGCCATTGGATTCATCTTAAGCTGGTTGTTCCTGCTGGGTTGGAACAGTGCCCCGAACACCGGGGAGCTACAGTGCAGTGCTCTTACCTGCCCAAGATGCCCATCCTTTCCCTGGACTTGCTCCTCTATGGCCCAAATCTTGGCTCTTGACCCTCTTCTCTTCTCCTCTCCCCACCCCTGGCTCCATTCTCCAGAACCCTGATAGGTTGTGTAGCAGGCTAAAAAATCGTCCCCAAAAGATATCCACATCTAATCCTGGAACCTGTGAATGTTACCTTGCATGCAAAAAAGGACTCCACAGATGTGATTATGTTAAGTATCTGGAGATGGGGAGATTATCTAAGTAGGTCTTAAATACAATCACAAGAGTCCTTGTGAGAGAGAGGCAGAGGGAGATTTCACACACAGAGGGAAGAGAAGGCAGTATAAAGATGCAGGCAGAAATTGAAGCAATGTGGCCACAAGCCAACAATGCTGGCAGCAACTAGAAGCTGGAAGAATCGAAGAACAGATTCTTCCCTTGAGCCTCTGGAGATAGTGTGGCCTTGCTGACACCCTAATTGAGACCCCGTGATACTGATTTTCAAATCTGGCCTCCAGATTTGTGAGAGAATATCTGGGTTTTATTTTTTTAGTTTCTTAAAATTCTGTTAAAATATACATAACCTAAAATTTATTATTTTAACCACTTTTAAGTATACAGTCTGTGACATTAAGTACATTCACGTTGTTTTGCAATCATCACGTTATTCATCTCCAAACTATTTCATCATTCCAAATTAAAACTCCATACCAATTAAACAATAACTCCCCCTCCTCCTGTCCCACAGCCCCTGGCAAACAATCTTCTACTTTCTGCCTCTGTGAATCTGACTACTCTGACTACTTTGGGTACCTCATATACAGGGAGTCACACAATAATTTTTTGTGTCTGCTTTATTTCACTAAGTATAATGCCTTCAAGTTTCACCCATGTCATAGCATGTATCAGAATTTTCTCCCTTTCTAAGTCTGAATTATATTCAATTGTATGTATACACATTTTGTTTAACCATTTATTCATCAATGGACACTGGGTTATTTCTACCTTTTGACGATTATAAATAATGTTGCAAATTTCTGTTTTAAGCCACCAAGTCTGTAGTAATTTGTTACAGTAACCATAGGAAACTAATACTAATACATTGGTAATTGGATCCCTGGAATCCCCATTTTCCTCTCTATAGGTCAAGCAGGAAAGCAGTGTTTCTTAACTGCTTAAGACAGTTAAGCAGTGGTCAGCTGATGCTTTGCATCAGAATCACCTGGAGGAAGGGTGGAGGCAAGACACTTCTTTTTAAACATACAGATTCCTAGGTTCTACCTCATATCTTCAGAATCAGACTCTGACAGGATAGGACCAGGGAAGCTGTATTTTTAACCTGTGCATCAGAAGTTTGTATTTATTTATTTATTTATTTATTTATTTATTTATTTATTTGTTTTTACTTTTTTAGAGAGAGAGACAGCATGTATGTGTGAGTGGGGGTTGGGTGGGAAGGGGCAGAGGGAGAGGGAGAGAGAAAATCCCAAGGAGATTCCATGCCCAGAATGGAGCCAGATGCAGGGCTCAATCTCCCAACCCTGAGATTATGACCTGAGCCAAAATCAAGAGTCAAACACTTAACTGACTGACCCACCCAGGCACCCCCAAAGATTTTAATATACACTAATGTTTGAGAATTAGCTTAATGGGTCACTTCTTCCAAATACAATATTTGAGTATATGTGTCTTCTGGATATAATCCCTTAACCTGAGGGAATGACCTTTCCAGTGGGGGTGTGAGGCATAAAGGTGAGACGCAGCTCTCTGAGGTGTCAAATCACAAGGCAGGTAGACTGGACAGATGACAGAAAACACCTGTTATGTCAGAAGTGGAATGCAATTTTTCTTTTTTTGGTCTAGGAGAAAGAGTTGTTCTTAGTGGGAGAACTGTGCTTTTGTTGTTTCTCACAACTACAGGAGCCTCCCTAGTGCTAAGAGATGAGATCGCTGGGTCTGACCTGGATGGATAAGGATGAAACAAAAGAAGACTAAAAAGCTCTTGGAAATCAAGAAATGTTGAGGTTTTGCCAGCATCTAGGAGAGGGGAAGAGATGAAAGGATAGAAGAACAGACTTGCAGGAGATGGCTCTCTCTAGAGAGAGCTTTTAGGAGAGTGTGGGACACAGTGTCATGGGTGGGGCATATGAGAGACAGAATCAGAGAGGAAAGCCCTACTGGTGAGCAGAAGCTCACCAAAATTAGGAAGAGTGATGTCTGTCTGAGAGTGAATTTACTTCCTATTTTGTGCTATAATTACCCTCTTTGGCCACAAAACCTTCAGTAAAATCTGTTGCATGAAACCGTGTACAAAGAACTTTACAAGAAAGGAGGACAAGAAATTTTGAGCCATGCCAAGACATATTAAGAAAGGAGAGAGGTGGGCACAGCAGGAGTTGGGGGGACAGTGAGGAAGCAGCTGGAGCAAGAAATGACCAGAAGAATGTGAGCCCCTGCCCCTGGAAATTCATACATAGTTTAGGGGATGCCAGACTTTATGCAGTAGGTGGAATGAAGGCTTTCTAATCCATTTAATTTGGTATTGGTGGGTCTCTCTGATAGAAGGTGTGTGTGTGTGTGTGTGTGTGTGTGTGTGTGTGTGTGGTATGTAAAACAAGATTCATCAAATTATTGAAAGGCTGAAAAAAGATATTCTGGAGATAGAGATTAATAAAAATACAAACTCCTCTTTTTGATATTTTTCCTTTGTTCTCCTAGGCCAAATGCATAAGTATGCATAATTTAAATAATTGTTTTTAAGTTGAATCAATTTTGGAACAGAGAGAGTTAGAGGTTTATAGACTCCCTCAGTCGTCAGTGATTGCTGATTAATGATGCTGGAGTCTGTAATTATACTGCTGTCAGGAGGCTGAGTGTCCTCGATAAATCCAGGCTCATCTGCCTTCCCAAGACACTGGCAGAGGAGTGTCTTGATTTATTCCCCAATTGGCACATATTCTCTTTACTGTACCTTAGAGAATGCTCAACTACTTAATGGTTTGAGAGGTCAATTTTCATCTTGCTTGTATTGAGCAACCTAGAATTTAAATGTCCTTGCCCATAACTATGAGGGCATAAATTGGTCTTTTCTTCTTATTGCCTTGTCGGTTCATTTTTTTCTCTCCCTAACTTACCCCTTTCATTCAAAAACTGGGTGTGGTAAACTGCAAGAATGGCAATAACTCGCCATTCCTCTCTGAATTCATGCCCTTTAAAATGTGACTTTGTCACTCTTCCCATTAAGAGCTGGAATGATGGAGTTTATTTTGCTCCCCTTTGAATCTGAGCTGGCTTTGTGACTTGCTTTGGTTAAGAGAATATGGTAGAAGGGACAATATGCCAGTTTCAAGGCTGGACCTCAAGAGGTCTTTCACTCTTCTACTCTGAGAATGCTTCCAGCTGCCATGTGAACAGACTCAGGCTCAGCTGCTGCTTGATAAAAGATGCATGTCTGTCACCCTCTCCCACTGTCCCCTGTTCTCAGATCAGAGCCTGTATGACCTGCAGCTAGCCCCAGCCAATGCCAGAAAAACCATCCAATGGAGCCTAGTTTAATCAGCCTAATTGCTGAATCATGAACTAAATAATGATTGTTTTAAGTCTGGTTTGCTATGCATTATTATGGCAATAAATAGCCAATACACTGGGTACCTAGCGTACACTAGGAGTCTGGAGCCACACAGAATGAGAGATAGAGAGATGAGTAAGTCAGAGTTCTTTTTTTTTTTTTTTTTAAAAAAAAGATTTATTCATTTATTCATTCAGAGAGAGGCAGAGACACAGGGAGAGGGAGAAGCAGGCTCCATGCAGGAAGTCCGATGTGGGACTCGATCCTGGGTCTCCAGGATCACACCCCAGGCTGCAGGCGGCGCTAAACCGCTGCACCACCAGGGCTGCCCAGTAAGTCAGAGTTCTTACACTTGAGGAGCTCACAGCCTAGTGGAGCAGATAGGCTGACATTTATTTGCAATAAGAAATGACAGGGGGACAAATTTTTACTGAGAACAAGCTATATGCTAGGCAGGATGCTAGGCATTTTAACACAGTCATCTCACTAGTTTTTGCTGCAAGCCCATGCAGCTGACAGTATTATTGACCCATTTTAGAGATAAGAATACTGAGACAGAAGTTAAATCAGTTCCTGACTCCAAAGCCCATGCTTTTCTTGCCAGTTCCTGATCTCTCTCTACAACATGTTTAAATCTTAAAGAATTGGACCAAAGGGTAGCCAGTACTTGGGGGAAAGAGGCAAAACCTCACTGGGACGTGGCTATTGGAGGAGACTGGGAGCCTGAGGTCAGAGGCCACTGAATCAGCTTAGGGGGCAGCTGTTGTAATGCTGACTTGGAGAAACCTGATAGCGCGCATTCAGGGTGGGGGCCTGCTAGGGACCTGGAAATGTCTTCAGCTCATTTCTGCATGGAGGCTAAGAAGGCAGGACATAACCTGTGGGAGGCAGGGATGCGTGGGGACAGGAGAAATTTTGTTTGCTCTCTCCATCAGAAAGTATTTCTGCATTCCTTTGCTGTAGACTATTCAATGCCAGACAATACCTGATTGGGAATTTCTGCATGGAAAGGATTTTTAAAAAACACATCACTATTAATAGGAAATTCAGTTTTTCCTTCTCTTGTCTTTTCTGCAATGCTATGTTCCAGATGCTTGTTTTTAAATGGATTGTCCAGGTTTCTTTTGAAGACATATTTGGCTGAAGGGATTGCCCACTGTCACTGTCCTGGGAGGCTCCTTATCTATTCTCGGCTCTAACTAGCATTTCCTTCTTTCGTAAAATACCACACAAATATCTGCATGGAATAGACACAAAGTGGGTCCTGATATTTGCCAGGGCTGACTCCTTGCAGGTAGCACCCAGGTCTGCTATATTAGCTGCCCTTACTGTACGTGGAAGTCTGCTGCAGTGAAAACACTAATGTATATTGAATACTATGTTCCAGACATTGTTGTGTTAATTCATGGTAACAAAAATACTATCATTGTCCTACTTTTACAGTAGAAGGAAAGAGCAGGGGAAAACAGCTGTTTTCAAGGCCCTGGAGCTGGGAAGCAGCAGGAAATGGATCTGAACTAGGCTATGTGGTTCTGAAGCCCATGGTCTTAAACTCCACTCCAATTGTGTAGAAATGAAATACCAGGGGTGGTGGTGGGTGGATCTTTCATTTTCTGCTTTGTACAGTTCTGTAATTGGTTGAGGTGACTATTTCATAAAAATGCAAATCTGAGGAAAAAGAATAGAAAATACCCCAAAATATTTTTGAAAAACCAGGCAATGTCAAAGCTGAAAGTGACCCTGGAGATGATGTGGCCCAAAGAGGGAATTGTCTTTTTTTTTTTTTAAGATTTATTTATTTTAGAGAGAAACAGAGAGAGAGAAAGGGCACACGTGTGGGGAGTGGGGGAGGGGCAGAGCAAGAGGGAGAAAGTCTGAAGCAGACTCCCTACCAAGGACCCTGAGATCATGACCTGAGCTGAAACCAAGAGTCTGACAGTTAACCAAGGGCACCACAGAGGGAATTGTCTTGAAGGTGAAGCAATTGCCCCAGGCCAAACAGTTAAGTGCTGAAGGAGTACCTGGCTGTCATACTGCTTGTTTCTTCCTTTCAGCCCCACCTACAGGACGGTATTTATGCCAGGGCCCCCTGAGCGTGGAGCTGTGGTCTGAGGTGAACTTGCCCTATTTCACTTCACATTCCTCACTTAGCATAATATCCTCAAGGTCCATCCATGTCTTAGCAAATAGCAGGATTTCCTTCTTTCTCATGGCAGAGTGGTGGTCCATTGTATACATATGCCACATCTTCTTTATCTATTCATGTTGATGAACCCCTGGGTTTTTGCCATGTCTTGGCTACAATGAATAATGCAGCAATGAACACGGAGGTACAGATATCCCTTTGATACTGTTTTTACCTCCTTTGGATATATACACAGAAGTAGGATTGCTGGATCACACAGTAGTTCTATTTTTAGATTTTTGAGGACCCTCCATATTGTTTTCCATTGCACCTGAACCAATTTACATTCCCACAACAGTGCACAAGTGTTCCCTTATCTCTGCATCCTTGCCAATACTCGTTATCTCTTATCTTCTCAATTATAGCCATTCTAACAAGTGTAAGTCAGAGAAAGACAAATACTGTATGATATCACCTATGTGTGGAATCTGAAAAAGCCACACTTGTAAACACAGAGAAGAAAATGGTGGTTATCAGGGTCTGGGAGGTGAGGAATAGGAGAGAAGTTGTTTAAGTGTATAGACTTGCAATTAGTAGACAAATACATCCTGAAATCTAGTGCAGAGTAGAATGAATATAAATAATCATATATAAGAATCATCAAACTCACCAAGGCTCTAGGTATTAATTATTCCTACTACAAAAAAGAAGTAATTATGTGACGTGATAGAGGTGCTAATTATCGTTACAATGACAATCATATTATATAAATGTAGCAAATCAACATGTTGTACCCCCTAAATTCACATGGTGTTTTATATCAGATATATTTCAATAAATAAAATACTCTCACCATCTCCTCTGGGCCTGCCTCAAGTACTTGGGGCTCTCATGCTGGCTCCAGGCTGACCACAGTGGCTTTTCTAGGCTACGTGTATGCCTACTGTTCGGACATGCTCCATATTTTTCCAATGTCCCTCCCAATCAAAGCATCTGCTTCCTTGAGCCTATCTGGAAAATGAGCCTAAGCTGGAAAAATGAATTCAAGTTAAGGAGTTAAGGACTGACACTATTTCCCCCCTCACATTTTATAGCTGGATTTTAACAGCAGTCATCAATGATTTAAAATGAAGGGTTTTTATTGGCATTGCAGTCGCCAGGCCTAGTGAGTGAAGAAACTGTTTAAGAATGTAATGCCTGGGGATCCTGGGGGGCTCAGTGGTTTAGCACCTGCCTTCAGCTCAGGTCGTGATCCTGGAGTCCCAGGATCGAGTCCTGCATCGGGCTCCCTGCATGGAGCCTGCTTTTCCCTCTGCCTATGTCTCTGCCTCTCTCTCTCTCTGTGTCTCATAGATAAAATACATAACATCTTAAAAAAAAAAAAAAAAAAAGAATGCAATGCCTCAGTTAATGTCCCTAGCAGCAAGAAGAATTGTTAAGCAGAAAGGAAGAACTAATTGCAGGCAACAGTAAATTCCATTCTCTGGAAGGCCAGTCAGAGACAAGCGATGTCAACCCCAAAGCCCCTTGTTCTTTCTCATCTCTTCCCCTCCTTGAAGAACTGCTTTCCTTTCTGACCATTTGCCAAGAGAAAGGGGGCTGGGACGTCACCACAAATGTCAAGACTTTCAGACAGGAGCTCTTTTCTGGGACAAATGTTTAGTTTTTATAGCATCATCCAGTGTCTCACTGTATTTGATGATTTTGCCCTTGTGCTGAACCTTCTTCAAAATAAGAGAGTGGTCATTTCCTCCTCCTGATTCCCTGAAGGCAATGTGGCAGACAAATCACTATTGTGTTGTTCTGGGATCACGGGGCATGCTGCTTGGATGTTATGTTTACTGGGAACATTTCTTCTCGGTAAATGTCTTCTGAAGCCCGGGCAACTTCCTGTCTTGAGTCGCGCAGTAGGCCGTGGTGGCCAAAGAGGAAGTGAGGGTCAGGGAGCAATTTTGATATCCTCATCCTGTATTTAGGATTCTAGCTTCCCCTTTTCTCCCCAGAGATTTTGTTCTGGAAAACAGCAGTTGTTTTCCATGGAACAAAGGTTTCTGGAAAGCAGGAAGGCCATCCTGGCAGAGCCCTGTGTGGAGCAAGAGCAGGGAGCAAGGTTCTAGATGCTCCGTGGGTGTGCTTTTCTGCTCGGGGGCCTCCGGGAGGCCAAGCCAGGATTCAGGGTATAGGATACAAAAGGGCAGGCCCAGGAGGTCAGACTGCACCCATGTCTGGCAGGACAGGGCTCCAGTCAGGGATTGCAGGGACACAGTAATTATGAAGGACCTTTGTAATCCAAAGCCTACAGATCTAGATCTGCTTCTTCTAGGAACACACATTTCTTTGGGTCTCTGTCACCTAAGAAATAAGGATAGTACACTTTCCTCTCTTATCTTTCAGAGGTAGTATACAGATAAAAATAAATAGGTAAATACGGGGCACCTGGGTGACTCAGGGTTGAGTGTCTGCCTTGGGCTCAGGGCGTGATCCCGGGGTCCTAGGATTGAGTCCTGCATTGGGACTCCTTCCCTGCAAGGAGCCTGGTTTTCCTTCTGTCTATGTCTCTGCCTCTCTCTCTGTGTCTCTCATGAAAAAATAAAATATTTTTTAAAAAATTAAAAAAATAGGTAAATAAAAGGGAGTAAAAGCAAAGGTTACTACTGTTGGGAAAATGCAAAAGATTACTCTGCTCCCTCTACCACTCTACTTGTACGTGTTCCATCAAGACAGAATGTCTACCCTTCCAGAGACAAGGGAGGACAGCTCGTAAAGATGCCAGTCCCTCCCTTGTAGAGCCTGGGCCCTGAGAAAACTCCTGGGGTTATGTGTGGGGCTTAGTATTTTCAGAGTGGATGCTATTAGAAGATAACATTAGATATTCAGGGAAAACATGTTTTGTGCTCAAATTAATTTGGGTAACATTGGATTAAAAAATTAAGCATATTCATTACTGTAGATTTTCTCAGAGCCTTTACTATGCTAATTGCACTGAGAGTCCCAAAGGGAGGGACATAAAATGCAGACTTTCCCAGATGTTTTTGATCATAAAGGAATATTATTCTCATGGCACAACTATTAATGGGTCTCAGAACAGAGTGGTAAATGCTGATGTTCATTCTTATGCCTTTGGTTATACAAAATTTCTGTAGTCTTTATTGATTTTGACTAAGATTATGCTGTTCTTGGTATCAACTTCATTAAAAAAAATAACTAAAATTCATTCTCTCAAACTTCTACTTGGGGGGGCAGTGGTGGACATACCTTTCCTTATTCCTTCTGTTAACTACAGCTGAAAAATCATGGACATTATATATATACCAAACATAAGAAGACTTTGAAAGGTGGAGAAAAGAAGGAGGACAGGTTAGAGAACTTGTGACTTGAGGAAAAACACAACAATGAGTTCTCTGAGTTTTCTTTTGCCTCAAATATCCAAGATTTGGGGCTGAATAAGTTGGAAGCAGCAACAAGCACAGGCAAAAAAGTTCCTGCATAAGTCTGTTTTCTCTGGCCAAAGGACCATGAAAGGGACTTTCTAAGACAGAAAAATTTTATTTATTTTTAAAATATTTATTTATTATTGTGCGGGGGTGGTGAGGAAAGGGAGAGAGAGAGAATCCTCAAGTAGATTCCCAGCGAGTGCAGACCCTGACAAGGGGCTTGATCCCTGAGCTGAAATCAAGAGTTGGACGCTGAACTGAGTGAGCCACCCAGGCGCCCCTAAGACAGAAAACTTTTGATAATAACAACTCTACTCCAGTCGGACACCACAGAAACAGATTGTGTTCCCTCTTCCACCTTTAGTAGTAAAAGCCAAGTGGGGAGCCTAGATTTCTAACCTTATGAGGCTATAATGAGGAGCCCCAACACTCCCACCAAAGTGATATTGGAGAAAACCAAGTAGGGAGCCAGGACTTTTATTCCTGCTGGCTGGTAATATTATACCCTCCTCTCCCATAGTGTTAGTCGAAACCACACAGGGAGCCTGGAGTTCCATGCTGACCCAAGAATAATAATACTTCTGGGAGTGCTTGGATGGCTCATTTGGTTAAGTGTCTGCCTTTGGCTCCAGTGGTGATCTTGGGGGCCTAGGATGGAGCCCCACATGGGGCTCCCTGCTCAGCAGGGTGCCTGCTTCTCCCTCTCCACCCCCACCCCGGCTTGTGCTCTCTCTCTTGCTATCTCTTTCTCAAATAAATTTTAAAAATCTGAACTTCTTGTTCCTCAATCCCCTACTGGGTAGTATCACAGGAGACATATTGGAGAGTTAGGATTTTCACCATAGTCCAGCGGCAAAGACTACCCCCAACAATGATGTCAGTGGAGACCATACTGGGAGCCAGAACCTCCATCCAGCGGTAATAAGGAGCCCCATCACTTGCAGATATCAAGAAAAGTTGAATGGGAAACCTAGAATTCTATCTTCACAGAGCAATAATGTGGCAGCATAAGACCCCCTTCCCCTGCTTGTGAAACATCAAAGAAAATCAGCTAAAATGTCCAAGTTTCAATTGGAAATTACCCATCATACCAAAAACCAAGAAGCTCTCACACTGAATACAAAAAGACAATTGATAAATGCCAACACCAAAATAACAGAGATGTTGGAATTATCTGATGATGATTTTATTTTATTTTTAAGTAATCTCTATACCCAACATGGGGCTCAAACTCACTATCCTGATATCAAGGGTCACATACTCTCTCAACTGAACCAACTAGCTGCCCCAGATAATGTTTTTAATGCAATCATGATTAAAATGCTTCACTAAGACATTGTGAACATGCCTGAAATAAATAAAAACATAGAAAGCTCCAGCAAAGACACAGAAAACATCAGCAATGCAACATAAAAATAATATAATTAATTAATAATATAATACAATATAAAGAAAAATCAAATGGAATTTTAGAACTGAAAAACACAATAACCAAATAAAAACCCTCAATAGGGTTTTCCGCTCAACAGCAGAACAGAAGTGATAGAAGAAAGAGCAAGACACATAAAACTACAGATTCTGGAAGCTGAGGGAAATGCAGATAAGATAACCTCAAATAAATCCACATTAAGACATAAAAAAAAAAAAAAAAAGACATATAATAATCAAATTCCTAAAAACCAAAGACAGATAAAAAAAAATCTTGGAAGCAACCAGAGAAAAACAACATCACACCTATGGAAAACAACTTATTTGAATGACAGTGGATTGCTTATCAGAAAAAATGGAGTCCAGAAGGAATCAGCATAATTATTTTAAAGTTTTGAAAGAAAAGAATTAGCATTAAGGTTAGCATTCTACAGCCAGTAAAAATAGTCTTCAGAAATGAAAGGGAGTTCAAGATATTTTAAGGTAAAGGGAAACCAACAGAATTTGTTGCAAGCAGACATATCCTAAAAGAATGGCTAAAGGAAGTTCTCTAACTGAAAGGAAATGAAAAAAGAAGGAATTTTGGAATATCAGAAAGGAAGAACATGGTAATCAAAAATATAGGTAATTATAATAGTCCTTACATTTCCTCTTGAGTTTTCTAAGTGATTTATGTTGGTTGAAGCAAAAATTACAGTATGTCTAACATGGTTCTATATGTATATAGAGAAAATATTTAAGGCAGTTATACTGTAAACAGAGGAAAGTAAGGGGGTATAAAAAGATGTAAAGTTTCTATATTTCCCTCAAACTGGTAAATGACAACACTAGTAGACTGTTATAAATTATGTATGTATAATGTAATGCGTAGAGCAACCACTAAAAAAACCACTATACAAAGCAACACACTAAAAAACTATAGGTAAATCCAAATGGAATTCTACATAATGTTTAAGCAAGCCATTAGAAGTCAGAAAAAAGAAAAAGATATAATAAGGACAGAACAAACATAAGACAGAAATAAATGGCAGGCTTAAGTCTTAACATATTAATAATTGCTTTAACTGTACAGAGTCTATAAAACAGAAAAGACAGAGATCAGCAAAGTGGATCAAACAAACATGACCCAATTATATGCTGTCTATAAGAAACTCACTTCAAATATGATGATAAAATCAGGTCAAAAGTAAAAGGCCAGTAGTATGGCTGTTAAAAAAAATAAAAACAAAAAGAAAAGAAGTGTTATGAGGGTATGGAGAAACTGGACTCTTGTGCGTTGCTGATGCAAATGTGAACTGCTGCAGCCACTATGGAAAACGTTATGGTGGTTCTTCAAAAGTTTTATCTATCATCTATCTATCTATCTATCTATCTATCTATCTATCTATCTATTTGCAAAAGACAGCGAGAGAAAGAGCATGAGCAGGGGGAGAGGGAGAAGCAGACTCCCTGCATAGGATCCAGGGCTGGATCCCAGGATCCTTAGATCACAACCTGACTGGGAGGCAAATACTTCACTGAGTCACCCAGGTGCCCTCAAAAAATTTAACATAGAATTACTATTTGGTGTTTTTTTTAAATATTTTATTTTATTTATTCATGAGAGACACACAGAGAGAGAGAGAGGCAGAGACACAGGCAGAGGCAGAAGTAGGCTCCATGCAGGGAGCCTGACGTGGGACTCGATCCCGGATCTCCAGGATCATGCCCTGGGCCGAAGGCAGCGCCAAGCCACTGAGCCACCCGGGCTGCCCTAGAATTACTATTTGATTCAGCAGTTCCACTTCTGGATATTCCACCTAAAAGAAATGAAAGTGAGGATTTGAACAGCTATTTGGACATCCATGTTTACAGCAGCACTATTTACAATAGCCATAAGGCAGAAGCAACCCAAGTGTCCACTGAAGGATGAGTGGATAAATAAAATGTGGTCTATTCATATCAGGGAATGTTATTCAGCCCTTGAAAAGGAAAGAAATTCTGTCACATGCTAACACATGGATGAACCCTGAGGGCATTATACTAAGTGAAAGAGGCCAATCATGAAACGACATGTAAAGTAGGATCCCACTTATGTGCGGTAGGTAGAGCAGTCAAATTCAAAGAGGCAGAAAGTATAATGTTGGTTTTTAGAGACTGGTGGAGAGAGGAAAATGGGGAGCTGTGGTTTAATCAGTATGGTGTTTCAGTTTTGAAACATAAAAAGGCTCTGGATGTGGTGACAGGTGCACAATAAACAATTTGAATGCACTTAATGGCACTGACTTGTACACTTACAAATGTCTGAAATAGTGAAAAAAAAAAAGCCAAAGCACAGAAAAGGATGTATCATGTAAACATTAATCAAAAGAAAGCAGGTGGGACACCTGGGTGGCTCAGCAGTTGGGCGTCTGCTTTCCACTCAGAGTCCCGGGATTGAGTTCAGCATTGGGCTCCCTATGGGATCTTGCTTCTCCCTCTGCCTGTGTCTCTGCCTCTCTCTCTGTGTTTCTCATGAATAAATAAATAAAATCTCAAAAAAAAAAAAAGAAAGAGAAAGGAGTGGCTATATTAATATTAGATAAAATACATGTCAGAACAGAAAAATGACTAGAGACAGAGAGGGCCATTATATCATGATAAAAGGGACAATTTACCAAGAAAACAATTTAGCAATATCCAATATATACCCTCCAAACAGAGCTACAAAATATCTGAGGCACATAGACAAATCTATGATTATAGTAGGACACCTCACAGCCTGTCTCTCAACACCTGACATAAACAACATCCCATAAACAACTCAGATATCTGAGTCTGATTTTGATACTTGCTCTGTCTCTTCAGATTGTATTTTCTAGCTTTTAGTATGCCTTGTAGTTTTTTTGTTGAAAGCCAGACATGATGTACTGGGTAAAAGAACTGAGATAAATAGGCCATTAATGTACTGAGGAGGTATGGAGGGAGAGAGGTGTTTTATAGTCTTATGATTAGAACTCAGTCTTTTAGTGATCCTGTGCCCTTGGCTGTGACCTTCACAAGTGCTTCTCAATTTCCCCCTAGTTTAGGTGGGACAGGAAGTCAAGGGGGATATGGAATTAAGTATTTTTCTTCTCCCAGGCTGGTTAGGCTCTGTTAGGACCTTAATAGGTAAGGCTCTGGTAAAATAGTTTCCCTTGAGGGCAAGCATTGTTAAGAACAGAATATTCTTGTGTATTTTTAAGTGATACACATCCTCTCTTCCTAGAAGCACACGGGGATCTTCATGTGGGCTCACAAAATGTGTCCTCCCCTCCTCCACTAAGAGCTCACAAAATATGTATAGGGCTCACAAAAAAGGGAGTCCTCCCCTCCTCTACTAAGACTGGAGCCTCCTTGGAGATTTTAACTGTTAGAATTGAGATTGATGAATTATTGAGCCTCCACCAGTTCATTACAGTTTAGGTTTTTCTACCCCAGTAATGGTTCCCACAGAAGTTTTGCTCTGAGGGCAGCAGTTTATCCTGTGACCTCTCTTTCTTGGTGGGTCTAAGAAGAGTTGCTGATTTTCATTTGTTCAGCTCTGTACTCATTGTTGATTTAAGGATGGAGTGATGACTTCCTTACGTGCTGGACTAGAAACTAGTAGTCTAAAGGGTTGTTTAAAAGAAATTAATATAAAATTGTTTCTTTGACTTTGTATTTCACAAGTCACACATTAAACAAGCTACTTTTTTTTTTAAGATTTATTTATTTATGATAAACATAGAGAGAGAGAGAGAGAGAGAGAGAGAGAGAGAGAGAGAGGCAGAGACACAGGAGGAGGGAGCAGCAGGCTCCATGCCGGGAGCCTGATGTGGGACTCAATCCCGGGACTCCAGGATCGCACCCTGGGCCAAAGGCAGGCGCCAAATCGCTGAGCCACCTAGGGATCTCCCAAACATACTACTTTTATTTTCCTTTTGGACAAACTGATCTTAAAGGATCTGAAGAGAAACCCCAGAGCCTAGACTTAGAAAACAGGACTCTGTTCTTTGCAAGGTCTCTTACTGTCAAGAAGAATATTTGCTGTGAGCTTAAAAGAAAACATCTACACAAGGGAGACAAATGAACACTGGTTGTGCTATCTTGGGGATAAGCATGCCCAGGGATGTTCTGATTTGATTCATCCTTCCTGAGATGCTACGACCCTTATAATGGTGCCCTAATTCAGTTTTCTCATAAGCACAAACTTTGAGAAAATTTAATTTACCTGAAGAGCTTGTAAGTAACCATTCCAGATAGGCTGTGCTTCAAGGCAAGGTGGTGTAGAGCCTAAGGAGCAAGTGCCACAGATTTGGACTGGATTGGCTCCCAGGCCAGGCCTCCACTATCTGCACTGTTTAATTTTTCACCTACTCCATTAGACAAAGCAGACACAAGGTCACCCAGATTCAAGGGAAGGGGACTGCTATGGACCGAATGTTTGTGTTTGCCCCAAATTCATATGTTGAAACCTCATCCTCAATGTGAGGGTAGTTAGAGGTGGGCCCTTTGGGAGGTGATTAGGTTATGAGGGTGGGGCTATCACAAGTGGGATTAGTGCCCTCATAAAAAAGACCCCAGAGAGCTCCCTCACCTCTTCTGCGTGTAAGCATACAGTGAAAAGATGGTCTTTGGTGAACTAGGAAGCAGAGCGTCATCAGTCACCAAATTTGCTGATGACTTGATCTTGGAATTCTCAGCCTCCAGAACTGTGAGAAAAAAATTTATTTTGCCAAATTTATTTGATGACTTGATCTTGGACTTCTCAGCCTCCAGAACTGTGAGAAATAAATTTATTTTGCCAAATTTATTTGGCATCCAGTCTATGGGTAGCAGCCCAAATGGACTAAGACAGGAACATAAGCTCCACCTTTCAATGGGAGGAGTGCCAGAGAATTTGTTACCATGGTTTATAACTGCCATTGATACCACAGACTCCATATAGGTCCTGATGTTCCTATGAAGTTCATTTTTCTATGCTATTATTCATTGGGGGAGAAAAAAAGGCTTTGAGCAGGAGGAACACACAGAAGTGGACAGATTTATTTTTATTTTTTGGCAACTAACACTGGTAGTAGAGAGCAGGATGTTGCCAGATTTACCTGCCTGCTTGCTTGCTTGCTTCCTTGATTTATTTTATTTATTTACTTATTTATTTATATTTTAAAAAGATTGTATTTATCTATTTGAGAGAGAGAGAGAGAGAGAGCGTGAGAACGCGCGCATGAGTAGGGGTGGGTAGATAGAGGGAGTGAGAAAAGTAGGCTCCCCGCTGAGTAGGGAGCCTGATATAGGGCTCTATCCCAGGACCCCGAGATCATGACTTAATCCAAAGTCAGAAGCTGAACCAACTGAATCATCCATGGGCTTCATTACCTCCTTTATTTTTCTTTCCCTGCAGCTGCAGTCTGAATACTTAAGAAGGGTGGGCACCTATGGCTTTTTGTTTTCTAAATTAACCTCCACTACTCTCAGCTAAAAGGTCACTCCATTCTAGGGTATATTGAGTTGAATAGTATCTGCACCCACCCCAATTCATTTCAATATGGAACCTCAGAATGTCCTTTTATTTGTAAATTGCCTTTTGCAAATGTAATTATTAAGGATCTGGAATTATTAAGGTCCTTCTAAGAAGAGGAGAGAACAAAGAGAGACACTTGAAGAAGAAGGAGGCAGAGGATGAGTTGTGCTGGTACAAGCCAAGAACACCTGGGGTCATGAGACACTAGAAGAGGCATGGGAGTATCTTCTAGAGCCTTTGGAGGGAGCATGACCCTGCTGACACTCTGACTTAGACTTCTAGCCTCTAAAACAATGAGAACAAATTTCTGTTGTTTTAAGCCACTCCATTTGTGGTACTGTGTGATGGTAGCCCTAGGAAATTAATATATATGGTAAATGAAGAAAACCCATCGACAGGAACTTTGGACTCAGAAAAATTAAAGCAAAGTTTATAACCTCAGCAGTACTGAAATTTTTGGATAGATAATTCTTTGTTGGTGGTGGTAGGGGGCTGACCTGTGCATTATGGGATATTTAGCAGCATCCCAGCCTCTACCCAGTAGATGTCAATAGCATCCCTATTTCAGTTGTCACAACCAAAAATTTGTATAGTTTGCCAACTGTCCCCTGGAGGCAAAACAGCTCCCTGGTTGAGAATCACTGCATTAGAGAGAGAAGCATGTGACATGGAGACAACTGCTCTGAAGAATCAAGAACAAACACTTAAGTTCTTACCTTTGGGTTGTCCTATAGGCTGGTAAAAGAGGTAATAAAATTGCTTTGATGATGCTCTTGGTTGTCTCTTCTGCTGATTTCTTTCTCTTTCTGCTGTGGCACACTCTATAGCTCATCTTCTCCAAAGGCTGTCTTGTCAGTGAGAGAGAGAGAGAAAGAGAGAGAGAGACTGGGTGATTGCAGAGCCCAACATGGCCTTACCAAGCCTTGGCTGGGGCCCTCCTAGGAGGCCATATTAGAAATTAGTTTCCCCTGGGGCCATAGCTTTTGTGGCTGGGAGGAGGAGTCACACATCTGAACCTAATTTGGCTTTTGGGGAATAGCTATGGGGGACAAGGGAGAGAAACGCTGTATGTAGGTATACCTCGATTTCTCAGAGGCTCAATTCTTCAGAAGACATCTGGTTAAGACCATACTTATACATCCATTGACTTTTTTCCTCCTTTAATCTTGACATTGTTCGTTTTCATTGCTAGAGTCAGCTCAGTAATTGTTAAGGTGTAGTTGACTTTTTTTTTATTTGTATGACAGGAGTCCCTACTGTGTAGCTAGTAGGAACTACAGATGATCCCTGCCTTCACTGGAATCCCTCACTATGGCTTTAACATTTCAGGGTGTGGGACCGGCAGGGAGAGGAGACGGGCCCAAAGACAAACCACAAGGAAGGGAAGCAAGACACCTGGGCGATTCACAAGAATAACCTGAAAACAGCTATCTGTCTTGATTTCCTGATTTTTTTTTTTCTGCCTTGGTTCTTTGAGTGGGAAGGCCATACATAAAAGTGAGTCAGCAGTTAGCACACCACCTAGTTCTGGGCAATATTTGGGGCACCTCTGCCCTTTCTCAGGGTTTTAGTGTCCAGGAGACAATAAGACACTGACCCATATTTGGTAGGAGAACTCACCAAGGCCCTTTGCGGCCCTGGGCAAAAGCGATTTCTGTTCTAGACTCTGTACATTACATACACACCCCTCGGTCATGCACAACCTGTTTTGCTGGCAGAGTCTAGACTCAAACTCCTCAACAACTGCTCTGCAGATCAATACTGCTGAGGCACCATGGAGAAGCTTCTCCATACCTCTTGCACTATGAATTTAAAACTTAAAAGTGTTACAGAAGGCCAGGAAAGTATAGGTAGAACCATGGCCTGGGTCAGAGACAGATCTTGTTTCAGAGTGCAGGGAGAATTTCAATAGTGAGAATGCTCAAGAAAAAGAAAAGTCATAAAGTAGTGTGTCAGATCTTCATCCTCAGGTAGTGTGAATGCAGTAGATAGTCCTATCACAAAGTCCCCACTTGTGAGAGGCACCCACTTATTGTTTCTCTTAAAGTTTTCTCCCCACCCCCTGTGGGTCTGCACTTTATTCTGAAATGATTATTAGAGTCTAGTACAAGTATGGTTCTGAAAAGTAGTAATGAAGGGAAATCCTTTCAGGGGACAGAAGTTCAGTCTGCAAATCTGGTTGTACACATTTTGTAGGAGAATCTCTCCTACAAAATGGCCTGAAATCTAGATCCAGTCTGCTATAGTCTGTTTGGGTTGCTATAACGAAATGCCAGCGACTGCCAGGCTTATAAACAAATTATTTCTCACAGTTCTGAGGCTGGAAAGTCCAAGATGAAGGTGTTGGTAGGTTCAGTGACCGGTGAG